>NC_080078.1:64305838-64631310 GCF_949987535.1 Balaenoptera acutorostrata
TACAGACCAATATCACTGATAAATATAGATGCAAAAATCCTCAACAAAAGACTAGCAAACAGAATCCAACAACACATTAAAAGGATCATACACCAAGATCAAGTGGGATTTATCCCAGGGATGCAAGGATTCTTCAATATACGCAAATCAATCAATGTGATCCGCTATATTAACAAATTGAAGAATAAAAACCATATGATCACCTCAGTAGATGCAGAAGAAGCTTTTGACAAAGTTCATCACCATTTATGATAAAAACACTCCAGAAAGTGGGCAAAGAGGGAACCTACTTCAACATAATAAAGGCCATATACAAGAAACCCATAGCAAACATCATTCTCAATGGTGAAAAACTGAAAGCATTTCCTCTAAGATCAGGAACAAGACAACGATGTCCACTCTCACCACTAATATTCAACATAGTTTTCGAAGTGCTAGCCATGGCAATCAGAGAAGAAAAAGAAATAAAAGGAATACAAATTGGAAAAGAAGAAGTAAAACTGTCACTGTTTGCAGATGACATGATACTATACATAGAGAATCTTAAGGATGCCACCAGAAAACTATTAGAGCTAATCAATGAATTTCGTGAAGTTGCAGGATACAAAATTAATGCACAGAAATCTCTTGCATTCCTATACACTAATGATGAAAAATCTGAAAGAGAAATTATGGAAACACTCCCATTTACCATTGCAACAAAAAGAATAAAATACCTAGGAAGAAACCTACCTAGGGAGACAAAAGACCTGTATGCAGAAAACTATAGGACATTGATGAAAGAAATTAAAGATGATACCAACAGATGGAGAGATATACCATGTTCTTGGATTGGAAGTATCAATACTGTGAAAATGACTACACTACCCAAAGCAATCTACAGAGTCAATGCAATCCCTATCAAACTACCAATGGCAATTTTTATGGAACTAGAACAAAAAGTCTTAAAATTTGTATGGAGGACTCCTGTTGGCACAGTGGTTAAGAATCCGCCTGCTAATGCAGGGGACATGGGTTCGAGCCTTGTCTGGGAAGATCCCACATGCCGCAGAGCAACTAAGCTCGTGCTCCACAGTTACTGAGCCTGTGCTCTAAGAAAGCCTATGAGCCACAACTACTGAATCCCGCGCGCCTAGAGCCCATGCTCTGCAACAAGAGAAGCCACCACAGTGAGGAGCCCACACACCAAAACGAAGAGTAGCCCCCGCTTGCTGCAACTAGAGAAAGCCCGCACGCAGCAACAAAGACACAACGCAGCCAAAAATAAATAAATAAATAAATTTATTAAAAAAAAAAAATTTTTGTATGGAGACACAAAAGACCCCGAATAGCCAAAGCAGTCTTCAGGGAAGAAAACGGAGCTGGAGGAATCAGACTCCCTGACTTCAGACTATACTACAAAGATACAGTAATCAAGACAATATGGTACTGGCACAGAAACAGAAACATAGATCAATGGAACAAGATAGAAAGCCCAGAGATAAACCCACGGACCTATGGTCAACTAATCTATAACAAAGGAGGTAAGGATATACAATGGAGAAAAGACAGTCTGTTCAATAAGTGGTGGTGGGAGAACTGGACAGCTACATGTAAAAGAATGAAATTAGAACACTCCCTAACACCATACACAAAAATAAACTCAAAATGGATTAGAGACCTAAATGTAAGACCGGACACTATAAAACTCTTAGAGGAAAACATAGGAAGAACACTCTTTGACATAAATCACAGCAAGATCTTTTTTGATCCACCTCCTAGAGTAATGGAAATAAAAACAAAAATAAACAAATGGGACCTAATGAAACTTCAAAGCTTTTGCACAGCAAAGGAAACCATAAAGAAGACGAAAAGACAACCCTCAGAATGGGAGAAAATATTTGCAAACGAATCAACGGACAAAGGATTAATCTCCAAAATATATAAACAGCTCATGCAGCTCAATATTAAAAAAAACAAACAACCCAATCCAAAAATGGGCAGAAGACCTAAATAGACATTTCTCCAAAGAAGACATACAGATGGCCAAGAAGCACATGAAAAGCTGCTCAACATCACTAATTATTAGAGAAATGCAAATCAAAACTACAATGAGGTATCACCTCACACCAGTTAGAATGGGCATCATCAGAAAATCTACAAACAACAAATGCTAGAGAGGGTGTGGAGAAAAGGGAACCCTCTTGCACTGTTGGTGGGAATGTAAATTGATACAGCCACTATGGAGAACAGTATGGAGGTTCCTTAAACTACTAAAAATAGAATTACCATATGACCCAGCAATCTTGCTACTGGGCATATACCCTGAGATAACCATAATTCAAAAAGACACATGCACCCCAATGTTCATTGCAACACTATTTACAATAGCCAGGTCATGGAAGCAACCTAAATGCCCATCGACAGACGAATGGATAAAGAAGTTGTGGTACATATATACAATGGAATATTACTCAGCCATAAAAAGGAACGAAATTGGGTCATTTGTTGAGACGTGGCTGGATCTAGAGACTGTCATACAGAGTGAAGTAAGTCAGAAAGAGAAAAACAAATATCGTATATTAACGCATGTATGTGGAACCTAGAAAAATGGTACAGATGAACCAGTTTGCAGGGTAGAAATTGAGACACAGATGTAGAGAACAAACATATGGACACCAAACGGGGAAAGCCACGGTGGGGTGGTGGTGGTGGTGTGATGAATTGGGCGATTGGGATTGACATGTATACACTGATGTGTATAAAATTGATGACTAATAAGAACCTGTTGTATATTAAAAAAAATTTTTCCAATGTATTTATGAACGTGGAATGGAAAAATTTGTTTTTCAATCCCTATTGCAGTATATAGTAAAGCATTATTTTTGTTTTAGTTGGGCTCTGTCTTCAAGGTCCCTTGTAAAATATTTTCTGTTAATTTCTTGAGTCCTTTTGCCTCAGTTTTTGTTGAATAATAAATTATCTGTCATTGTAAACAATTATTCCTGGCCATCTCTGCATATGAAACCTGGATGTTGTTAGAAAGTTGGATGCGTTGTCAGGTTTGTGGCCGAGCTACAAGGATGGGAAATGCTCATCCTTAAGCATATCCTATGTCCATAATCAGTTTAACCAGCCTTATAAGCCTGTAAGTGCAACAGTAATTTTGATGTTCTTTCCACTATCTTTAACAGGTTAAAATAGTCAATTTTGGAAATGCTTCTTATATGACAGTTACACATTTAGAACATTTACCTATTCTTGGCAGTGGTTAAAGAGAAATTGTGGTCAAGAAAATCTTTTTCCTGATTTTTCCCTTGGTTCTGATCCCAACTTTAGGGGCACCATTCAAAGTATATCCTTCATGCTTTTTGTCATTATGTGCTGCCTGGAAAGCCCGTGTAGCATTTCCAGTAAACTACTTAATTGTCTGTAGAGACATTCCTGGCCTTCATGAGTAAGTCATGCTTCTACTTCTTTATTTTCTTAGTATTTTGTACACATTTAAATGTATCTCTCTTTCCTGTAACTCAGGGCCCTGTCTTCTTTATCTCTTTGCCAAAGTCTGGCACAGGTCAGTCAGTAGCATGGGATCTAGAGCACCTCAAAATTCAGCCACAAATAATTGGAAACAATCCAATTCATCAGTAGAGAATTGTTTAAATGAACTGTGGTACATCCGCACAATGGACTATCATGCATTTGTTGTTTTTTTTATTAGTTTTTATTGGAGTATAGTTGATTTACAATGTTGTGTTAGTTTCTGCTGTACGGCAAAGTGAATCAGTTATACATATACATATATCCACTCTTTTTTAGATTCTGTTCCCATATAGGTCATTACAGAGTACTGAGTAGAGTTCCCTGTGCTATACAGTAAGTTCTTATTAGTTCTCTCTTTTGTATATCGTAGTGTGTATATGTCAATCCCAATGTCCCAATTTATCCCTTACCCCCATCATGCATTTGTTAAAAAGAAAAAAAAAGGTTGTGGAATTAAGAATTTCAGGACATACTGTAAAATTATGAAACGAAACAAAAAACCAAGGAGTAATATAGTTTGTATGTGGTATGGATCAGTTGCCTGTTGGTCTGTTGCTATAAGAAACCATGCTAAAACTTAGTGGCCTAAAACAATAAGTTTTTTTTTGTTTTTTGGCTTATGAATCTATGAGTCGGGAAGTTCTCCTGCTCTTGCTTATGTTCATTGATTCATATGTCTACAAGCAGTTAACTACAGATCAGACTCATTAGGTTAGGATCTTACATGTTTGGGGATCAGCTGGCCTTAGCTGGTATAACTCTTCTCTGCTCCATGTGGTCTCATCCTCCTGCAGACTAGTCTGGATTTGCTTTCATGGCAGGGTTAGCGTTCCGAGACAGGTATAGAACCAGCACTGTGTCACTTCCATCACATTATATTGGCCAGAGCAAGTCAGGGGGCCTGGCCAGATTCAGGGGAATAAGGGGATAGATCCCATTTCCTGAGGCATTGCAAAAGGCATGGTGCCATTCTTAGGGATGCTCAGTTTAATGTAATTATGCTGTCTTTGTATAAATGGGGGTGGGATAAGAATTTATTTTTGCGTTTGCTCATTTGTACAGAGAAAGAATGGATGGATACACAAGAAACAGATTAAAATGATTACGTATGAGGTGGGGTATGTAGGTATAGAAGCAGGGAGTATTTCTTTTTATATCATATATTGATTTTTGAACCACATAAATGTATACTTATACATACATACAAAAAAGAGAATTATCTACCTAGCCTCTGCCCCCCAAAATAGTTCTCTTTAAACCATCATGATTATTTCTTAGTTAGGAATATGATTTGTTTTAAAGAAATGGTAATGGCTTTCTTGGACACCCTGTTTGAAATGATCAGTATTTCTGTACTGTGCATCTGAAAGATCTATATTCAGCTTATTTTCCTCAGAGATTATAATCAGGAGCACTTGACCATATCTTCTTCTACCCAGAGTTTAGCATAGATAAACATCTCAATGGCCAAATAAAATGATTCCTTCTAGTAGATTGTTAATCTGATTCAAGTAAACATGTAAGAGTGTCTACTGCATTGTACCAGCCATTATTACGTATATTACATACATATCCCTTCCCAATAACCCTGTGTTGTAAGTATTACCCTCAGAGACAGATGAAGAAAACCATAGTCACACAAGTAAGTGATAGAGCATCCTTCACATCAAGCTCACCTTCTTTCACCTAAACATTCTTCCCACTTGCAGCCCTGGGAGTTCCCCTTCTTTCCAGTTGTTTGTGGGTAGCCCTTCCCCTCACATAATTGCATTTTTCTTCTCTCATATTTATGCCTCTTCTATTTATTGTTCCTTTGTCAACCTCAAAGTAATTTTTTAAAAACTGTAATGGAAAAGCAGTTCATAATGATTTGTAAATGCTCTCATTTGTGGGCAGTTTATCATACAAGATTCTTCTCAAGTAGCAGTTACCTAGGATGTTTATGTTTGTGTTTAGTATTACTTTCTCTTAAAGCTACAGAATAATTTTGCTCTTTTGCTTCATGTTTGATTCTTCAAATTCCTATGTGGGAAAAAAAATCACACTGCCCTCACACAGGTAACTGTTTATTATTTTGTTCTCTCTTTCATCAGTTTTCTATTTTTATGACATCCATAGCATCTTGCACAATGAAGAGGTAAAATCATTATCCAGACATATTTTTCCATGTTTGTCCCTCTTCTTTAGCTCAAGTTGTTTGGCTTTATGTTGTTAGGTGTTGAAGCATCAGTGATCCTGCAAATTCATGTGGTCATATTTCCGTATATATCCAAATATTTAAAATAACCAAAGCACGGTTATAGAGTGACTAAATTATCAGTTACTTTGAACCTTAGGATCTATGTTTAGCATCAAGTTGAACCTTTCTGATAAAACTAAGGGTTAATTTAATTTTCTAGGACTGAATACTTTGTCTCTTTGACGATTCAAGCAGTGGTGTTTATGGGCTGAAGTCACACTTAAGAAAAAAAAAATTTCTTCTCTTTGAACTTCAAGTTTCTCTGGAATTGAAAAGAGCTCAAAATTTCATTGGTTCTTTCAAGGGATCCAGGTAGATGTTTTATAAAACCTCAGTTTTATAAAAATTCAGAAATGAAGTCACTTTAAACGTGATGGCATAAAGGAATGCATTGGCCACCAAGCAGAGGGTTAAAATGCCTGCTTTGGAGTGTACTCCTTATTTACCATCTGAGCAACTGCTGGATTTGGCAGTTTATAAACCAGGATAGAGCTCTCACATCATGAAGTGCATTCTTGCCACCCAGCTTCCAACAAAAATATCATCTTACATTGTACTTGGTAATTTTGCAACTGTTGATTCTTGGATCATTCCATACAGTATCTCTGAGGTCACATGGATTGTTGATAGTATACACATTTTCTTTGGGGAACAAATGTTAATGTTAACTTGGACATAGTCATAAGGCTAGTTAAGTGATAAAATCAGGACTTGACACTAGTCTTCATGTTTTCTAATCATCATTATTCTTTATTGAGTACCTTCTTTATACCTAGCACTAGCCTAGGCATTATCTTTAATACTTATATCAAAGTGAGGCCTGGAAAGGTGAAGTGATTTGATAAAATTCATACAGATTTTATCATTCAGTGATAAAATCGTCATTAGAATGACGATTCACACCAAACCTCTCAGTCTCTGTACCCATACTTTTCCTACTAGACAATGGTTGTTGCTTGAAACATGAGGAATGATACTAGTGTTGCAGGTTTGTGAGTAGTGACTTGAATAAGAGATAGGTAGTTTTAACCTAATATAAACCGTACTCTGGAGTCTGGGTTTTCCTCAGTTTCTAAGCTTTCAGTTGGTATATAATTCAGTGTTTTGCAGTTGGGCTGCTCTTGAGTTTTTCATTCTGCCAAGTGCTGACTGCTAAAACACATCTCACTGATAAGCCCTCCTCAGGCCTTTGGCGCCCTTGCTGTAAAGGCAGGTGGTCTGAAGAAAGGCTCCCCCTAGGTTGTTGCACGCTATACACAACACATAACAGGGCAAGACAACTGTTAGTTCTTTCCTTCTTTTCTCCCCCCACTCTCCAGAAAGCTGGGTCCCAGATGGAAGAGCTGGAAACATGTCAACTGTTCTCTGAAGGGCATTGAGAAAACACTGTCAAGAAGAAAAAGGCAAACGCAATAGCTAATTAGTTCACTAATCAGATGGGATGACCGTCCATTTTACAAAGAAAATGTCCTGGACAGAGATGGGAAGGGCTGGCAGAGTGTGCTCACATGGCTCTCAAAGAACTACACATTTTTGTCAGGGGATTTGTAACTTGGGGGCATTGCTGCCCTGATTGACTTTATATATTCATTATATCTCTTCCCAAAATGTGACCACTGCAAACTAAGGCATAAAAATAATATTTGGGGATGTTTTCCTCTTGAGAAAGTGTCCTTGAATGTGCAAAGATGCGCCTTGTTGCCAGTGTCATGAATCCTTTTATATGTATTGTGTTTATAACTATGATCTCAGTGAAGGAAAACTTTGATTCAACATTCTCATTTGAACCTTTGGTCTCCATTTCTTGTACTTTACATTGAATTCAGCAGTTATTGGAGAATAAACACAGGGTACTTAAAGGAAAAGCTTGGAATTACTGAGAGGAACATAGCTCAATTTAAAGGTGATTATGGTAGCCCTGGCCCTATTATTAACGAAGTAGGTAACAAGTTCCCTTTAATGGGAAAAAATAACTTTTTGAAGATATTAGAACATTACGCTTCATTATCAAGTCTTCTTCATATTAGCTCAGACCTAATTCTAACATCAAGTTAATCTGCCTAATCTGACTTTATGGGATTTGTTGCCGTCGAGTGTTATCAAACAGCTGCTTATTATGAATTGTCCTCATAGATGAAGTAGCCTGTGCTTAGCTTAGGGTCAGCTCTACTTTTCTGTTTTTTGGACAATATACATAGTAAATGGCATGCCTGGTATCAGAGATGTTGACTCCACTTCATTTTTCTTACTTAGAATAGTTGATATGTATAAACATGTATTTCATCATTTGTAGTAATTTATATACAACTGACTGATTCTATTTCCATGGCATGCAGTTGATGCTTACTTGTCTGGACAGTCCCACATTAGCTTTTTTCCCCCCTACTACTTCAGTTAATTTGTAAGAAGTCAAGAAAGAATGCCGTTGAGATAAGCTGAATTTATAACCTGGTTTCTTCCTTTCTCAGCCACTCTCCTCACTGTTAACTCTCATGTCACATCATCCCTTGACCTTGCTGCCTTGTCTTGGATTCCTAGGATTGCCATAACAAAGTACCATAAACTGGGTAGCTTAAAACAACACTATTCTCTCACAGTCCAAGAGGCCAGAAGTCCAAAATCAAGGTATCAGCAGGGTGGATTCCTTCTTGGCCTCAGAGGAAGAATCTCCTGTCTCCTAGCTTCAGGTGTTTGCTGATAATCCTTGGCATTCCTTGGTTTGTAGATGGCAACATACCAATCTCTGCCTCCATTGTCACATGCGTTCTCTCTGTGGGACTATGTCTGTCTTCACGCAGTAGACTTCCCTCTGTGTGTGTGTCTGTCTTTTCTCCTCTTCTTATAAGGACATCATTCATACTGGATTTAGGAACTACCCAGATAATCCAGGGTGATCTCCTCCCCTCAAGATCCTGAACTTAATTATATCTTCAAGGACATTTTTTCCAAATAAAGAAACATTCACAGTTCAAGGAATTAAGAGGTAGACACATTTTGGGGGGCCACCATTCAGCCTATTATACTAAGTAAGCATCTTCTTCACTACTCAGTCCTCTAGATAAATATGTTGGTATTTCAGATTGTTGTCACTATTTTTATTTAATAGAAAATTCTGATTTCCATTCCTTTTATTCTCTACAGTTGGTGCTGACAAAAGGGTGCCAGCAATGCCTGGATCGCCTGTGGAAGTGAAGATACAGTCAAGATCCTCACCTCCCACCATGCCACCCCTCCCACCAATAAATCCCGGAGGACCTAGGCCAGTGTCATTCACTCCTACAGCATGTGAGACCTCTTAATTACTTGGGTTTGTGGTTCACAGTGACATTTGGATCTAAATGAATGTCATTAAGCCTTCTATATATACTACTCAACATTTTCAAAATGGCTGTTAACACACACACGTGTATCTTGGTTGTTTCTTTTCTAAGTTGCTTTTTCCCTCTGAGAATAGTACATAGCTGATTTAGGTATTTGGAAATTTAGTAGTCTAAATATTTTGTTTTCATACTTTTTGGCTTGTAATTATCTATTTTAATTTCTTTGGCTCTAAAATAATGAATTTTAATTATTATATTGATTAATAGGATTCAAAGTAAGTTTCATAAAATGATTGAACTACTCCAGGACTGTTATGGTAAGGCTTTTTACAAAAAAATTGATTATTTTATTAGTTTACTAGGACTGCTGTAACAGAATACCAAAGACCAGGTGGCTTAAATAACAGAAATTAATTTTTTCACAGTTCTGGAGGTTAGAAGTCCAAGATCAAGATGTCAGCCGGTTTGGTTTCTTCGGAAGCCTCTCTCCTTGTCTTGCAGATAGCTGCCTTCTTGCTCTGTCCTCTCATAGCCTTTCCTTGTGCATGTGCATCCTTGGTGCTTCCTCCTCTTCTTATAAGTACAACAGTCATATTGGATTAGGACCTAGGCAGATGACTTCATTTAACCTTTAAGGGCCCTATCTCCAAATATAATCACATTCTGAGGTACTGGGGGTCAGAACTTCAACATAGGAGTTTGGGAGTGGGATACAGTTTAGTCCATAACAATTATATTAGACAATGAATAAAAGTTGTTCAGCCTTACTAGTCACCAAGGAAATGCAAACTAAAACCCAATGTAGTACCACATACACCCACAAGAATGTTCAGAATGAAAAAGAATATCAAGTTTTGGTGAGTATGTGTGGAGCAACTTGAACTATCATACATTGTTTATGAGAAAAATTTTTAGTAGTATCTACTAAAGCTGAATTTCCCCAAACCCTGTAACTCCACAAATTTAGTCCTAAAACCTCAATTTAAAAAAGAAGGTTTAATTATTTATTGTCCCAAAACATTTGAAATTGAGTAACTGGCAGCTGTAAAAATTTGAGCCAAAGTTTATGAAATGAAGTTTGATATCCTTTTTTCTTAAATTGTATTTTTTATCTCAAAGTTAAACAGCCTTAGATAAAGATACTATCTTGAAGTGAAACAGATTTAAACCCAGGATGTCATTCAAATTTCAAGATATAGACAGTAGTGTGTGTGTGTGTGTGTGTGTGTGTGTGTGTGTGTGTGTGTGTGTGTGTGTGGTCAACCCTTTTGACCCCCATATTTGACTATTTAGGGATGAATATGTTTTATTTCAGAAAATGTGATCATACACTTTCACTGAAGAAATTGTAAAACAGCCCATGTAAGTGTCAGGGTGGCGAAAAGGTGGCGAAAAGCATAGTGATATATATTTTTACAGGTTGCTTCAAAAGAGGGCAGCTCTCCAATGGCAATGAACCTTTCTGTGAACACAAAGAAATGATACACCATTGCAGCTGATTTTCTGTATTGCTGAGGTTGAGTGTTGAGCCTTCCTTTCCAGTAGCTCTAGCGTCCTTTACTGGAAGACACAGTAGAGACACCCTCTTTTTCTCAGCCTGTTAACCTTTTATGCAGTGAGCCATACACATACAGCATACACAGTTCATAACAGCTTAGCTAATTATGATATACACAGATGTGTGTTCAATCAAGAAGTAGACAGTTTTTCAAGGCAGTATAAATACAGAAAGAAATAAGTATAATTTGGTAAGTAAAATAATGGAAGCATGTACTTGGGCAGCACAAAGGAAAGTTATTAAATCTAGTAGGAGCAGTGGAGTCTCTCAAATAATGCTTCTTAATACAGGTGATATGTTTTTAGACTTAGTTTTACTTTCTTAAATTTTCAAGCCTGGATATGATTAAATGAAAAATCTATTGACACTTAGGCACTAGGTAATTTTATTTCATTCATCAGGGAAGAAGGCGCTTTGCCTCCAAGAACATAGCTCTAGAGTTGTGTTCCAAATTAAAACTACAAGAAATGACTGTTAAGAACAATGGGCAGGGACTTCCCTGGTGCTGCAGTGGTTAACAATCCACCTGCCAATGCAGAGGACACAGGTTCGATCCCTGGTCCTGGAAGATCCCACTTGCCACGGAGCAAGTAAGCCCGTGCCCCACAACTACTGAGCCCGCGCGCCTAGAGCCCATGCTCTGCAACAAGAGAATCCACCTCAATGAGAAGCCTGCACACCGCAACAAAGAGTAGCCCCAGCTCGCCACAGCTAGAGAAAGCCCACATGCAGCAAGAAAGACCCAATGCAAATAAAAATTAAAATAAATATATAAATTTATTAAAAAAAGAAAAAAGAACAACAGGTAAATAGGAAAACCGTAATTAATCACATGTATTATAATTTGAGCAGAAATATAGAATGGAAGTGTCCCATATGGTATCTAGAAAATGCTGTATTGAATGACCAAGAATTTGGCACTGTCAAGGCAGGGAAAAACTGATTTTGATGGACATGAATATTCCGAGTGGTCAAAGAGATATATATCTCATTGCAGGAATAGGTCAATAAACCTATAGCCTAGAAAAAACATTTCTCACATTAACACAACTCTCTGCTTTCTGATTATCTTGTTCAAATGCTATATATATATTTTTTAATATAAATTTATTTATTTAATTTATTTTTGGCTGCATTGGGTCTTTGTTGCTGCGTGCGGGCTTTCTCTAGTTGTGGCGAGCAGGGGCTACTCTTCATTGCAATGCGTGGGCTTCTCATTGCAGTGGCTTCTCTTGTTGCGGAGCACGGGCTCTAGGTGCACGGGCTTCAGTAGTTGTGGCATGCGGGCTCAGTAGTTGTGGCTTGCGGGCTCTAGAGTGCAGGCTCAGTAGTTGTGGCGCACAGGCTTAGTTGCTCTGTGGCATGTGGGATCTTCCCAGACCAGGGCTTGAACCCGTGTCCCCTGCATTGGCAGGCGGGTTCTTAACCACTGTGCCACCAGGGAAGCCCCCAAATGCTATATTTTAATTGACTGCTTAGATTATTTGGAAACCTGAGGTTGGGAAGGAGATGTCACATAAAAGATGGGCATGAGTGTCCAGTCATTGGAAATACATATTCTACCAGACTCCTCTGATGCAGCCCATTGCAAGAAGTCTTAAAAACTACCCATTCCTCCCCTTGGCACCTGTAGAATTTAGATGTCCCTTCTCTTTGCTCTTGTAGCACTCATACTCTTCTAACACTTTATGTTATTCTGTTACCATTTTTTACCTGGCAACCTGTCTCACTATAAAGCAACATTGTTGAGGGCTGAAAACGTGTCTTGTATACTCTTTTAACATGTGATTTACAAAGTTCAAATGAATAAATGAAGGCAAATGCAAAAAAAGAAGAAATTAACAGAGATCCTTATGTTTTGCACTTAAACCAAGTCTTTCTTTTAGTGAGCAACGGCATCAACCATTCTCCTCCCACCCTGAATGGTGCCCCCTCACCACCACAGAGATTCAGCAATGGTCCTGCCTCTTCCACATCATCTGCACTAACAAATCAACAGTTGCCAGCCACTTGTGGTGCCCGGCAGCTGAGCAAGTTGAAACGTTTCCTCACCACTCTGCAACAGTTTGGCAATGACATCTCACCTGAGATTGGGGAGAAGGTGCGGACTCTTGTTCTAGCACTGGTGGTAAGTACATCACTGTTGACAGCTGCTTGAGTATATGGCTCAGAACTGAAGCCAGCAGAGAAGTTGTACATACTTCTCCTCATTCCCTAACTTGTAGCAGTGTGGCAGATTCTACAGTCTAGATTAGTTTAACTTGTATAATAATGTTGAATCATGGATTTCAGTTGTGGATAATGTTTATCAAAGAAACAAAAGCAAAATCTATAACGTTTACCGTATTGTTTCTTATGGTATCAATTTAATTCCGATAAACAACTTTGAATTTCTCTTAAAAGTGAGTTTCAACAGGCCCGCTGAGGTTCAACTAAGTTTTGTTCCTTAATATATTCAGTGACTGGTGCATTGTTTCCAAACCAGAGAAAAAAGACAAATGGTTTAATTTTCAAGGTAATTATTTGTGAAATTACAAGTTTTGTGGTCTAAATAAATAGTATCAAAGGGATTACATTCTTCAGCTCCTCATGCAAATACAAAATAAAAATTAAAATTTCTTTAGGATTTTCAAGGAACACATTTTTTTTCCATACTGACTGGCGAATCCATGATATAAGGTAGTGATCTTCTTACATTGACAGCTGGGAGGGGTTTGACTCTTAGTGTATATAAGGGACAAGCTTCCATTTCTTAATGTTTGTAAATTGAATTCCTCAAGATTTACCTCAACTAAAAGCACACTGTGCTCCTACGTATTACCCTCTGTATGTGATAAAGATGAATCACAGTACTAAACTTTTACCAGGCAGTTCTCAAAGTGTAATTAGGGACCCCTAGGATTTCTCGAGACCCTTTTTGGAAGTCCAGGAGGTCAAAAACATTTTCATAATAATACTAAAATGTTACTTGCCTTTTGACTCTTATTCTCTCATGACTGTATTGTGGAATTTTATAGAGGCTGCATGACATAGGATGTTGAAACAGGTTAAATGCAGAAGCAGATTAGGAGAATCCAGCTCTCTTTTATTAAGCTAGATAGCAGAGAGATTTGCAAAACTGTACAAACAGTGCCATTCTCCTTACTACATTTTTTAACCATTTTTAAAAATTGAAGTATAGTTAATTTACAATGTTGTGTTAGTTTCAGGTGTACAGCAAAGTGATTCAGTTATATTCTTTTTCAGATTCTTTTCCATTATAGGTTATTACAAGGTATTGAATATAGTTCCCTGTGCTATAGAGCAGGTCCTTGTTGTGTATCTATTTTATACATAGTAGTGTGTATCTGTTAATCCCAAATTCCTAATTTATTCCTTCCCCACTTTCCCTTTTGGTAACCATAGTTTGTTTTCTATGCCCGTGAGTCTATTTCTGTTTTGTAAACAAATTCATTTATATCATTTTTTTAGAGTCAACATTTAAGTGATAATTGGAATTCCCTGGCAGTCCAGTGGTTAGGACTCTGTGCTTTCACTGCTGTGGACCATGGTTCAATCCCTGGTTGGGGAACTAAGATTCTGCAAGCTGTGCCACACAGCCAAAAAAAAAAAATTTCAGTGATATCATATGCTATTTGTCTTTCTCTGCCTGACTTACTTCACTTAATATGATAATCTCTTTCTAGATCCATTCATGTTGCTGCAAATGGCATTATTTCATTCTTTTTTATGACTTAGTAATATTCCATTGTGTGTATATGCTGCGTCTTCTTTATCCATTCATCTGTCGATGGACATTTAGGTTGTTTCCATATCTTGGCTATTGTAAATACTGCTGCTGTGAACATAGGGGTGCATGTATCTTTTCAAATTATAGCTTTGTCCAGATATATGCTCAGGAGCATATGGCAACTCTATTTTTAGATTTTTGAGGAAACGCCATACTTTTCTTCATAGTGGCTGCACCAATTTACATTCCCACCAACAGTGGGAATGTAAAAGAAAAAGGAGGTTTCCTTTTTCTCCATACCCTCTCCAGCATTTATTATTTGTAGACTTCTTAATGATGGCCATTCTGACCAGCGTGAGATGGTACCTCATTGTAATTTTGATTTGCATTTCTCTAGTAATTAGCAGTGTTGAGCATCTTTTCATGTGCCTGTTGGCCATCTGTATGTCTTCTTTGGAGAAACGTCTGTTTTGGTCTTCTGCCTATTTTTTTTTAATTGGGTTGTTTGTTTTTTTGATATTAAGCTATATGAGCTGTTTGTATATTTTGGAGATTAACTTCTTGTCGGTTGCATTGTTTGCAAGTATTTTCTCCCAGCGTGTAGATTGTCTTTTCATTTTGTATATGGATTCCTTTGCTGGGCAAAAGCTTTTAAGTTTAATTAGATCCCATTTGTTTATTTATTTTTTTATTTCCATTACTCTAGGAGATGGATCCAAAAAAGTATTGCTGTGATTTATGTCAAAGAGTGTTCTGCCTATGTTTTCCTCTAGGAGTTTTACAGTATCCAGTCTTATATTTAGGTCTTTAATCCATTTTGGGTTTATTTTTCTATATGGTGTTAGAGAATGTGCTAATTTCATTCTTTTACATATAGCTGTCCAGTTTTCCCACCACCACTTATTGAAGAGACTGTCTTTTCTGCATTGTATATTCTTGCCTCCTTTGTTGTAGATTAATTGACCATAAGTGCATGGGTTTATTTCTGGGCTTTGTGTCCTTTTCCGTTGATCTGTGTGTCTGTTTTTGTGCCAGTACCATACTTTCTTGATTACTGTAGCTTTGTAGTATAGTCAAATTAGGGAGTGTGATTCCTCCAGCAGTGTTTTTTCTCAAGATTGTTTTGGCTATTTGGCGTCTTTTGTGTTTCCACACAAATTAAAATTTTTTTTGTTCCAGTTCTGTGAAAAATGCCATTGGTGATTTGATAGGGATTGCATTGAATCTGTAGATTTCCTTGGGTAGTATGGTCATTTTAACAATATTCGTTCTTCTAATCCAAAAACAAGGTATATCTTTGCATCAGTTTGTGTCATCTTCAGTTTCTATCATCAGTGTCTTATAGTTTTGGGGTACAGGTATTTTCCCTCCTTAGGTACATTTATTCCTAGGTATTTTATTCTTTTTGATGCAGTGTTAAATGGGATTGTTTGCTTAATTTCTCTTTCTGATATTTCATTGTTAGTGTATAGAAATGCAACAGATTTTTGTATCCTGCAACTTTATTGAATTCATTGATGAGCTCTAGTAGTTTTCCGGTAGCATCTTTAGGATTTTCTGTATGTAGCATCATGTCGTCTGCAAACAGTGACAGTTTTACTTTTACTTTTCCAGATTGGATTCCTTTTATTTATTTTTTCTTCTCTGATTGCTGTGGCTGGGACTTCCAAAACTATGTTGAATAAAAATGGCAAGAGTGGGCATCCTTGTCTTGTTCCTGATCTTAGAGGAAATGCTTTCAGCTTTTCACCATTGAGTATGCTGTTAGGTGTCGGTTTGTCATATATGGCCTTTATTATGCTGAGGTATGTTCTCTCTGTGGCCACTTTCTGAAGAGTTTTTATCATAAATGGATGTTGAATTTTATCAAAAGTTTTTTCTGCATCTGTTGAGATGATCATATGGTTTTTATTCTTCAGTTTGTTAATGGTGTATAACATTGATTAATTTGTGGTGATCATGGTGTATAATCCTTTTAATGTGTTGTTGGATTCTGTTTGCTAGTATTTTGTTGAGGATTTTTGCATCTGTGTTTATCAGTGGTATTGGCCTGTAATTTTCTTTTGTTTTGTAATATCTTTATCAGGGTGATTGTGACCTCATAGAATGAGTTCGGAAGTGTTCCTCCCTCTGCCATTTTTTGGAATAGTTTGAGAAGGATAGGTATTAACTCGTCTTTAAATTTTGGTATAATTCACCTGTGAAGCCATCTGGTCTTGGACTTTTGTTTGTTGGGAGTTTTTAAGTTGCTTATTTAATTTCTTTTTTTTTTTTAATTTTATTTATTTTTGGCTGTGTTGGGTCTTTGTTGCTGCGTGCGGGCTTTCTCTAGTTGTGGCAAGCGGGGGCTACTCTTTGTTGCAGTGTGCGGGCTTATTGCAGTGGCTTCCCTTGTTGCGGAGCACGGTCCCTAGAGCACATGGGCTTCAGTAGTTGTGGCTCACAGGCTCTAGAGCGCAAACTCTGTAGTTGTGGCTCACTGGCTTAGTTGCTCTGCGGCATGTGGGATCTTAACTGGACCAGGGGTCGAGCCCATGTGCCCTGCATTGGCAGGCAGATTTTTAACCACTGCGCCACCGGGGAAGTCCCAGGTTGCTTATTTAATTTCATTACTGGTAATTGGCCGGTTCATATTTTCTGTTTCTTCCTGGTTCAGTCTTGGCAGATTGTACATTTCTAAGAATTTGTCCATTTCTTCTAGGTTGTCCATTTTTTTGGTATATAGCTGCTCCGAGTAGTCTCTTAAGATCCTTTGTGTTTCAGTGGTGTCAGTTGTTAACTTCTCCTTTTCTGATTTTATTGATTTGGGCCCTCTCCCTTTTTTTTCTTGATGAGGCTGGCTAAAGGTTTATCAATTTTGTTTATCTTTTCAGAGAACCAGTTTTTAGTTTCATTGATGTGTTCTGTTTTTTGTGGTTTTTTTTAGCCTCTACTTCATTTATTTCTGCTGTGATCTTTATGATTTCTTTCCTTCTACTAACTTTGGGTTTTGTTTGTTCTTCTTTCTCTAGTTGCTTTAGGTATAAGTTTATGTTGTTCATTTGAGAGTTTTCATGTTTCCTGAGGTAAGCTAGTATCACTATAAACTTCCCTCTTAGAACTGCTTTTGCTGTGTCCCATGGGTTTTGGATTGTTGTGTTTTCGTTTTCATTTGTCTCTAGGTATTTTTTAATTTCCTCTTTGATTTCTTCAGTGATCCATTGGTTGTTCAGTAGCATGTTGTTTAGCCTCCATGTGTTTGTGTTTTAAAAGATGCTTGATATGATTTCAGTTTTCTTAAATTTACCAAGTCTTGCTTTCTTGCCCAGCATGTGATCTGTCCTGGAGAATGTTCTATTTACACGTGAAAAGAATTTGTATCCTGCTGCTTTCAGATGGAATGCCCTATAAGTATCAATTAAGTCCATCTGGTCTAATGTGTCATTTAAGGCCTGTGTTTCCTTACTGATTTTCTGTCTGGATGATCTGTCCATTGATGTAAGTGGGGTATTAAAGTTCCCCACTATTATTGTGTTACCATCAGTTTCTCCTTTTATGTCTGTTAACATTTGCCTTATAAATTGAGGTTCTCCTATGTTGTGTGCATATGTATTTACAATTGTTCTGTCTTCTTCTTGGATTGATCCTTTGATCATTATGTTTGTTTGTTTGGGTTTTTTTGGCCGCACTCCTTAGCTTGTGGGATCTTAGTTCCTTAACCAAGGATTGAGCCCAGGCCCTCGGCAGTGAGAGCACGGAGTCCTAATTACTGGACCTCTAGGAAATTCCCAGTCATAGCCATTTTCTTTCTTTCTTTTTTCAAAAAAAATGTTTGTGGGCTTCCCTGGTGGCGCAGTGGTTGAGAATCTGCCTGCCAATGCAGGGGACGCGGGTTCGAGCCCTGGTCTGGGAAGATCCCACATGCCACGGAGCAACTGGGCCCGTGAGCCACAACTACTGAGCCTGCGCGTCTGGAGCCTGTGCTCTGCAACAAGAGAGGCCGCGATAGTGAAAGGCCCGTGCACCGCGATGAAGAGTGGCCCCCGCTCGACGCAACTAGAGAAAGCCCTCACATAGAAACGAAGACCCCACACAGCTAAAAATAATAAATAAATAAATTTATTTAAAAAAAAAATGTTTGTTTATTTTATTTATTTGGTTGCACCAGGTCTTAGTTGCGGCAGGCTTGTTCCTTAGTTGTGGATTGGTGGCTTCTTAGTTGTGACACACAAACTCTTCATTGCAGCATGCATGTGGGATCTAGTTCCCTGACCAGGGATCGAACCCAGGCCTTCTGCATTGTGAGTGCGGAGTCTTAACCACTGCAACACCAGGGAAGTCCCCACAGTCTTTATTTTAAAGTCTCTTTTGTCTGATATGAGTATTGCTGTTCCAACTTTCTTTTGATTTCCATTTGCATGGAATACCTCTTCCCATCTCCTCACTTTCAGTCTGTATTTGTCTCGAGATCTGAAGTGAGTCTCTTGTAGGCAGCATATATATGGGTCCTGTTTTTGTATCCATTCAGCAGCCTGTCTTTTGGTTGGAGCATTTAGTCCATTTACATTTAGAGTAATTATTGATATGCATGTACCTATTGCCATTTTGTTAATTGTTTTGGATTTGTTTTTGTAGGTCTTTTTTCACCTTTCTTCTTTTGTTCTCTTCTGTGATTTGATGACTATCTTTAGTGTTGTGTTTGCATTCCTATTTTTTTTTTAACATTTTTATTGGAGTATAATTGCTTTACGATGGTGTGTTAGTTTCTGCTTTATAACAAAGTAAATCAGTTATACATACACATATGTTCCCATATCTCTTCCCTCTTGCGTCTCCCTCCCTCCCTCCCTATCCCACCCCTCTAGGTGGTCACAAAGCACCGAGCTGATCTCCCTGTGCTATGCGGCTGCTTCCCACTAGCTATCTATTTTACATTTGGTAGTGTATATATGTCCATGCCACTCTCTCACCCTGTCACATCTTACCCTTCCCCCTCCCCATATCCTCAAGTCCATCCTCTAGTAGGTCTGTGTCTTTATTCCCATCTTGCCACTAGGTTCTTCATGACCTTTTTTTTTTTTTCCTTAGATTCCATATATATGTGTTAGCATACTGTATTTGTTTTTCTCTTTCTGACTTACTTCACTCTGTATGACAGACTCTAACTCCATCCACCTCACTACAAATACCTCCATTTCGTTTCTTTTTATGACTGAGTAATATTCCATTGTATATATGTGCCACATCTTCTTTATCCATTCATCCGATGATGGACACTTAGGTTGCTTCCATGTCCTGGCTATTGTAAATCGAGCTGCAATGAACATTTTGGTACATGACTCTTTTTGAATTCTGGTATTCTCAGGGTATATGCCCAGTAGTGGGATTGCTGGGTCGTATGGTAGTTGTATTTTTAGTTTTTTAAGGAACCTCCATACTGTTCTCCATAGTGGCTGTATCAATTTACATTCCCACCAACAGTGCAGGAGTGTTCCCTTTTCTCCACACTCTCTCCAGCATTTATTGTTTCTAGATTTTTTGATGATGGCCATTCTGACCGGTGTGAGATGATATCTCATTGTAGTTTTGATTTGCATTTCTCTAATGATTAATGATGTTGAGCATTCTTTCATGTGTTTGTTGGCAATCTGTATATCTTCTTTGGAGAAATGTCTATTTAGGTCTTCTACCCATTTTTGGATTGGGTTGTTTGTTTTTTTGTTATTGAGCTGCATGAGCTGCTTGTAAATCTTGGAGATTAATCCTTTGTCAGTTGCTTCATTTGCAAATATTTTCTCCCATTCTGAGGGTTGTCTTTTGGTCTTGTTTATGGTTTCCTTTGCTGTGCTCCTATTTCTTTTGTGTATGTATAGTTATTATAGATTTTGTATAGCAGCCTGTATATATAGGTTTTTGTATAGCAGCCTATATATATATGTGCTTGTTTTAAGTTGCTGATCTCTTACTGTCAAATGGGTTTTAGATACCCTGCATTTGTACTCTGCTTCCCTCACAATTATTGTTTTTGATATTATATTTTACATCTAATTGTTCTGTGTGTTTCTTTTTTTATATATAAATTTATTTATTTATTTTTGGCTGCGTTGGGTCTTTGTTACTGCACGTGGGCTTTCTCTAGTTGTGGTGAGCAGGGGTTACTCTTAGTTACAGTGCGTGGTCTCCTCATTGTGGTGTCTTCTCTTGTTGTGGAGCACAGGCTCTAGGTGTGCAGCTTCAGTAGTTGTGGCACACGGGCTCAGTAGTTGTGGCTTGAAGGCTCTAGAGCACAGGCTCAGTAGTTGTGGTGCATGGGTTTAGTTGCTCTGCGGCATGTGGGATCTTCCGGACCAGGGCTTGAACCCATGTCCCCTGCATTGGCAGGCAGATTCTTAACTACTGTGCCACCAGGGAAGTCCGTTTTGTGTGTTTCTTAACTGCTTATTGTGGATACAGAAATTTTACTACTTTTGTCTTTCAACCACCTCCCCAGTAGCTTTGTATATGGATGATTTCCTACCTTTATTGTATATTTGCCTTTACCAGTAAGCTTTTCCATTTCATAATTTTCTTGTTTCTAATTATGGCCTTTTCTTTTCTGCCTAGAGGAGTTCCCTTAGCATTTGTCATAAAGCTGGTTTAGGGTGCTGAATTCTTTTAGCTTTTGCTTGTCTGTTAAGCTTTTGATTTCTCCGCCAAATCTGAATGAGAACCTTGCTGGTTAGAGTATTCTTGGTTGTAGGTTTTTCTCTTTCATCACTTTAAGTGTATTGTGCCACTCCCTTCTGGTCTGCAGAGTTTCTGCTGAAAAAAATCAGTTGATAGCCTTATTAGGAGTTCCTTTGTGTGTTATTTGTTGCTTTTCCCTTATTGCTTTTAATATTCTCTCTTTATCTTTAATTTTTGTCATTTCGATTACAGTTTGTCTTGGTGTGTTTCTCTGCAGGTTAGTCTTGTATGGCAGGGGTCCCCAACCCCTGGGCCGCGGACCAGTAGCAGTCCGTGGCCTGTTAGGAGCCGGGCCACACAGCAGGAGGTGAGTGGCAGGAGAGTGAGCTAAGCTTCGTCTGCCGCTCCCCATCGCTCACATTAATACCTGAACCATCCCATCACCCACCCCGCCCCCTGTGGAAAAATTGTCTTCCATGAAACCAGTCCATGGTGCCAAAAAGGTTGGGGACTGCTGCTGTATGGGACTCTGCACATCCTGGACTTGGGTGACTATTTCCTTTCCCATGTTAGGGAAGTTTTCGGCTATTATCTCTTCACACATTTTCTCAGGCCCTTTCTCTCTTTTTCTACTCCTTCTGGGTCCCCTATAATGCAAACATTAGTGCACTTGATGTTGTTCCAGAGGTCTCTTACACTGTCTTCATTTCTTTTCATTCTTTTTTCTTTTTGATGGCAGTGATTTCCACTACTCTGTGTTTCAGCTCACTGATCCATAATTCTGCCTTGTTTAGTCTACTGTTGATTCCTTCTAGTGTATTTTTCATTTCCGTCATTATATTCTTCACTTCTGTTTGGTTGTTCTTTATATTTTCTAATTCTTTGTTAAAAACTTCTAGTTTATTGCTCTCTGCATCCATTTTCCTCCCAAGTCCTTTGATCATCTTTATGATCATTACTCTGAACTCTTTCTCGGGTAGATTGCCTATCTCCACATCACTTGTTCTTCTGGGGTTTTATCTTGTTCCTTTGTCTGAAACATTCCTCTGTCACCTCATTTTTTTTAAATGTTTATTTATTTGGCTGCACCAGGTCTTAGTTGCAGCACATGGGATCTTCATTGCCATGTGCGGGATCTTTTACTTGCAGCAAGCATGCAGGATCTTTTTTTTTTAGTTGCGGCATGCGGTGTCTTTAGTTGTGGCATGCAAACTCTTAGTTGCAGCATGTGGGATCTAGTTCTGTGACCAGGGATCGAACCCTGGCCCCCTGCATCCAGAGCGTGGAGTCTTAGCCACTGGACCACCAGGGAAGTCCCTGCCTCATTTTGTCTAAATTGCTATTTGTATTTTTATGTATGTGATAGGTTAGTTACGTTTCTCAGCCTTGGAGAAGTGGCCCTCTGTAGGAGATGTCCTATGTGTCCCAGCAATGCACTCCCCTCTCATCACCCAAGGGCCACAGGCCAGCTGGTCCCAGGGTAATGTCTCACCTCCGTTTGCAGACTTGCAGCAAAAATCTGTATCCACCACAAGTGCTTGAAGTTATTGCCTTTTTGAAGAAAAACACACTTCTGGCAGCAAATTGCATCTCTTGTGGAATCTTGCTTAACTTCAGTACCGCAGCCAATGCCATGCTGCACCAAGTCTGTATACTACAATTGTGAGATAAGTACAGTTATTTTGAAATGAGTTAATAATAAATATTGTTTAAATTCTCAGTTTTAATTTCAGATATAGTGATTATCAATAGATGTAACCCATATTAATTAGAGGGATTATGAGACTAAAATGTTTATGAACTGCTGCTTTAAAATATGACTCAGTATTGTACAGAGGAAACCACTTTCATACAAGGCAAAGTGCAATAAATGACTTTTTCATCATTTGAGATTCTATCCCTATTGTTTTGTATAGCTGTAGGTGGTTCATTGTCATTGCTGTATAATGTTTCATTGTAGGAATATACCACAGTTTATACTTTTTGATGGACATTTGAGTTGTTTATATTTTGAGGCAGCATCAGGGGTCCCCCAGTACCACCCCCATGTCTTGAGATTTGCTAGAATTGTCCGGACTTGGCGTATAGTTGTGCTCACAGCTAAGTGGGTTTTTTTTTGGCTGCGTCAGGTCTTAGTTGCGGCCCACAGGATCTTTGTTGAGGCATGCGGGATCTTTCGTTACAGCGTGCAGGCTCTTCATTGTGGTGCACAGGCTTCTCTTTAGTTGTGGCATGCAGGTTTTCTCTTCTCTAGTTGTGGCGCGCAGCTTTCAGAGCACGTGAGCTCTGTAGTTTGTGGCACACGGGCTCTAGATGAGGCGCGCGAGCTCAGTAGTTGTGGCACGCGGGCTTAGTTGTCCTGCAGCATGTGGGGTCTTAGTTCCCTGATGAGAGATCAAACCTGCGTCCCCTGCATTGCAAGGCGGATTCTTTACCACTGGACCACTAAGGAAGTCCCTAAGATTTAATACAGAGGCATAATAAGGACACACAGCTGGATCAGAAAGGTGAGAAACACAGTTGGGATCCGGAGGAATCCATATATAGGCTTCCTTTTTCTCCTCTATGAACGGTCATAGAGTTCACTCTTCCCCAGCAGTGAAAATACAACAACTTATGTGTGATGTTTCTGCCCAAGGAACCCCATTAAACCCTCAATGCCCAAGGTTTTTCCTGGAGTCTGGGCACATAGGCACTCTTGGCGTAGCACCTATGAAACTCCAGACTCATAGAAGGAAAAGTGGTATTTAGCATCAATCAGAGTTTGTAAAAACAGTACCACCATCCATTAGGGAAACTTTTTGTTTGTTTGTTTGTTTGGGGTGGGAGTGGGGTCCCTTTATTGGTCAAATTTTAGAGTACTATGGAAAAGTCTTTCTGGCTCTAGACTAATAAAATTGGCCTTAAATGTCAAAATGAGTTTGAACATAATTGGAAGCAAAGTAGCCATCAGAATGTTATGCCAATTCCAGCAGCAAATTACTTTAAGTAGAGTCTGCTTAATTTCAAGAGTAAAAGAAAAAAATGACAGCTCATTTGCATGCGTGCACTCGCGCATGCACACACACACACAGAAAGTGAATTTTTTTCTAGCTATGAAAGAATATGTAGATGTAGCCAATCATCTCTTTTAAATGGCTGTGCTTGGGTTAATGTTTCTTTTTTTTTTCCAAATTTTTAAAATTGTGTCATCATGAGGAGGTGGTAAAATACGTATAGCACAAAATTTACCATCTTAACCATTTTTAAGTGTACAATTCAGTGGTATTAAGTATATTCATTGTTGTGCAGCTATCACCACCGTCCACCTTCAGAACTCTTTTCATCTTTCAAAACTGTAACTCTGTGCCATTAAGCAATAATTCCCCATTTCCTTCTTTCCCCAGCTTCTGTCAGCCACCATTTTACTTGACTACTCCAGGTACCTCCTATTAGTGAAATCACATAGTATTTGTCTTTTTGTAGCTGGCTTATTTCACTTAGCGTAATGTTGTCAAGGTTTATTCATGTTATAGCATGTGTTACAATTTTTTACCTTGCAAGCAGGCTTTCCTAAGGTTAGCAGTTGTAGACCAGCTGTGTTAGCTCTTTTCTGTACAGGGGCCATTACAAATAATGAGCATTTTTATTTATGGTACATGTGTGCAAGCACTGCACTGAACAATGGAATTGTGATTTCATAGGGTATACATGTATATAAATTTAGTATATAAGGTCAAATGGTTTTCCCAAGTTTTATACCAATTTATAATCTCACATACTGAGATTTTCATTCAGATCAGCGTCTTAGTCCTTTTAGGCTCTTAAAATAGAATACCATAGACTAGGTGGTTATAAACAACCAGTATTCATCTCTCATAGTTCTGAAGGTTGGTAAGTCCAAGATCAAGGTGTCAGCAGATTTGGTGTCTGTTGAGAGCCCACTTCCTGGTTCATAGACGACCATCTTCTCACTGTGTCCTCACAGGGCAGAATTGGCAAGAGAGCTCCCTGGTGTCTTTTTTATAAGGGCACTAATGCTATTCACTAGGGCTCTGTCCTCATGACCTAGCCACCTCCCAAAGGCCTCACTTCCAAATATCAACACATTGGAAATGAGGTTTCAACATAGGAATTTTGAGGGCTTACAAAAACATATAGTCTATAGCAATTGATATTGAAACTATAAATATATTTGGAGACAGTACAAGGTGAGAAATGTTTGTTAAATTTAATATCCATTCATTGTTAAAAAACAGCAAACCAATTATAGCAGGAACTTCCTTAATCTGATGACAGTTGTATGTATAAACACAGAACCTTTAGCAAGCCTATGCTAAGTGGTGAAATTTCAAAAGCTTTCCCTCTGATATTAGGAACCAGATAGGATCTCTTTTCTCTTCACTGTAATCCTGAACATTATAGCCTAGCAAATAAGATACAAGGATTGGAGGGACTTCCCTGGTGGTCCAGTGGATAAGACTCCATGCTTCCAATGCAGGGGGCCCAGGTTCAATCTTTGGTCAGGGAGCTAGATTCTGCATGCATGCAGCAACTAAGAATTCGCATTCTGCAACTAAGAGTCCACATGCCGCAACTAAGAAGTCCACTTGCCCAACTAAGAAGTCTGCATGCTGCAACGAACATCCCACATGCCCCAACTAAGACCCAGCACAGCCAAAATAAATAAATAATACATAAATAAATAAAATATTTTTAAAAATATATAAGGATTAGAGAAACATAAATAAAACTGCCATTATTCATGGATAAAATGATTGCCTTATGTGTATTGCATTTGAGCTTACCAATCCGTTATTTTTCCTTTCTTTCCTTTCCTTTTTCTTTTTTCTTTTCTTTTTCCTTTTTCTTTTTCTCTTTTTTTCTACCATCTTGTTGAAAACTTTGTCTAATTTGGAGGAGAATTAACACCTTTAGATTATTATATTTCTGTATCTGTGAAAGCCTTATTTGGTCTTTTTTGTTTTATAGATTTATTTTTATTTATTTCTTTATTTATTTTGGCTGCTTTGGGTCTTCATTGCTGTGCATGGGCTTTCTCTAGTTGCGGCGAGTGGGGGCTACTCTGAGGTGTGGTGCAAGGGCTTCTCATTGCGATGGCTTCTCTTGTTCGGAGCACAAGCAATAGGTGCGCAGGCTTCAGTAGTTGTGGCTCGTGGGCTCTAGAGTGCAGGCTCAGTAGTCGTGGTGCATGGGCTTAGTTGCTCCACAGCATGTGGGATCTTCCCGGACCAGGGCTTGAACCCGTGTCCCCTGTGTTGGCAGGCGGATTCTTAACCACGGTGCCACGAGGGAAGCCCTTATTTGGTCTTGTATTTATGAAAGGAATCATTAGGATTTTGGCAGGCATATGTAAATGGAACAGTCATTCCATGTGGAGGAGACTTCATTAGCAAAGTCAGAAAAGGCCACACAGTTAGGTAGCAAGAGTTTAGTTCACCTGTGTGCATTTGGTGTTTCTGGTGTGTAAGAGAAGAGGTAAGGTGCTGGTGGTCCTTAACTGTACCAGGAAGCAAGCGTGGCAATTTCCACTGCAAGGTAAAGGTAAATGTTTTGTACTCTGGCTACTTATTTGGAGAATACACATTCTGGAAGGTAGTTTTATACCTTAAACTAGACAGTTCCTTTGACCTACCAGTATCTCTCCTTGACATTCATCCTAAAAAAAATATAAACAATGTGCACTAACATTATTTATAATGTCCAAAAAATTTGAACCACCTGAACGTTCTATAAAAGCCTGAGTAAATGACAGTACCTCAGTTTAATGGAATATGATGTAGTCATATCAAGTCTGGTTCAGAGGTATAACAGAAAGGTATACTTCTTCCTATCCCTCCTGACAAATACAGCAAAAAAACAATGGACATTATGTATAAAACAAAAGTAAGAAGACTCTGAAAGATGGAGAGAAGAAGGCACATTGGCTAGTGACCTTGAGACTCAAGGAAGTGCACAGCAGTGAGTTCCCTTGGCTTTGTGCTGTCATCATATATCCTGGACTGTGGTCTGGAGAAGCCAGTATTATGGAAATACTAATGAGCACAGACAAAAACCAAACAAACCAAAACCCACAAAAAAAACCCCCACATCTTTCTAGCCAAAGGACTAGGAAAGGAGCAACCAAGCAAGATACAAAACTTTTGGACAAAAATCACTCTGTGACAGTCAAACACCTCAGGAAAAAAACCACAATAATGTACACCCTTCCCCTTCCCCTATGAGGCCTATTGGGGAGCCTGAGCTCCCACCCCTGCCCAGCAGTAAGGAACCCCTCTTTCCTTCTACAAGTCAACAGAGGTTGAGTGGGGAGCCTGGGATTATACCCCACCTGACAGCATCAAAGATTCTTCTCTTCCCAATGGCACACTATCAGAGGATGCCTTGAAAATAGAAGGCATAGATAAGATCTGGAGTCTTACAACATAGAACCCAAAACATCCAGGATACAGCAGAAAATCACTTGTCATACCAAGAACTGACCATCTCAAGTGGAATGAGAAAAGGTAACCAACAAACATCAGTTAAGATGACCCAGATGTTTGAAATATGTGACGGGTTTTGAAGCAGCCATCATAAAAATGCTTCAGTGAGCAGTTATCAACACAAATGAAGAAATACAAAGCCTCAGCAAGGAAATAGAAGATGTAAAGAACTAAATGGAAAGTTGAGAACTGACAAATATAATAATGAAATTAAAAACTCAGTGATGGGGACTTCCCTGGTGGCACAATGGATAAGAATCTGCCTGCGAATGCAGGGGACATGGGTTCGAGCCCTGGTCCTGGAAGATCCCACATGCCACGGAGCAACGAAGCCTGTGAGCCACAACTACTGAGCCTGTGCTCTAGAGCTGGTGTGCCACAACCACTAAACCTGCATGCCACAACTGCTGAGCCTGCGCACCTGAAGCCCATGCTCTGCAACAAGAGAAGCCACCACAAGGAGAAGCCCGCACGCCACAACAAAGAGCAACCCCCACTCACAATGACTAGAGAAAGCCCGTGCGGCAACAAAGACCCAATGCAGCCAAATAAATAAATAAATAAAAATTTTTAAAAAACAAAAAAACAACTCAGTGATGGACTCAACAATAGACTGTAGAGAACAGAGGAAAGAATCAGTGAACTTGAAGCTGGAATGATAGAAAACTACCCAATCTATTCATTGGGAAGTCCACTACCCAATCTAAACAACATACAGAAAATAAGTAAAAAAACATGAACAGAACCTCAGGGATTTAAAAGAGTATAACAAAAGATCTGAGTCACAGTAGGAGGAGAGAAAGAATGTGGGGCTGAAATAATGCCTGGAAAGTTCCCAAATTTAACAAAAGATCCAAGCCTACAGATTCAAAAAGGCTGAGCATACCTCAAAGAAGACATCCCATCCCAGGAATTCCCTCGTTGTCCAGTGGTTAGGACTCCGAGTTCTCACTGCTGAGGGCCCAGGTTCAATTCCTGGTCAGGGAACTGGAATCCCACAAGCTCTGTGATGTGGCCAAAAAAAGAAACAACAAAAAGACATCCCATCCCCAAAAATCTTGAAAGCAACAGAGAAAGCATCAGTAACCATGGATGCCAGAAGGAAGTGGCATATTTTTCAAGTGCTGGGAGAAAAGATTGTCAACCCAGAATCTTGTATCTATCAAAAGTATCCTTCTGGAATGAAGGGTAGAAGGATCAAAATATTTTCACATGAAGTAAAACTAAGAGAATTTGTCTTCAGCAGACCTACACTAAAATAATGGCTAGGGAATTCCCTGGCGGTCCAGTGCCAGGCTGTCACTGCCAAGGGCCCGGGTTCCGTCCCAGGTCGGGAAACTAAGATCCCACAAGCCGCAGGACACGGCCAGAAAAAAAAAAAAAAGTAAGGCTAAAAGAGCTTCTTGAAACAGAAAGGAACGATAAAAGAAGGAGTCTTGAAATATCAGGATAGGTGAAGGAAAAATGGGAAGAGTAAAAATATAAGTAAATACAATAGACTTTACTTCTCTTGGGTTGTCTAAATTATGTTTGATGGTTGAAGCAAAAATTATAACCTTGTCTGTTATGGTTGTCAGTATATATAAAGGAAATATTTAAAACAATTATTATTATAAACCAGGGAGGATAAAGGTAGATAGGGTTTCTATACTTCTTGGTCTTGATTTCAGTGGTGATAACGTGAATGTACACATGCCATAAAATGGCATAGAACTATACACACATATTACCATGGTAGTTTCCTAGTTTTGATATTGCACTATAATTACATAAAATATAAACATTGGGGGAACTTTGGTGCAGGATACAGAGGAACCTATCTGTGCTATTTTTTGCAACTTCCTATGATTATCATTATTCCAAAATCTTAAAAGATTAAAAAAAATTTTAGTCTGGTGGCCTATCTATACCCATTGTCTTGTAAGATCTCTGTAAGTGTTGCCCTTAGGATCCAGTGGACTAGATTCCCCTCATACTTTGCATTCTTACATTCTGTCTTCCTCAGAAGCATCTTTCTCAAGGCTGCACTTTCACTTCTTCAGATGGCACTTCTATAAAGCCTTCCTTGTCCCCCTATGTCTGCATGCCAGTAGTGTCCTGCACACATGTACTGTGATCATACTGTAATGAATAGCTTACTTTTCAGTTTTCCCACTAGACTATGAAGAAACAAACAACTATGCTCTTATTTATTAAGTAATTGAATGAGAGGGAAGGATAACAGAACAATGGCCTATCTTCCCTCTCGAATAGAGGATTGCCTGGCATCTATAGTATATATAGCCTTGAGTCCGTTTCTCTAACTTAAGTTAATCTTTTCCCTCCTTTGTCCATCCATAAGAAAACTTAGTCATTTCCTTTAGTCTTTCCATAGATTTAATCTACTTGTGTTTACTGTTTGAGGCCTGATTGCATTATTTGTAGTAGGGAGTGAATAGCATTCTCTTACACTTAATTTTTATTCCTGATTGCCGGTAGAGTTGGTTGCATTGTATACCTGTCATTTACTTAAAACAAGCACTCAGCTAAGGTTTAAAAGAACATTTTTGGTATGAAATGGGGTAAACTGTACAAACATTTTCATTTAACATGGTTAAATTTGATACACTCTTTTTTCCCAAAGGGAAATATTTTAGTTTTTTCTCAACATTGTATGATACATTTGGAAAATCCAACATAATTTCACATCCAGAAATAACTACTGTTGTAATTGTCCTTCCAGACACTTAAAATGCTATATAAATGTATGTGTGTTATTTTCAAAAATGGATTGTTAGAATATACTGCTATGTTCTCTGGTTTTTCACTTAGTATATTATAGACACCTTTCCTCAATGCATACAAATCTGTCCCCCACCTTAAGCGTTCTGATGTATGATGGTATTACGATTTTTTTTTTTTTTTTAAACCAGATTGGGACTTAAACCCATGGTCTTTTTTTTTTTTTTTTTTTTTAATTTATTTATTCATTTATTTAATTTTTGGTTGCATTGGGTCTTTGCTGCTGCACGCGGGCTTTCTCTAGTTGCAGTGAGCGGGGGCTACTCTTTGTTGTGGGGCGCAGGCTTCTCATTGCGGTGGCTTCTCTTGTCGCGGAGCACAGGCTCTAGGCGCGCAGGCTTCAGTAGTTGCGGCACACAGGCTTCAGTAGTTGTGGCTCGCGGGCTCTAGAGCTCAGGCTCAGTAGTTGTGGCGCACGGGCTTAGTTGCTCCGCGGCATGTGGGATCTTCCCGGGCCAGGGCTCGAACCCGTGTCCCCTGCATTGGCAGGCGGATTCTTAACCACTGCGCCACCAGGGAAGCCCAGTATTACGATTTTTAATGCAGTTTTGTGTTGAGGACCTATATGTTTTCCATTTCTTCTTGTTAAGAAACAATATTTTGCTGATGAATAATTTGTGTGGTACATGTTACATCTTTGAACACTTGATGACTTTATAAAAATAAATCCTAGAAGTCATCATTGTTCTTTCAGACAAGCAAGAATTCAGATTGATGTTTTGTTTTTTGTTTTTTGTTTTTTTTTAAGAGGGAAGGATTTTTATTTATTTATTTATTTATTTATTTATTTTTGGCTGTGTTGGGTCTTCGTTTTGTGCGAGGGCTTTCTCTAGTTGTGGCAAGCGGCGGCCACTCTTCATCGCGGTGCACGGGCCTTTCACTGTCGCGGCATCACTTGTTGCAGGGCACAGGCTCCAGATGCGCAAGCTCAGTAATTGTGGCTCACGGGCCTAGTTGCTCCGCGGCATGTGGGATCTTCCCAGACCAGGGCTCGAACCCGTGTCCCCTGCATTGGCAGGCAGATTATCAACCACTGCGCCACCAGGGAAGCCCTGATGTTTTGTTTTGAACTTATTATTTTGCTGTGTTTTAGGGAATTGAAGTAAAAATAAAAATATTTTGTGAACTTTGAAGAAAATATTTGTATTGGTACATTCCTCTTAGCAAAGGAGCTGAGAATCTTAGGTAAAAGAAGGACCTGAAAAAATACAGGGGAAGTGCTAATAACTTTCATGGGAATACTAAAATCTAACCAGTGGAAGTCTGCCCATTTGGAGGTGCTCTGATTTGCAAACAGACCACTGGAAGGTAGAAGGCATCTTTTTTTGTTGTCAACTTCTGATTTAGAAGATTTAGGGAACTGATGCTAGGAGGTAGGCAAAATCAATGAAGAAATGAACTTCTGAAGACATGAGGCTCCGAGTCATTAAGTTGATATCCTGGACTGATTTGGGAACTGTTCAGCTGGAAACACTGTAAGCTTGGTTACCTGTACCTGAGGTGACTTGTGATGAACCCCTCAATACAAGGAACCTGAGTGCCTCTCTTCACGAGAGGAAGGCAATGCCCTATTCTGCCCAGGCTGCTGAGCAGAGAGGGGAATTTGTTAAATTTGGGATAGTAGAGAAGAAAATCAAGGAGGCTGAATTTCTTTCATAAAGGAAACAGAATTTGGTTAACCTTTGAGAGGGATTTGAGTTCACAATAGTGCTCTTGGAGTTATCCTTTTCCTTATTATTTCAAAGGGTTCAGCACTATCAGATTTACGTTAGAACACTGTCCAGTTTTAGAAGTTGAACAATGCTATTTATCTTTTCAGAACTCAACAGTAACAATTGAAGAATTCCATTGCAAGCTCCAAGAGGCTACAAACTTTCCTCTTCGTCCTTTTGTTATTCCATTCCTCAAGGTAATTTTTATGAGATTACTACTGGAATGTAATTTATCTTCAACATTTCCTCAAGATCTGTTACTGATCCCTGTTCTATGATCTACATCAGGGCAGCTTGCCACATTTTATATCTGTATTTTATTTGGGGCTGCTACAGAAGTGTGAGTGGTTTGCGAATAAGCTTTATGCTTGATGAGATGAGAGTTGCAAAAGCCTTGAGTCGTGGTCTGTATGCAGACACTGTTGGCGACACACAGAAGGAGCAGGTGGGGAGGCAGGAGCAGGAGTAGAGTGGGATGGAGGTGCGTATGGCATGGAGGTTGGGCTCTTAGCAGAGGAAGTAACTGGACACAGTCTTTTGGTTGTGGCCAGGGGGTGAAGAGTGTGTGTTATTGGGAGGAGGCTCTCAAAACAGAGGCCTTTGTAAGTTAGGACTAACCCTTAGGACAGGAGCATGTGGGAAGGCAGTGTTTACTTCTCTCCTCCCCCCAGTTAGTCTAGTTTCTAATTACGTCCTCTGGAATTAACGTCCCCTGGAACATAACTTTTGGGGACACTGTTTAAAATTATTATGCGTACCTGATAGGTGAGCCACTGTTAAATTTATATATAATATGCTCCTTAAAAAAAAAAAACTTTTTATTTTGAAATAATTTCATGCTCACAAAAAAGTTTCAAGATGGTACAATAAAATTCGCCTTCTCCAAATGTTGATATTTTATCACATCTGCATTATTATTCTCTTTTCTTTCCATTTATTTTTTCCTCAGAAATGTTTCAGGGTAAGCTGCAGACATGATACATCTAAATACTGATACTTTAGTATAATTATCAAATCAAGAAATTAACATTGATATTTATAACACTATTATCTATAGACCTTATTCATATTTCACTAGATGTCCCACAAATGTCCTTTTTAACAAAATGTCATTTTTTTTGCTCCTGTATCTAATTCAGGATCACATGTTGGATTACATTGTCATATCTCTTCAGTCCTTTTTTTTTTTTTTTTAATTAATTAATTAATTAATTTTTGGCTGTGTTGGGTCTTCGTTTCTGTGCGAGGGCTTTCTCTAGTTGCGGCGAGCAGGGGCCACTCTTCATCGCAGTGCGCGGGCCTCTCACTGTCGCGGCCTCTCTTGTTGCGGAGCACAGTCTCCAGACGCACAGGCTCAGTAGTTGTGGCTCACGGGCCCAGCTGCTCCGCGGCATGTGGGATCCTCCCAGACCAGGGCTCGAACCCGTGTCCCCTGCATTGGCAGGCAGATATCTCAACCACTGCACCACCAGGGAAGCCCTCTTCAGTCCCTTTTAATCTGGAACAGCTTCTCAGTCTTTTATGATTTGGACAGTTTTGAAGAGTACAGGATAGTTATTTTATATCATATGTTTCAATTTGGATTTTTCTGATACTTCTTCATGATGAGAATGAGGTTATGCATTTTAGACAGAAATAGCAGGTAGGTGGTATTACTGCATGCTATCAGGAGACATAGATGTTAATTTGTCTCATAACTGGTGGTGTGGACTTTGATCAGTTGGTAAAGGTGGTGTCCACCATGCTTTCCCACTGTAAAGTTACTATTTTTCCCATTAAACAATTTTTAAAAACAGGTAACATTATGACTCATACAGATTTTAAAAAATGAACCTGTGTCATAGATTTTATTTAATTCATTATTAATGAGGGAATCTGTAAGGTGTTATAACCTGTTCAGGGGAGAAGCCAAAGAACAGACATTATAGGTCAGGATTATTGATAAGAATATGCAAACAAAAGTAAATCTTCTGCAGTGGGCAAGGGAAGTCTGTAGAACCTCTATGCATGTAATTTTATGCATGTTCATAGACAAGTTTTTTGCTTTGCAACCGGTTATGTGTAAGTTGCAGTCCTATAAAATAGGTCAAAGGCAATGAGTGACTAGAGTCAGATAACAATGTATTCTAGACCAGGCATAGTCTGTAAACTTATGACCCGTATCCAGCCCACCACATTGTTTTGCAAAGCCCTGGAGATGAACATTTGTAATTGATTTGGTAATTTGGAACACTAACGTTGAACCCCAAATAAGCTAAAAATGTTATCCTCAATCCCTCCCTATCAAATGAATTCTATTCTTTCCATTAGTAGTAGACTATACAAAAAAAATGAGCTCAATTTTTTTATATTTTGACTTTTTAAAAAAATTTATTAATTTATTAATTTATTTATTTTTGGCTGCGTTGGGTCTTCGTTGCCACGCGTGGGCTTTCTCTGGTTTCAGCGAGCGGGGGCTACGCTTCGTTGCGGTGCAGGGGCTTCTCTTGTTGCGGGGCACGGGCTCTAGGTGTGCGGGCTTCAATAGTTGTGGCATGCGGGCTCAGTAGTTGTAGTTTGCGGGCTCAGTAGTTGTAGTTTGTGGGCTCTAGAGCACAGGTTCAGTAGTTGTGGCACACGGGCTTAGTTGCTCCACGGCATGTGGGATCTTCCCGGACCAGGGCTTGAACCCGTGTCCCCTGTGTTGGCAGGCAGATTCTTAACCATTCTGCCACCAGGGAAGTCCCTGTATTTTGACTTTTGTCAGTACAGTATTTGTAGAAATTGGTTTTCTCTCTTTTATATGAGTACTCACATAATATCTTCAGTTTTGTCTTGACAAAATAAATATGCCCCTTTTACCTTCTTTTACTTTACCTTTATTTCCTAAGAAAGTGTAATGCATCAAAAAGATGGGTCACCTTAACTGAAATACTGATTCTGGTTTTTTTTAAACTTTTAAAATTAGAGCGTTATAGACATGCAGGAAAAGCATAGGTCTCAGTGCACAGCCTGTGTTGGGCTCTGTTCTGATGGCATTGACACCTTGGCCTCTCAGAGCAGTCTGTGGTGCCTTTTTCAGCCTTGAAACAGCTGTGTGTTCTATCTTGGTCCCTTTTCTGTGCATCAGAGCCAGTAGATAGTTATTTCCCCAAGACTCCAGAATCAGAGAGATTTGGGAAATTTGTGTTAATAGGAAAATGATTAGCATATTTAAAAATTCATCAGAGGACACATGTCACAAATGTAAAGATCTGACATGATTTTTTTTTCAATTAAGTTTTTACAGTTGCTACAAGATTGAGGTTATAGAACAGACTTAAAAGTGTTTTATATCATCAAATTCTCTATTCTTAACTCTCGTTATTTTGGAAAACAGCACGAGGTAGGTTGTTCTGGCAGCTTTTTGGCTAGCATTTGGGTTTTTGTCAATTTATTTCTGCTTTAAAACAGTCACTAATTATGGTGCCTGCTAAATTAACTGTTGGTAAAGGGATGACTACTTGCATGTATTAAACTCTTCTTTTACTTTCTCATCTGTTTCCCTTGGGATAAAGACTTATTGTGGGCTCAGTCTGAGTTGTTTTTAAATTTGGGGGGAAATATAATTTTTTTAATAAATATGGGGAAAGTTTATTTTAAATATGAAGGACTTAACAGTTAAGTTTAAAGATGCACAGGGTTTTTTGTATGATTTGTCTTGTTAGAGGTTTAAGTTTGAGGAGAAAGAAAAATAATCAGTACGTAAATAATTATCCTTTTACAAAATAAGGAAACATGCTCAGTGGTGCACCACAATAAGAAATATTAGATTCTGCCCACGGGTTACCTGTGTATACTCAGATCCTAGACTAGTCTAAGGTTTGTTGCCTTCATTTCCATCACTCCTGTTACTTTTTTCAAAACCCCATGTTCCAACTAAGCCAGAATAGTCACTGTTTCTGGAATTCCATGGCAGCTGTAATAGAGAACAGGAAGGCAAGGTTGACTAGTGCTATCAGAAATGGCTTAGATTCACAAGAGAGAAACCTGGACTTAAAATGATAAAGGAAAGACTGAATTCCTCCTACTCCCATGTAGGCATTACTAATTCACTAACTAACTGAAGTCTTCAAAAATGTTTAAGTTTTTAAATCATTATGTTCAACAAAGCTTTATTGAGCTTTGACTCTGTACTAGGCCACAAAGGTAATAAAGCATAGTTTCTTCCTTAAGGGGATTTACATCTTGTGGGGACAAGAGACAAGTTAACAGTAATTCAAGTTCAGTATAGTGGATGTCACTTTATTCAGAGGGGGGCATATGAAAATTAGAATGACAAAGAGTGAAGGGCTTTTGTTTTGTGTCATCTTGTTTGTGAAAGCCTTTTGAGGTGCTGAGCCCTGTGTATAGGGCCCAACACTGGGAAAACTGCCTTCCAGCCCCTACCTCTTCTTTTCAAGGCGAACCTGCCTCTGCTGCAGCGAGAACTGCTGCACTGTGCTCGGGCCGCCAAGCAGACACCATCCCAGTACCTGGCTCAGCATGAACACCTTCTGCTCAACACAAGTATTGCATCCCCTGCTGACTCTTCTGAGCTGCTCATGGAGGTGCATGGAAATGGAAAGAGGCCCAGTCCAGAGAGGTGAGCAGAGAAGAGCTTTGTCGTCCTTGCTTTTCTGGAACCACTCTGAGCTTTCCCTTTACTTGTGAAAGAAAAACAACTTGATTACTGTGGTGATATGTAGGGATGGACTCTTAGTTTTGCTTTGTCCCAACATCAGGTGGCAATATGCTTCTCAACTCTTTAGATGACTCTGTATACCCCTGCTGATAAATTCTACTTTTGAGCATTCTGTGGGTCCACTGCTCCAGAACCATGAGAAATATAATCTGTTCAAGGCATTTTTTTCTGATACGTGAAGTCTTGTAAAAGTATAACAGTTAATGAATCAGCTTTACTTTGAAGATTGAAATTATATTAATATAATTTATCCTGGAAATTTATGTATGAGTATCTACCGCTATTTTCTATGGTTTGTCAAGGAAGCAACATTTTAATAACAGTGGAAAATTTGTTACAATTGAAGCAAATGACTAAAAACCCTACCAATTCACAAGCGTATTAATTATGTGAGCCTTTTTTCTCCCATATAGAGAATTGTCTCTTTCCAGTACTGACCTCCACAGTAGCAAATTTGACCTTGAAACATTTCTAAATATAGTTGAACCCATAATCCTCCATAGTCCTATCACATAAGAAAATGCTGTCATCTTAGTTTCTCCTTTGCTTCATGAGGTTGAGATGTTTCTGCTTGGTTATGGATAGATTTGACCTCTCTTTTCATGCTGGGATAAATCAGTAATTTCCATTATCTGCCTGGCCCCTGAAGACATTTCAGTTCATGCCTCATCTCAAACCTTTTCTTATCATCTTCCTGTTTGTGAAAGTGCATAGCACAATACATAGCACAAAGTAGGTGCTCGGGCAGTGTTTGCATGAACACTTGTTGACAGGCTCAGACATGTACTTCCCATTCTTCTACAGGCGGGAAGAGAGCAGTTTTGAAAGAGATACAATTCCTCCTGAGCCTCCTGCCAAGAGAGTGTGTACCATTAGCCCTGCTCCCCGGCACAGTCCTGCCCTTACTGTGCCCCTCATGAATCCTGGGGGCCAGTTCCATCCTACTCCTCCACCTCTTCAGCACTATACCTTAGAAGATATTGCAACTTCCCACCTATATCGTGAACCCAACAAGATGCTAGAACATCGAGAAGTTCGTGATAGACACCACAATCTTAGTAAGTGGCATAAGCAGCATGGTAATGATTTAAATTCAGATTGAATCCATGGGTTTCTTTCCTGCTCAGTGATAAAGCAAAATACTATCATCATTGCTTTTTTCCACTGATAAGCTAAAACAATATTATACATAAAAAAGAATGTTAGAGTTATAGTATTCTCATTTGAAATTGATCTCAATTCATACCTTGTTGCTGTTATCATTATATGATAGAAGTAGGCTAAACATATTTTCGGAAATACACAATGAAGCATTTAAGAATAAAGGGATATTACTTATTCTGATATGGTTCAGAAGAAAAATAGAGAATGACAAAGCGAATGAGGTAAAAATATTCACGTTTAGGAAATCTGGGTGAAGGGTGTGTGAGAATTCTTTATTCTTGCAACATTTCTGTAAGTCTGAGTTTATTTCAGAATAAAATGTTTTTAAAATTAAACAAGAAAGTTGTAAAACATGTGGTCTTAAGAGGTGAAAGTGCAGAGACATTTAGGTCAGAGGTAAGGCATACCTAAATTTAAATCTTGGCTCTGCATTCTAACTAGCTCTGTGATCTTATGCAAGTTGCTTAGGCTCTCTGTGCCTCAGATTACACATATCTAAAATGGAGAAGGACTTCCCTGGTGGCACAGTGGTTGAGAATCCACCTGCCAATGCAGGGGACACGGGTTCGATCCCTGGGCCGGGAAGATCCCACATGCTGTGGAGCAACCAAGCTGTGTGCCACAACTACTGAGCCTGCGCTTTAGAGCCCGCAAGCCACAACTGCTGAGCCCATGCACTGCAACTACTGAAGCCTGTGCACCTAGAGCCCATGCTCCGCAACAAGAGAAGCCACCGCGATGAGAAGTGTGTGCGCCACAACAAAGAGTAGCCTCTGCTCGCCACAACTAGAGAAAGCCAGCACACAGAAATGAAGACCCAACACAGCCAAAAAAAACCCAAAAAATTTATAAAAAAAAATAAAATGGAGAGAACACCACCTCCTGTGCTGGGTAATTGTCACATTTGGACTGCCTGGCATATGCATCCTCAGTAACCATTAAATTTAAGAAAAAACAAAAAGGCCCCTAGCAGACCTCACCCGAGATCAGTTTTGAACAAAGCTCCTTGTCAAAACTCAAATAAGGTTACTGTAGAAGGTTCTTTGTAGTTTAACTGCTGAGATATGTCAGAGCAGAGAACCAAAGGGCTGCTAGTTTCCAGAATTGGCCCTGCATTTCCATCTGTGGGTTGCCCTGTGGATAAAAAGTTGCAAAACATTTGCCTGTCCCCCCTTCTGACTTAGACTCACTAGCATCTTTCAGAGGCTCGGACCACAGTAGGTCCCTGGCTTCATGCAGTAGTAGCTGAATGGTGTGGGCCACGACAGCAGTGGTGTTCTCAGCTGCCAACATTTACTGAGTCTTAAGTACTTAGATTGTGGTATATGTACATTATCTCTTTTAATCCTCACACATAGGATTCCATGGAGTTTATGCCTTTTTATACATGATGACAGAACTATGGCCAGAATCACATAGCTAGAAAGTGGCAGAGAAAAGATTCTGACCCCAGTTTTCTGATGCCGAGAGCTTGGGTACATTCCCAGTGTGCTATGATGGCTCCCTTAGCAGCTGTCCTGTATGGTTCTTATGTTAAAAATTCGCCTTCCTATTGATTTCTTCTATATTCATACACATTTTTTGCCAGTTGAATTTGTTACCTTCTAAGAGAAGTATGCTATAAACTAGCTAGAACTGCATTTTGGTCAGATTTTCCTTGTATTTCTAACAGTTTTAGAAAAAGGTTTTTTCATTTTGAAGTGTTCTACTTGAAAGACCTTTAATCCTCTACCTTGAAGGTTTATTTTACAGTCAGTCATTTGCTTTCCAGGCTGGTTATAGATTCCTTAATTTTCCCCAGTCCCCTTTTGAAAATGTATGCCCTAGTACAGTAGTTCTTACCAAATCATTTCCCACCCCCCACTTTTAAACAAATAAACTGTAACACTCCCCCAATTTACTCTCCTAAAATGAAATTTATGGATACTATAGCCTACCTTAGTCCCATAATTTTAGGATCAATATTCTAAAGTATAATACATAAGAAAGTATTTTATAATATATTAGTGCTCAGGCATGACTACACAAGAAGATATGATGAAATAAGCAGATGGTTGCACAAATACAGAATCACTATGAATACAACAGCTATAAATTCAGACTGATATCAGGTGTGTTACATTGACAGTTCAGATACTATGAGCAGTGTTGCCATGTGTGACATGATTTTCAAAGTAGTGGATAATTCAGTATATCCTTGATTCACACAGTCATTGCATTCATGCAAATTTCAGTAACGTATATCAAAAACCATGCAAAAAATTATACCTTGGTTAATACTAAGTTGTTTCCAAGTACTTGTACAGCACCAGCTCTGTTTGTGGTGGTTAAGCACTTGCATTGTGCCACAACCTTACCAACATTTAGTATGATTGACAATTTAATATTTTCCAATATATAGATGTGGAACCATCTTAGTGAAGATTTTATTTACCCTGTGTGACTACGTATAAGTTTGAATGTCTTTTTATATGTTTATGGATCATCTGTACTTTTTTGTCTGGGGCATACCTATTTATTTATTTCTATTACCTGTTTTTCTTTTGGGCTATTTGTCTTTCATAATTGATTTGTAGGAGTTTTTTAATACATTCTGAATAGTGATTTCTGTTGGTTTTATGTCATTTTGTGGTTATATATCATTGTGAGTCATTGGCCTTAATAGTGTGCTCATAGTTGGTATGAATGTATTTGTATTTACTTGGTAGAATTCTGTTTACTCTATTCTTACCTCTATCTTCAAATTTAATCTAATTTCTAATAGGTCTAAATGGAGGCTATCAAGATGAGTTGGTAGACCACCGTTTGACAGAAAGGGAATGGGCTGATGAATGGAAACATCTTGATCATGTAAGAATCTTACAGTGTATAGTTTTCCTAACTACTTGTTACTTTTAATTCTTAATGTTACTGAGAGTAAGAGTGTGTATGCTTGAAGTGAACTAACCAGAGCTACAGTGTCTTTGCAATAAAAGCTGATTTATCTACTACTGCCCCAGCTAGAGAGCTAAGAGTAACTCCCAAATCTTTGTAGTGGGGTGATCACTTGAGGTCATAACCAAGTGAAGCCATGCAGTATAATGGTTAAAAACATAGGCTTATGAGTTTTAGGACCCAGCTTTGCCACTTCTACCTCTGTGATGGGCAGGTTCTTTCACCATTTTTAGCCTCAACTTTTATATCTTAAAAACAATAATGCTATATTATTTGAATTCATGGGGGTTGTAATGATATGCAAGGTGCTTATCACAGGGCCTGGGATAATAAATGGAGTGTTAAATAAATGGAGCTTCTCCAAATACAAATGAGAATTAGTACACTGGCACAGAATGTAAACTCTGCCCCATTGGAAAAGAGAGTTTCCCCTCTCACTAAAAAGGGAAGAGAAGATGTAATACCTGCTTGAAATATACATACAGTAGCTTTTCCTTCCTGAGTGATGTTGTCTCTGAATGTAATTCTCTGATTCCATTCTTATGTAAATCTCCTGCTTTAGGCAGAGATATAATGTGTTTTCACCATAGTCTTTAAAGAACCATATTGTGATGAAACTGGCTGCTTCAACCATGATGAATCCAAAAAGTATTATTTTGAAATCTTAAAAATTGTGTGTATATATTTAAAGAGAAATAATAAGAAAGGCTTTCAAATATAAACTTGATATTGCTAAATCTGTAAGCTTCTTAAACCTTTATTCTTTATATTTTGTTTACCTGTCCTTGATTTTCAATGTTGATTGTATGAATGTCCTCATCCCATGGCTCTGCCTGACTTCTTTCCTGGCTCAGGCCCTGAACTGCATTATGGAAATGGTAGAGAAAACAAGACGCTCCATGGCAGTCCTGAGGCGCTGTCAGGAATCAGATCGTGAAGAACTCAACTACTGGAAAAGACGATACAATGAAAACACAGAGATGAGGAAAACAGGGAGTGAGTTGGTCTCCAGGCAGCACAGTCCTGGGAGCGCAGATTCTCTCAGCAATGGTAAGGGGAGAATCACTTCAGTTGACAAGGGAGGCTTTTTATATATCTTTGTTGTTGTTGTTGTTGTTGTTTATTTTTGAGACTTTTTATATTTTACTTTAAAAGGAAGATGGTACTAGATTGTGGAATTAGAAAGACCTTGGTAATTATAAAAAATATGTCAAGGACTCAGTATTTGGCATGTTCAAGAAATACTCTCTTCCCCACATAGAATGAGAATGTTTGTCATTTGGTTCTGTTTTCAACTCTATACTGTATATAAGTTCTGAGTGATGATCAAAGAATGTTTGGATGTTAAATTCAGCCTGGCTGAATGTACTTGGGACTCTCATGTACATCACATTCATTCCTCACGGTAGCCCTAAAAAGCTTCACCTCAGCTTCCATCCCCCTTTCCCCATTCCCTATCTAGAAAATTACCATTTATTAACCTCTGCCTGGACAAAAAAATGAAAAGTTTTACTGTACCAAGCTGGATTGTGCCTTCCTGCCTTTTCCCACCCTGAAGCAGCAGAGATATGAACAATTGTTGAGCTCTCAATCCAGGATACATCCAGGACACCACAGATATTCCTCCAAAAATGTTCCCTCACATTGACCTAGTAACTGAAAAGGCACCCTATCCAAAGGCATGGCTAAATGAGGGGCCACCTGTGATCAGACTCTTTCCCCACCCACCCACTTCAAGCTCCCAGTTTTCCCCAGGGAGAATGACTCCTCTTATGGCAAACCTAGCATATTCCACAGAAGACAGCCATTAGTCTCAAAAAGACTACCAAAAAAATTGAGGAAAAGACATTGGTAACTAAGGGATTCCTCTCCCCCACCCTACCCACAGAGGTGACTCTTGAGCCAACCATAGATTAGCAACATTGTGTGGAATATCCAGCACAGCAGGACATCAAATACTTACAGTACAATTCTTTTAAAAGGAACCTCAAGCTAATTCTCAGGTATCTCTCACCATCTGAACCTTCACAAATACTCCCTGTCACAGCTCACAGAAACTTACCCTAACTTCACCACCCGAATCACAAACCTTCCATCGAAGCTCTGCAAGTGAGAGGGCGTAGAGTGCAGAGTGAGCGTGGTCCTGAGTCGGCTCTTCTCCAGCCAGGACTGCAGGTCTTGCTGGTGTTGTTTAGAAACACTGCTTTGCATTGAGGGTTTAGCTAGGGTGACTATGGCTATCGTCCTGTCGTAACTATTACCAGCACATCTCTTACTCTCGAAAATGAGGACAATTGGGATGATAAATTATATTGTCACTACAGGTTTACCTCTTCATGGATCCTAGGGTTTCCTCCTCTCAGGTTTCTCAGGGCACTGTCAATCTGTCTGACTTAAACAGTATCTTTCAGTATCTTTATGCATATTATACATATTTAGTATTTTTATTTCATTGTTTATTTCTCTTATAGTACGTTTGTTGCATGCATTGTAGAAGGAAATCATAATATCCTAAACAAGTGAGCTACCCAGTGTGGACCAAAACCACTCCAAAAACTACTTGTTACTGGTCTGTGATGATACGAGGAGCTTGCACAGGATGGATCAGGCACCGCTTGCTTCACTCTAGGAAGAGACTGCTACACTAAGCAGCTCACTTAGAGACATCGTTGTTTTGCTTGCATTCTGCATAAGCTCCTTATCTCTTCAGGGACTAATAACGGTTTGCAGATCAGCACTTTGAGCAGCACTGTCTGTACTGGGCAGTGTTTGGGGGCGTAGCACACAAACATACTCACCAGTGACTTTTCAGTAGTTAGATAAGTAGTGTTTTAAATGTTTGACGTTATATAGAAACCTCTGGTGGATTGTTATTTAAGTATTTAATATTTATGTGTTTTGGTGATTTAGAGAGAACTTGAATGGACTTTGGATGACATTATTATTTTCCCCATTTAAAATAATGGAATGTAGGTTTCCTCTGTCTGAAAATTTGTGGTTCACAGTATTTTCAGGAACAGATTTTGGTCAGGGATTCATGAAAGGAAAGTATTTTGGTATTTTATTTAAGCACACATAAATAAGTATGAAAACAATAAGGAAAAACAAGAAAATGATTATCACAGAATTCCAGAGAATAGTTTCCTCTGGGTGGGTATGTGGCATGGAGGATGTTGATGTTGTAGAGTGCAGAGTGAGCTCTAATCATCTTTATCAGCTATTAGGACAGGATTACAAGTCCAGCTGGCATTATTTAAACATTACTATGGCTTACACTACTCACTTCTTGGGGATTTGGGGTTGCCAAAAGTGTTTTCTATCTTAATCTGGAGGTTTTTGTGTTTTCACTTTATAATTTTTCATTAAATTGTACATTAGTATTTTTATGAACTTGTTAGCATCTAATATTTTGCAATTAAAGTTTTGTTTTTTTTAAAAAAAGGAAAGAAACTGACTCAGCTATCGGTTTTCCCCAGTTATTCCTGAGAATGAGAGTCACCTGGGTGTTTATTAGAAATACACATTCTAGACCTTTCCCTGGAGGTTATGATTCAAGGACCCAGGAATCTGAATATGTATATATATATATATATGTTTAATGAGTCCAATAATCAGGCAATTTTGGGAAAGCTGCCTGCAATTAAGTCCACAGTCAAGGGGCTTTCATGGAGCTTTTTAGTGGCTTGCAATCGTATGACCAAACTGTAGAGGTAAGCCTCTAATAAAGGTGGAGACCAAAATCAAGAAACAGAAATGTGAGTTAACAGCAGCTTCTCAGAGAAAGGAAAACTTTAAAAAAATGTTGTTAAAAAAAAAATGTTGTTAATATCCATAGAGAGAAAAAGATTTTTAAAAACCTAGAGGATCCATCAAACTCATATCCAAATCATGAGTTTCAGAAACAGTGAACAGAAAGGAAAAATAAAATAGTTACTGAAATTCTTTTTAAATTTTACCCAGAACTGAAAGACAGCATTCCAGCTTGAACCAGTCTATCAAGTAAACAACACAGTGGAAGAAACAGATTTACCAATTAGCATCATTGAAAGCTGGAAGACAATGAAAGGAAAATTATTTTAACCTAGAATTCTGTATGCAACCAAAACAATTGTTAGATTAATAACCCACAATTTAAGGGGAAAAAAAAATGCACCTCCCATCTACCTTTATCATGGTGTTTACCGCATTTGGGTAGGATGTGCCCCAACACAGGGAAGTAAACCATAAAGTGGAGAAAACATGGAATTGATAAAACAGGATGCAACCGAGAAAGAGAGGAATGGAATCCCTGGGATATTTGGGAGGGTCCCAAACAACAGTGGGACATTCCAGGCTGATACAGTCCAGAAAGCAGCCAGTTCAGACCGGAATAGCCCATCAGCTTGCTGGAGATTTTTTCTAGAAAAGGAAATTTATAAAATATTTACACCACAGGATGAGAATTTGAGATTGGGTTAGAAATAATTACATAAGAAACTTAGCACATGAATAAATCAGTTATTAGCTCTAAGAAAAACAAAAACTTGTTCAGGAAGATAAAAAGATTCATAGAGGGACTTCCCTGGTGGCGCAGTTGTTAAGAATCCTCCTGCCAATGCAGGGGACATGGGTTCGAGCCCTGGTCTGGGAAGATCCCACATGCTGCGGAGCAACTAAGCCCGTGCACCACAACTACTGAGCCTGCACTCTAGAGCCTGTGCACCACAACTACTGGAGCCCACGTGCCACAACTACTGAAGCCGATGCGCCTAGAGCCTGTGCTCAGCACCAAGAGAAGCCACCGCAATGAGAAGCCTGCCCACTGTAACGAAGAGTAGCCCCCACTCGCTGCAACTAGAGAGAAAGCCCGCGCACAGCAACGAAGACCCAACACAGCCAAAAATAAATAAATAAATAAAATTTATAAAAACAAAAAAGATTCATAGAATATGAACCACATGACTCAGCTGTGATTAGCATTTACATTGAGTACTGTAAATGTTAACTATTGATGTAACAGAATTTGAATATATCTCTGTTTGGGGGAGGGGAAGGAGAAGGAATTGTTATTGTGTCTGGTGGGCTGGGGGGAGGTTAAAAGAGAATGAATTCTTTCCTTCTGAAATGGCTAATCAGTCAATAATGCCTGCAACTTGAAAGATCAAGATGTACCAATATCGGAAGAATCAACTAAAAAGGACACTTTACCATTGTTACAACAGAAAATATATATATGACCTACAGAGAGGTGACGCTCCTAGTGTGGTTTGGGAGACCTTAACCATGAACACTGGGTTCTAAGCCAGGCACTTTTCTTCAGTAGTTAGCCCTGGATACCCCCTTAGAACCCATCTAAGGACCTTTGGAAAACTCCTGATGCCCTGGCCCCACCTCCAGAGATTCTGATCTAATTTGTCTGAGATGGGACCTGGTCTCCAAGAGCTGAGAACCATTCCTTTATGTACATTATCACTTAATTCTCAGAGCAACCTCATGAGGTAGCTATCTTTTTCTTTTTCTTTCTTTCTTTTCTTTTCTTTTCTTTTCTTTTCTTTTCTTCCTTCCGTCAAACTGTATGGCTCATTGTAGAAAATACAGAAACATAAAGAATTTACTAGTTTATCATCCCACTGAAGAGTTTTGGGATGTGTCTGAGAATTCTGGATTACAACTTCGTATTGATTTCTTTGAAAACATAACTTCATATTAAGCATGTTTCTCACATCATTGAGGATTTTATGAATATAATTTTAATGACTATACTATAGTATTCCACCATAGAAATAAGCTATAATTTCCTTAAGCCATTCCTGTTGTTGAACATTAAGGTTTTTTTGCTTGTTGTTTCTTTTTCAGTGAATAATGCAATATTTAAAATCTTTATATGTAGGGATTTTTCCTTTAGGATATATCCTTAGTAAAATTAATGGGTTGTGGATACAGACATTTGTGTTCATTTGATCTTGTTTTATTTTGATGGATGGGATAGCTAATATGGGGTCAAATCTATCATTTTCTTTATGGTTTTCCTTGACCTTGATCCCTACCCAAGGCACAATAAATTTCATCTATATTATATTCAAGTTTTGTGTGTTTGCATGTTAGCTATCCAACTTTTAATTCTCCAGATAGTTTAAATTTTCCTACCATCAGTTGATACCCATCCTTTATCTATTAAAATGAAGTAATTATCAGATGCTAATTTGGTTAAATACTTCAATCTATTTCCTTCATTGATCTTTCTGACTATATTAGTTATCACTTTTAGTAATAATAGCTTATGTGGGCTCTTACTATGTTCCAGCCAGTGCTAATAAGCCTTTTACCTGTGTTTTCAAAACTGCCTATTGAGATATAGGAACTACCATTAGATTTATTTACAGATGGCAAAACTGAGGCTTACATAAGTTAGAAACTTGGCCAAAGTAGTCCTACAGCTATTATGTCAAGATTGTAAGTAGGGGACTTCCCTGGTGGCACAGTGGTTAAGAATCTGCCTGCCAGTGCAGGGGGCACGAGTTCAAGCCCTGGTCCGGAAGGATCCCACAAGCCATGGAGCAACTGAGCCCGTGTGCCACAACTATTGAGCCTGCGCTCTAGAGCCCACGAGCCACAACAACTGAGCCCACACACCGCAACTACTGAAGCCCACGTGCCCTAGAGCCCGTGCGCCGCAACTACTGAGCCCACATGCTGCAGCTACTGAAGCCCACACGCTCTAGGGCCTGCATGCCGCAACTACTGAGCCCGCATGCTGCAACTACTGAAGCCCGTGCCTCGCAACAAGAGAAGCCACCACAACGAGAAGCCCGCGCACTGCAATGAAGAGTAGCCCCCGCTCACCGCAACGAGAGAAAGCCCGTGTGCAGCAACGAAGACCCAATGCAGCCAGAAAATAATAATAATAATAAATTTTTTAAATAAATTAATTAATTAACTTAAAAAAGAAAGATTGTTAAGTAGGACATTCTATTCCAGAACCAGCACACAATCTTAGTGATTATGATAGCTTCCCAATATAATATCAAACTTATTATTATAGCTTCAGAATGTGTTTTAATATCTGGTAATGTTATATCCACTTCATTTTCTTGGGTGTTTTAATTTCTTTATTCTTTAAATGGAATTTTAAAAAACGAACTGCATTGCAAAAATGTCCAGCATTACGGAAACATATAGATTGTGAAAAATCTTATCCCCACCCACTTTTTCTCTCCTCTCTTGGGCTCACTTATTAGCAAATTAGTGTGTTCTTAAGGAATTTTCTATGCCTATACTTAAAGATAACTTTTCTCAATTTTTTGTTTTGAAGTTTTTCAAACGCAAAGAAATATTAAAAGAGCAGCACAGTGACCAATGATGTGCCCCATACCTAGATTCACCAGTTTTTCACATTTGCTTTCTCTCTTTATAGATGGGTAGATAGGTAGGTACAGTCTCCCCTAAACCATCATGATACTCCTCCTTAAATGCTTCATTTTGTTTCTTCTAAGAACTAGAGCATTCTCTCACAGAAACACAATACCATTAGTCCCCCACTTCTGATCCATATATTTGCATTCTCTGTCTGACCTTTGATTAATAGCCTCTGAAACTCTAGTTTTCTTAGTAAATGAGCTGAAAATTTTGGCTTCTGGAAATACCATGAAAATGTCCCTAGTTTCCAGGCATGTCCTGACTAAGCCGAGAAGTTCCTTTAGGGTCATTTGCATCCTCCCCTCTTACATCTGTCAGAGAAAGAAAATACTGATGACTGGACAGATACAAAGTTGATGACTGAAATGAAGTGGCTTTTCCTCGTTCGTCAAGGCTTCCCCATGTCCACACAAGTAAGCAAGTATTTCTTCTGTCATTTAACACCAATGACAGCTTATCTAGACACTCAAACTCTTTTCCTTACAGATTTTCCTTATTTAAGACTTAGTTGACATTGATGAACTACCTTCTCCTTAGCTTGTGTTACTTTGCCTCTTCTAGTCCTAGATTTTTCCTTGTATTTATTTTATGGATCTTGGGTTTCTAGGTATTTGACAGATGGCCACATGAGTCAGGAACTTACCTATGTGGAAAAGAGTTCATTTCTTCAGTTTTCTTGGCAGTGGTGTTAGCACTTCCTAGAGATCTCAGTCTCACAAAAAGTACTAATACTATCAAAATTTTAAGACATATGGGGTTCCCTTTTGGGGTGATGAAAATGTTCTGGAAATGATGGTTGTACAACATTATGAATGTACTAAATGTCACTGAATTATACACTTTAAAATGGTAAGTTTTATATGTATTTTACACAATTAAAAAAAAACAACTCGGGGCTTCCCTGGTGGCGCAGTGGTTGAGAATCTGCCTGCTAATGCAGGGGACACGGGTTCGAGCCCTGGTCTGGGAAGATCCCACATGCCGCGGAGCAACTAGGCCTGTGAGCCACAACTACTGAGCCTGCGCGTCTGGAGCCTGTGCTCTGCAACAAGACAGGCCGCGATAGTGAGAGGCCCGCGCACCGCGATGAAGAGTGGCCCCCACTTGCCGCAGCTAGAGGAAGCCCTCGCACAGAAACGAAGACCCAACACAGCCAAATACATAAATAAATAAATAAATAATAATTAAAGGTGCTAATAATTTAAAAAAAAAAAAAACTCATTATCCCCTCAGCTCGGATGATACAGAAGTAGGTTCTCTGTGCTGATAGCTTTTGAAATAGGAGAGATTCCTTTCCTATCCAAGACCAGTTTGCAGCCAATTCTCAGGCATTCTTATAAGGACTAAAGTGCCTCTGGCAAACATTTCATGCCAGGCTGGCCTCCCTTGCCACACTGGGTGTTCCCCCTGGTTCCTCTTTGCACCATGGGTTGATGAGTGTTCAGAACATAAAATCTACTTTTCAGATTAACCTCAACAGAGCATAAGAAAGTGAGTAAGTCTGCTAGCACTGACTCATTTTAAAAAAGTTTTTAAAAACTCAAATTACCTTAATTAGTTTTCATACTTTATAAAACAATGAAAACATTTCTTATAAAACATTATGTCTTATAATCACAATAGATATATATGTTAAAGTCACCCTCCACCCCATGCTTTTCCCAGCAACAGTGTATTTGAAATACACTGTTCCAGATCAGAGTATTTTATTTACTAGTTGCTTTTTTTTTTTTTTAAAGTTTATAAGCATTTTAAAGGAAACTTCCTTAAATCACATATAAGGATTCAGAGTTGGCAAGAAACAAAAGCCGTATTCTGTGACCGACAGAAAGCAGTTGCCAGAGAGCTGAGCATGATGGATACAGTTAAATTGGATACAGACACAGCACATACACGCATGTATATGTGCATAAATATCGACTCTTACGTTTATACATTTGTTTTTAGGGAAGTACCTTAAAAATACCTACATGTTTGTAGTGGGGAAGGACATAGAGATAAGTAAAAAGGAAGTGAGGCTTGGGCTTCCCTGGTGGTGCAGTGGTTAAGAATCCGCCTGCCAATGCAGGGGACACAGGTTCGAGCTCTGGTCCAGGAAGATCCCACATGCCGCGGAGCAACTAAGCCCATGCGCCACAACTACTGAGCCTGCGCTCTAGAGCCCACGAACCACAACTACTGAAGCCCACGCGCCTAGAGCCCGAGCCCCGCAACAAGAGAAGCCACCACAATGAGAAGTCCGCCCACTGCAACGAAGAGTAGCCTCCGCTCGCCGCAACTAGAGCAAGCTGCGTGCAGCAACAAAGACCCAATGCAGCCAAAAAATAAATAATAAATAAATAAATAAATTTTTTTTAAAAAGTGAGGCTCACTTTTCATCTCACTGCTTTGAAATACTACTAATATTTGAGGCACGCATGTGTTTTATTTTTTATTGAAATATAGTTGATTTACAATATGTAAGTTTAAGGTATACAACATAGTGATTCACAGTTTTTAAAGTTATACTCCATTTATAGTTATTATAAAATATTGGCTGTATTCCCTGTGTTGTACAATACATCCTTGTAGTTTATTTACTTTATACATAATAGTTTGTACTTTTTAATCCCCTACTCCTATTTTGCCCCTCCCCACCTTCCCTATCCCTACTGGTAACCATTAGTTTGTTCTTTATATCTGTGAGTCTGTTTCTTTTTGGTTATATTGACTAGTTTGTTTTATTTTTTAGATTCCACATATAAGTGATAACATACAGCATTTGTCTTTCTCTGTCTGACTTATTTCACTAAGCACAATACCATCCAGGTCCATCCACATTGTTGCAAATGGCAAAATTTCATCCTTTTTTATGGTTGAGTAGTATTCCTGTGTGTATATGTACCACATCTTTATCCATTTATATGTTGATGGACACTTAGATTACTTCCATATCTTGGCTATTGTAAATACTGCTGCTATGAACATTGGGGTGCATGTATCTTTTCAAATTAGTGTATTCGTTTTCTTCAGATATATACCCAGGTGTAGAATAGCTGGATCATATGGTAGTTCTGTTTTTAGTTTTTTGAGCAACTGCCATACTGTTTCCTACAATGTCTGCACCAATTTACATTCCCACCAACAGTGTACGAGGGCTTCCTTTTCTCCACACCCTCACCAATGTTTGTTATTTGTGGTCTTTTTGATGACAGCCATTCTGACAGGTTTGAGGTGATATTCTGGTTTTGGTTTGCATTTCTCTGATGATTAGCAATGTTGAGCATCTAAAAATTAAGTGTACTGTTTATGATCTGATTTTATTCCTTGTCGGAACATTTTTTCCAGTAAATGAATGTATACGTTTGAATCTGTCTACATGGTGAATGAGAGATCTGATAAGTTTTTCACAAAAGTAAAACATGTTAATTATAGACAGCTTCTGACCCTATGCTGTTTCTCTCTCTTCTGTAGATTCTCAGCGGGAATTCAACAGTAGGCCAGGAACAGGATATGTACCTGTGGAGTTTTGGAAAAAAACTGGTATGTCTGTCTGCTTATAGGTCACATGTGCTCACTAATTTATATGAGTGTAGAGCACATATTTGGGGGAAAGGTGGTTTTCTCATAACTTCCTCTTCAAAGAGCTCTAGGCTCCTGCCTCTCCCCCTTCAGCTTGGCCCACCTTCTGGACTGCCTGTCATGTTACCTGCTGATTAAGAATTTGGAGTGACTCCCTACAATCCATCCAAGTCCTTATCACCCCCTTCTACTGGGAGGCGTTAAGTAACCGACTCTTCCTTCCCTATTTATATGCCCTGTTTCTGGGTGTATAGCTTAATTCATTTCTGCCTATTCTCGTCACTGTGTTGTCGTGCTCCCACATTTGGTTCATTCTGCTCTTCCTTTCATCTTCACTGTCTCTAGCTGCATCACAACTGTTCTGGGTAGGTGTCATTTTCTACAAGAATAAGGGAGGGTAGGAACTGCTTGTTGTGTTAAGACAGGGGATTACACTAACCTCATATCCCTAATATTACCTTATCCAATACTAGCCTTCTTTTCCTTCTTGCCTCCCTTTCTCAGTGAAATTTTTGTAGTCCAATATACAGTTTTTGGTTTTCTTTCTAAGATAAAATTTATTTCTACAAAAAAGTTAATACCCAGTTGATATCAAGACCATAATATAAACAGATGGACAAAAGATAGGAACACACACCTCATGAGAAAAACAAATTAACCATGTTGCAAAATGTTTATTCTCACTGACAATCAGGAAAGTACAAGGTAATGCAACCCTGACCAATTAGCCCCCAAAGTCTTTAACACCTAATTACTGACAAAATTTTAGAGGAACCTGTTAATGACACTAAATAATTCATCAGAGATTTATATATGAAATTATTGTGTTACCAACCATGAACACATGGAAATTTTGAAATCATTTCTCACTGGCATGCTTTTGAATCTTAAAAGGGAATGATCCAGGGACTTCCTTGGTGGTCCAGTGGTTAAGTTAAGCTTCTACTGCAGGGGGGGCACGGGTTCAATCCCGGGTTGGGGAACTAAGATCCTGCATGCCACACGGCACGGCCAAAAAAATAAAAATAAATTTAAAAAATAATAATAAAAGGGAATGATCCAGATTTAGACACGCAAATTGTTAAAAAGGCAGCAGTATGTAAAAAGACACTGTTTTTAGTGTATTCTTGGAGCAAGGGAGAGGCAACCCAGGAAATGCCCACATATCCATGAATGGTAATATGAATTTTATAGTGTGGCACCACAACAGAATATCATCTTACCATTAAAAATAATTTGGAAAACTACATAGCACCTTGGAAAAATCTTTGTAGTTGGAAATGGGGATGTGTATATTATACGACCAAGAAGTAGAATTGTGGGAAATGAAGATAGTAATTGTAAAGGTAGAGTGAAAAATTACCATGCACAAGATCTCTTTGGTAACTAGTGATTTTCTACTTGAGAGGTAACCTTTGGTTAACTATGGTTAAGAGCCTAACTTTGGCGTGGGCCAGCTAAATTTGAGTGCTTGTTCTGTGACAGTGCCATCTGTGACCTTAGATGACCTTCAGCGAGGTAGATTTCCAAACTATGATTCTTACTGATTCATCTTTAAACTGAGAAGATAAAATACACTTAGGAGCATTTTTATGTTGGCTCAATAAGAGACACTCAACATCTACCTGGTAAATTAAAAGAGGTCTATGAAAGGTAGCTGTGGTGGGCCACAGTGGACCTACCTGCGTGGACACCAAGAGTTAAGGAGTGGAGTCAGTGTCTGATCAGCTCAGCATCATCCTTGACCTTTAGGGTGAAAACTTGCTTTTCTTGGCTGGAGCGATATGATGGAAAGTTCTAGGATGGCAACACTGTGTTTAGACCTCTTTTGAGCCTAGGCCCTGTGCAAGAGCCATGTGCAAGCAGTAAGGGAGTTTCCTTAGGCTTCTGAGTTGTCCAGTTTTGTGGACTCAGTAGGGAGGTCATTCACACTGGGACTTAGGACTGAGGCTCAAATGCATAGCATATGTCATTTGGAGTGTACATCCTATAAAACCAAGCAGGGCGGTGGTGCTGGGAGGAACTGATCAGGAATCAAGTGGGGTGATGGCAACTGGACAGGGCTTTGGAGGCCCAGGGCACCTAGCAGCCCAGAACTGTATCTTCAGGCAACATTTCTCTACTGAGTTCAGTCTCACATACCTAACTGCCTCCTGGTCATTTGTACCTGGATATACCTCAACCTTCTCACTTGCCTTCAACACCAGCATTTTGCTTACTATCTGTTTCATTGCATAGCAGTTCCATTATTCGCCTTTACCTCCACCTCCAGACCCTTAGATGTACCAGCTTATTCTATCTCATCCCCTTTTCTGTGCCACTTGCTCCTGCCTAAACTCAGAGTCTCTTTTTATCAGCCAGATTATTGCCCCAACCTCTCAGTTGGTATCTCTGTCTTCAGTCTTTTGTCCATGCATAGAACCCTTTAGGGTTTCACATTTTCTTTAGAAGAAGGGCCAAATTCCTTAGCGGGGAATGCAAGACTTTCTAAAAATTCATTTCCACCTACCATCTCAACCAAGACACATTTTCCTGATCCTCCTCTGCCACTTACAGAGCTGACCACTTTTCCCCTTGGAACTGTTGTCTCTTACACTGACATGTATCATGGCACCTCAGCCACCTTTATACTTGATCACAGTTGTGAAAATATGGATACATCTTAGTCACCGAGGTCTCCCCAGCCCCTAGCATGAATGGACAAGTGAGGATAAGAATAAAAGTGAATGCTATGTCATAAGTTCATCCCTGTGTATTTTTAGAAAAGTCATCTGGTTTCACCTCTGTCCCTTCTTAGAAACGATGTGGAGTGGGAGGGGAAAGATTTCTCGGCCAGTTGATTTTACTGTCACTTTCTTCTAGAAGAAGCTGTGAATAAGGTGAAAATTCAGGCCATGTCAGAAGTACAGAAAGCCGTTGCTGAGGCAGAGCAAAAAGCCTTTGAAGTGATTGCTACCGAGAGAGCTCGGATGGAGCAGACAATAGCGGATGTCAAACGGCAGGCCGCAGAGGACGCCTTTCTCGTCATTAACGAGCAAGAAGAGTCGACGGAGGTCAGAGCATTGTTGGGCTGCGGGCTGGGGCTGGGGCAGCTGGAGTGACCAAGCCCACTGCTTTCCTCTCAAGTGCTGGGTAGTAAGGGCCAACAGTCCACTCTTGAGCTAGATGATTATGATTTTTATTCAGTACCAGAGAGGTTTGTTTCTCAATTATTATATTCTTGTATATTGGCTCATTATATTGGTTTAAGTTTTGAAAACTCACCCTAAAGACAGAGTTTGCGGACTTGCGTGACAGCAGTGGCCACCACTGCCTGAGCGGGCCTGCTGTGTGCCAGATGCAGAGCGAAGTGTGTGTGTGGTCTTTGTGGTCCTCACAGTGACCCTGTGAGGCGTGGGTGTTGTTGGAGTCCAGCTTTACAAATGAGGAGACTGGGGCTCAGGGAATTTGACGTAATCCCACATCGCTGAAGCCAGAGTAGGAGAAAGGAGGTGCAGGGTCCTGTAGCATCCGATCTGTTTACAAAAAGGATAGTCCTTTCATGGATTGAAGTGACAGATCGGGCAGGCCTGCCTGACTGCCTAGTGCCTAGGGCCCCAGAGGACACTCTTGTACCATAATGGGGACAACAAACTGAAAAGAAAAGGCATGTGACAAAAACATCATAACAGTCCTTTCGAATGTAATGAGCTTTTTCTGTAACTTTCATTTTAGTCACTTTTCAGCTTTAAGACAAACTTTAAGTCCTGAAACAAGCCTGTTTCTGTAAGTAGGTAGAGCCCATCTAGTCTTTGGGATATTCTCTTGAAGTTATAAAGAACTGAGATTTTTTTGTTGGTTTTTTAAATGGCAGAAATTGTATTTTCTCATCCTCTTTAAACGATCTTTTTCAGTATTACAGTGTTAAGCATGGCAATGTGAAGATGAAAATGCCTAAATATCATGTTGCCATTCACAGAGGATGTGGAAAAAGTCCTTATTGTAGCACTCCCAACTGAATTGTGAGAAAATATTTCCTTTAACTCTCCCCTTTTCCTTCTCCCCTCCTACTTTTTGCTGTTGTATATTTAATTCCTTATCTATAGCCATCCATATCAATACCTATATTTGTCCATATTTATCTACTTTTATATCTATGTTTATGTCTTTCTCTGAAGAAAGAATGTAACATTTTGGCTAAGAGCATGAGTTCTGGATCTGGATTGCATGGTTTAAATCCCAGCTCTCCATTTATAGCATTGTGCTTTAAAGGAGCTAGAATTTTAAACAATGCACAAAGAGGCTTACAGGTGAGGCACACACCAGCATCCATCCCAGCAAACTTCCTTCCAAAACAGGGGCAGGATAGCAGGGCCTAAGCTCTGAGTAATTTTGTGTTGGACCAGGAGAGCTGATTTCCTTCCATTTCATTCAGAAAGCTCTACTTGACATCTAGAGGTATCCCTGGAGTTTTTCATCCATCCTGTGAGAGGTGGTTTGGTATAGCGGAAGGAGCCCAGGAACCCTAAGTGCTAGTCCCAGTTCCCCTCACACTGGCAGCATACCCTTCAGGAGTCAGTCTCCTTCTCTGTATAGTGGGTGTGTAGCAGCCCCTGTCCTGCTGGTCTTATACTTTTTAGGAAGATATAATTAGATCATGGTTGTGGAAGTGGTTTTGTTTTTTTTAAAATAAATTTATTTATTTTATTTATTTATTTTTGGCTGTGTTGGGTGTTCATTGCTGCGTGGGCTTTCTCTAGTTGCAGCGAGCGGGGGCTACTCTTCGTTGCAGTGCACGGGCTTCTCATTGCGGTGGCTTCTCTCGTTGTGGAGCACGGGCTGTAGGCACGCAGGCTTCAGTAGTTGCGGCACGCGGGCTCAGTAGTTGTGGCTCGTGGGCTCCAGAGCACAGGCTCAGTAGTTGTGGTGCACGGGCCTAGTTGCTCTGCGACATGTGGGATCTTCCTGGTCCAGGGATCGAACCTGTGTCCCCTGCATTGGCAGGCAGATTCTCAACCACCGTGCCACCAGGGAAGCCCCTATGGAAGTGTTTTTAAACTGCAATGCGCTGTTTAGACAGAAGGGATTTATGATGTTGTTAACGACATAGGTGTGTAAGCTGTGGCAGCTCTTGCTCTTGCAGAACAGCTGCCTCCTCTGAGGCCAGACTGAAGTGTCTCCCCTGGAATGCCTCAGGTAGAGGGATGAAGTGAGAGGTCCCCTTCTGTCCCCAGCCTGGATTTCCTGGCAAACATAATGGGCTAGCAGTTGACTATAAGATAGGAATCATTTTTCCTTTAGGCCAGGTTTGAAATAAGGTCAGGGAGCTCTGGGATGGGTCCCAAGGATTTTGACAAGCCCCAGGTCATTCTGATACAGGTGTTCCCTGGGCCACTTTGAGTAATAACTGGCATAGACTGATGGCCCATGCTTGACAAAGGAAATTCTGGAATCCCATCTCTGACTTCCTTGGCCAGTAACTCAGAAGGTTCATAACCTTACCCATTAATTACAAAGGCCTTTTTGGCCACATGCATTGCTCCAGCTTTGACAAATGCTGATTTGAAGGGTGACTACCACAATAAACCTTTTGTCATGTTTCTTGGCAAAAAGGCTTTTGGTGAAATCAGGGAAAAGCCACAGAGACAGGGAATGTAAAGTGTCCTTTTCACCCTGGCTTCTCTGACCCTAACCACGTTGTTCCTGCATTTCTATGATCCCACCTCTGTGGGAGGCTGTTTATCTTGTTTCATTATATCCCATCAGTCATGTAATAAATATTTTAAATGTAATGGTGGCCAAGGTGAAAGCACCATTGGTTTAATACTGTGCCCCAATTTGAGATGTTCTTGCAGACTTGGACAGAGGGAGTAGAGGCCAATGTTTCCACAGCAGCCCCATGAAGGCAACTGAGTTCTTCCCCACAAGCAATAATGTTCTACCAAAGCATTGTTTGGAGTCAGCCTGTCAGGCTCCAAAGTATGAAATTCTCTGGAATGTAGTTTGCTTGAGGATCTTTAATGATCCTCAGAATTACTTCTGTCCCGTTTTGGTCCTCCACTGTTGGTGTTGGCAAGGTTGGGGCGGTCCTTAGAGTGTATTTCCTGAGAGGCCTGTTGTGTTAGAAGGGAATCTGCAGTCCTTTCTAAGGCTTTTTGAAACTAAACTTGTACATTGGGTATAGCGGAGGCAGGCGGTCCAGGTTCCAGGCTTTGCATAGCCATGTGATCATTTTATAACCTCAGACAAGTCCCTGCCTACTGGCCCTCAGTGTCCCACCTATACAATGCAAGAGGTGGGCGAGGTGGCCTCAAGGTCCTTCTTAGCCCTTTTCAGTTGTTTTACACTTGAGCAAGTGTTCTGATTTCATTGGGAACAGTATCTTTCTTCTCTGAGTGTCAGGCCAGGCCTCGTGATGGGCTTCTGCCATTCTGGAGAACTTGCAGGGGAGAGGGCAGCTGGCTGACTGATCAAGTCCTTCCTGACACCTAAGAAGAAAGACTTGCTTTCCTGGTAGCTTCACCTGACCAATGCCATAAGGCTCTTCTCTTATAAGTGGGTCATGGAGACCTCAAGTGCAGAACACTCATGTGTCACTAGTGAAGTCCTCACAGGAACCTACAGGGAGGAGAGTACCAAGGGGCAGGTGCTGGGAGCTTTCCTCTAGGAAAGTGCAAAGAATAGTAGGAAAACTCCCTGATGTAGACCTCAGGGCCTTAGGTTCTAAGGTATTGCAGGGGGCTCCCACAAACAAGCCAGAAATATTCCCATGATCCTCAGCCCACCTCTGATGAGATACGTCACTGAAAGGAGAATGAGCACAGAGAGAGTAGCACAGCTTCCCACACTCCTGGTCACTCACCCAGGTCCTCTGGCAGGTGGCTTTTTTAAAGATTAGGTGTTGTCAGTGAACACAACAAAGGTCATTTCTCCATTGGGAAGGGCAAGGAAGAAAACTGTCTAAGCACCTGTGTGGTCTTGGAATAGATAGCTATGATGGGGGAACCCTGGGACAGAATTTGGTTTGGTCGTTGAGGATTAAAATGTGAGTCAAAACAATGAGTTGATGCCTTTAGCAGGACTTCCAGCTGCCCTACGATGTCTTCACATACCCCTCATCTCACTGTCCCATCAGCCCAGGATAGGTAGTTTTCCTGTTGTACAGATGAAGGAAACTCAGAAAGCAGATTAACAGTAGAGGCAGGGCAAGCACAGGTGTGTGCAGCTCCAAAGCCCACTCTCTCCCCGTACAGCCCCACCTGCTGTTTTACAGTGCAGGTGACAAGTTATGACAAGCCTGCCTCCCAAGATCCTAGCAGCTAACGGATGCCTGTGTCTTGCAGAACTGCTGGAACTGTGGCCGCAAAGCCAGTGAGACCTGCAGTGGCTGCAATATCGCACGATACTGCGGCTCTTTCTGCCAGCATAAGGATTGGGAGCGCCACCACCGCCTCTGTGGCCAGAACCTGCACGGCCAGAGTCCCCACAGCCAGAGCCGGCCGCTGCTTCCTGGAGGGAGGGGCTCCGCAGCCCGGTCCGCCGACGGCAGTGTGCCAAGTCCAGCCCTGGACAAGACCTCGGCAACCACCTCGCGCTCCTCAACGCCTGCCTCTGTGACAGCCATCGACACCAGCGGACTCTGAGCCCCAGACTCACTTCCCCCTGATGACCTCACAGCACGACAGACTCTGCACGGGAGGCTGGCTGCTTGAACCAATGCAAGTAGCTGTCGGGTCATCATCAAGAGAAGTGGAGGCAGGAAGACTTCAAGCCCCGGCAAACACTGCTCCCCAGCCTCTCCAGACACTTGCCCCAGTTTCCCGTCTGTGTCCTTGGGGGAAGTCATGTGCACACAGGTAGCTGGCTGGAGCTGCCTCCTCCATGGCTTCCTGGTTTGTTCCTCTCCCAGCTGAAGCTGGGATGGCCGGCCACTTTTCTGTGTAGCCCGCCAGCTCCCCTCCCTGCCTCGTGAGGCAGCAGGCTGTCGAATGTGCCCAGCCAGGCTGGAGGCAGCTCACCCCATGTGCTGTCCCCTACTCCATCGTCCTCCCACGGCAGAGGCCTGGAGACTGATAGCAAGCTGGGAGGAGGCCTCTCTCCCAAAGCGAGTTCCCCTTGCCCCTAACAGCTCTTTGAGCCCCATTTCCACCCTCAGCAGGTGCCACTGATTGGTCCCGTGGGGACTTGGGCAGGCAAAAAGCAGCACTCAGGACTCCCTCCTCGACCCTGCTGTTCAGACTTAAGATTCTCAGAAACCAGAGGAAAGAAGTCACCATTTCAGTAAAAGCACCCATAATAAAAAATAAAACTTCCACCAAGCATCAGAGATCATTTTGGACAAGATTTTCTAACCTGGCTGGCTATTTTAGTTTGGGACCCATTTTTTTTTTCTCTTATTTGATTTTGCTTATGCAGAAAATAGTTTTCAGCGCATGGATTGGTCTGAGGGAGAATGAGACTCAATTGTGGATAGTCTGTTCCCTCTGAGCATGCTGGCCAAACTAATATCATCACATTATTGAATGGATCATCTATTGGACATGCAGAACCTTTTGTCACCACTTGGCTCTTTGCACAGTCGTCTTGTTCTGTGTCCTTTTATCTCAGACCACGCACGTCCAGATCACTGCGTGGATCTTCTTCCCGTGGTCTCTATTTGGCGCCTCTGAAGCCGTAGTTGACCCACAGGATGCGATGTGGTGTGGCTACGACTTGCCTCACCAGTCAAGGCCTGGTCACTTCTGAGCAACCCTTTTGGACCTGAAGGAATTCTTCAAACCTTGTCATTATGTCCTGTATCAATTTATTATTGGGCATACAATCTGTTTCCCTTCTCTTGTTTTTGTAGGTACCTGCCCTCTTTGAGCTAAGAGAGCTAAGTTCTGTGAAATGTGACCACCATTTGAGAGAGCCTGACCAATTTTTCTTCCTGTCTTCAGGGAGTTTTCCAGCTGCTTACCTAGCTCTCCAAACATGACATCACCTATAGTCCCTTTAAAACGTTAGGAACTGCCACACACGTTCTTCCCTGGCATTCGAGTTTTATTGGGAACCCAAGGACTCTGACCCTCCCCCACTCCACCTCCAAGCCTTCAGTGCCCTCTTGCAGCAAGGAATCCGTTAGGGTGGCCCTCCTCCCGCTGGCCCTTGAAAGCTCAGCTTTAGATGGCCAATTTCTGTGCATTGACCAGAGTGAATTGAAAGCTCTCAGTAAGGTATCAGCATAGGTAACATTGTCCTTACATATAGGTGTATCTTACTTTAAGAACTTTAAGTCCCTAATTTACCTTACCCAAGGATTTTCTGTCTTAAAGAAAACTCAGAACAAGGCACCTTTAAAATACCTGGATTTCCGCTACATAAAGTAAGACATCCCCAGAAAAAGAATAACAGAATAGTCACTTTATTGTGGAACTCCTTAAGCTGTAGCCGTTGGGGTGTCCTGACTAACAGAGATGAAATCAGAACCCCAGACAGGAGTTGCCTACATTTCCCTGAGACACGGAATGTCCCCTGAGAGGAGGTCACTGAGCCTATAAACCTGTTGCAGCAAGAGGGTGTCTCGTGGTGTCCACTGGGTCTGTCCTCAGCTCCCTTTTTCATTGGCAAGTTGGATGAACACCTAGGCATGTTCTTTAAGTCTTCAGTGACCACAGGACTAACCAGGGTAGCTCAGGTTTTTTCGGGTTGGAATAAAGAGCCAAAACCAACCGAATACTGTTCATCAGGGCTCGATGTCAGACTCTACAGGTAAGGTTTAGGATTAGTGTGCAGGTAGGTCCTAGCTGACTTTTGTGGAGTGTGGTTCCAATGACAGCTTAATTTTCAAAATTTTTGTAATGCTCTTCTAAACGGCTTTGCTCATGTGCTACCCAGAGGCCAAGCTGAAAACTTAGGCAGTGTTCCACACTGCAGTTCAGATCTCAGGCCTTTTGCTGTATTAATTTTGGTCAGTTTCACACATAGGTTGCTAGGGCATCTGTCCAAGACTTCCTATTTAAACGTAAACAATCCCTTTCTCCACCTCCCGCTCTTCTGAAATTCTCCAGCTCTCTGGTTAGGAGGAGAAGGGACACTGTCTTGGGATGGGGTGAGGGGACTGGAGGGGCAGGGCTGAGTCCAGGTTCCCCACTTGGTTTCCCGTGTCTGCTGATAACCACTCCAGCTGCCAGGTTGAGGCTTCCCCCTTTCATTTAATTAGATTTAAAATATCTTAATATACTCAGACTGCTTAGAGGATCAACCTTTATAGTTTGAGGGGACAAAAGAAGACATAGTGGTGGTACTGAAGGTATTGTCAGGGCAGTCATAGGCTCTTCAATATTATCCTAGAAACCAAAAGCAGATGTGACAAGTGATGGGATATCATTGTCCTCTCCCAGGTGAGGAATGGTTGCAGGAACCAGAGAAGACCAGAAGGGGCCAACATGGGAGCCGTCTTTAAATGTTCTGAGGGAAGCTTGAGGGCTGGATCCTCAGATCTTCAATCATGCTTTGGGGCCACACTGCCTGCACCAGGCCTGACTCCACCCAGTGGTGAAAACAGACTCAGGTTAGTTCTACCTGCTCAGGAATAGGCAGCCCTCGTCCTGAGCTGTGAGCACTCCACTTGGGAGCGTCCTTGCAGCCCCCGGGATGGGGCTCAAGCAGATCTGCTCAGGCACAGCCATGCGACCCTGAGGTCACAGCAAGTGCATCTTCTCTTAGTGCTGAGTCATGTATGTCTCTCAGTGGATCTAAGACTGGAAACAAGACCCATCTCCCCAGCATGGGTCCATGCCTGGCATCGGCTGCAGTGGGCCCTCTGCAGTGTGGATGACCTTTGTACATCTGGGCCAGTTGGTCCACCAGGAGCTCCTCACTTCTTGGTGTCAACATGAGCATCCTCAGCTTCTAGACAGAAAATCTACACTTTACTTTGTACAGCCTTGTCCCAAAGTCAGATTGATCCCCAGTGCTGTCACCTGCTTGCAAAGGGTAGACCTTGTTATGGGTAGTTCCAGAAGATATCTCAGCAAGTGGGCTTGAAGTTTCAACAACACAATTGGAATTGTGTGGTCGTGAGTTCTTCGGGATGAAAGCATAAATAATGACCAGGTGGCTGTTTGTCCTGGAAATTGTAGATGGGATTATGGATTGAGTAAATCATTTAAAATAGAACTCATCTTGGAGGCTTTCTTCAGCACTGGTTTCCAGGCTCCCAGGTCAATAGACCAAGCCAAGTTTCTTAGTTTTTTTTTTTTTTTTTAAAGCTATTTACAGAGAACTAGGTGGTGGCAGGTTTGAACCAAATGTAAGAAAAGCTAGAGAGACCTGGACTGTTCCAGCATGGGCCAGCCGGCCAGCTGTCGGGAAGGAGTCCTGCCTGGGGTGGAGTGGGGTGTTGTACAGGGCGAGCTGTTGAATAGTGCCCTTCCAACTCTGTCTGTAGTTATTGTGAAACCAAAATGTTGACTACCTGCCTCTTTGCCCACGTGCATTGACATGCTCAATTCCAAAGATGATGGTGCAGGCGACCTTTTCCATCATGAGCCAGGAGAAGGTTGAGGCCTGAGGACGGACCTTGCATCCGCCCTTTGCCTCCACAGCCCGAGATGGAGCTTCCCCTGCTACCCCATCTGGTTAGACCCACAACTGCCCAGTGTACACTCATTGATGCTTATACCAAATAGGGCATGTGCGGCTGACAGCTGGCAGGGACAGCACCATCCCTGCATTGGATTTGGCAAGAGAGAAGCAGCAATAAGCATTAGGCGAATGGCTGAAAGTGCCGTTGGGCTAAGAGGCTTTCGAAGTTCCTGATGAGGCTACAAAAGCTCCGTCCATAAAAGAAAGCCAAGAATGTAAATAAATCAAAAACTAAGCTTCCAAGCATGGTTTTTTAAGGGGGATGATGAATGTGAAACCACCCACAGGATGCGGTAGAATCGGTTTTTCTGTGCTTTGTCATTCTACTATGATAGGAACTTTTGTTACTTAACTCTGTGCATAACTTATTTAATGTACTGTATAAATGAACCAAAACTGTTAAATATGTATTTAGTTTGTTCTACTTAAAGTAGTCAATAAAAAGGCTATATTCCTTTTCTGTCTCAAGCTGGAATGGGACTAGGAGGGAAGGTGGTGCATGCGGTTCTGTAAGACGTCCTGCCGGCAGGCTTCTGCGTCCCCTCTGCCTTGTTCCTCGATCTTCAGAGATGGGGTGGGGCTCCACTGGTTCTTGCTATGGCTTGAGAGCACCCAGGGGAATGAAAGCAGGAGGTACTGCTAAGAAGGCGGTTCCAGCTTCTGGACCTCTGGGAAGCCAAGTGCCAACAACAGCTACAGATAACTCCCAACTCTGTCAGCTCTTCACCATTAAGTGATCTTTTAATGAGGAAAATACAACCACAGAAAGTTTGAAAAATAGGGTAGTGGATCTGTAGGTACTTTTTTCTAATAACATGTTATTTCCTTAAACGTTTTTAACATACCTGGACTTGGGAATATTCATTCATTTCCTTTTTATACTGAAGCTAAATCATAAGTTCACTGTTGCCTTCACATTTATTTGCTTAATGGTTTAATCAAGGCCATAATTTTCTGTTGTTTGTTTTGCTGTGCCACGCGGCTTGTGGGATCTTAGTTCCCCAACCAGGGATTGAACCCGGGCCCTCGGCAGTGAAAGCCCGGAGTCCTAACCACTGGACGGCCAGGGAATTCCCTCAAGGCCATAATTTAACTCTTCACCTCCTGTTGGGCAGTTGGATTGCTTTCATATTTTCCCTAACATACTGAAGCGAACATCTTCCTTAGCATGATTTATTTCTTTGGGATAATTTTGCAAAGTGGGATTTCTAGAACTGAACATTTCTTGGGTCCCTGAAGCCTGTGTTCAAATTGCTTTCCCTGAAAGCCCACCAGCTTGCTGTTCCTCCAACAGGACCCAAGTAGTACTTGCATGGCTCTGAGGTGGTCTGACCAGCTGTGACATGACACAGGTTGCTGCAGGCACTCCTGTGTGTACCTGTACGTATGAAGTCTTGGGCTGTCAGTCCAGTTTCCTAACCAGTGACCTGAGGCCTCACTTCCCAAGGACCTGGCCCCAGCCTCACTCCTGTCACCCGAATACCCATCTCTGGCCTCAGCCCTAGAACTACTTCTGAGCAGCCTTGCGCAAGAGGCTTGTTGGCACCATCTGCTTCACAGGCCCCCAAAATGCAAAGGGAAGGGTTGGTTACTAGATCTCAGGGTAGGGAGGAGGATGACCTTGGCCTTGGCCCTAGAAGGCAAGGTGTGGGTTTAGCTGTTTCGTGCAGATGGTGCCAACTGCCAGTTTTTCTCAACAGCTGCCCAGCGCTGCAGTCCACCATTCAGCAATTACAGGATCTCAAGCCTCGTGACTGTCAGTCTAGCACAAAAGCATATTTGGTAGACAAGTCAACAATCCACAGTCTGCCTTAGCCCTGGAAAAATGATCCCAGGGACTTGGGATAATATAGTAAAATACCATGTTAAATTTGCTATATAAATAGGCTGAAATTTTGCCATTATCATAAAACACCTGGATGCCAGATAAATTCTAATGAATTGACTTTTTTTGCTGAGGTCACAGATGAGAAAGTTTAGGAAATCCCCAAGGGACAGAAAAAAAGAGTAAGCTGAAACCACAAAGGTAGTTGGGTACAGTAGAGGAAAACTGCCTGGGGGCAAAAGAAATTCCAAGAAGTCAAGAGTTGGAGGGATTAACTGCCCCTAGGGGGACTGTGGCACTAAGCTTTGAGCCTGTACAAAATAGAGAAACAAAACGGGGACCTCTCCATAAAGCAAGGGCACTGGCTTTGGCCTCAGTGAAAAGGCAAGCAGGGAAAATTGACCTGTCTGCAAAGGGAACTGAGCAGAGAACATCTCTCTGGCCCTGCTGGAAGAAAGAGAAAAACTGACCAGAGACTGCTCTTATGTCTGCTCTCTCCTGGAGCTGAGGTTCAGATTCTCATTACTCCAGAGGTCTAAGAATCCCTGGACTGAGAAATTAAGATGATTCCAGGCTTGTATCTCCTGGTATCTGGCAGAAGCAAAAATGCAAATCCTCCAGAGAAAAATATTAAAATATAATCATATTATTACATATCAACCAAGTATAAATTGTCCAAGATAGTTACTAAAGTTCATGTCCAAGCAAATAAGCCGCTATGAGCAACAGTCAGCAGGAACAAAAAATTAACTCAGCTCTCATCTACTCAGGTTTGACCCACAGCCGCCCAGGAGAAGAGGCTGCCCCAGCAGTGCCCAGGCTCTCCCAGCAGGTGCGATGCTTCAGCACATCTGTGCTCAGGCCATTCATCAAGCCTGTGAGGCCACCTGTTCAGATATATGGTATCAAAGGTCGCTATGCCACTGCTCTTTATTCTGCTGCATCTAAACAGAATAAACTGGAGCAAGTAGCAAAAGAATCGTTGAGAGTAGGACAAATCTTGAAGGAACCTGAAATGGCTGCTTCTATTATGAATCCCTATGTAAAGTGTTACATTGAGGTGAAAAGCCTAAATGACATGACAGCAAAAGAGAGGTTTTCTCAGGACTTCCCTGGCGGTTCAGTGGTTAGAACTCCACGCTTTCACTGCCAAGGGACTGGGTTCGATCCCTGGTCGGGGAACTAAGATCTCCCAAGCCGTGCACGGCACAGCCAAAAAAAAAAAAAAGGTTTTCTCCCCTTACATCCGGTTGGATCAGTTTGCTTGCTGAAAATGGTCGCTTGAACAATACCCCTGGAGCCATAGTTCTGACTTTCCTACTATGATGAGTGTCCAGAGTGGAGAAGTACCTTGCAGTTACCACTGTACCTCCTTTAGATGAAGCCACTCTTGCTGAATTAAAAACGGTCCTGAAGAGCTTTCTAAGTAAAGGCCAAGTGTTGAAACTGGAAGTTAAGATTGAGCCATCAATCATGGGTGGAATGATTGTCCGTACTGGAGAGAAATATGTCTTCAAAAACCAAGATTCAGAAGCTGAGCAAAGCAATGCAGATTTTCTAAGTGTTGATTTTCTGTCAGTGAAAATTCTTAAACTTGGAGCAACAATAAAATGCTTCCCAACAGGAAAAAAAAATTGATTTAGACCCCTGGGACTTCAATACTGTTATTATCAGATACAGAATATAAAATAACTATGAAACCTCTAAAGACAGTGCTGAAAAAAATTAGCAAAAAGTAAGAGACTAAGGCAGATTTGCAGATAGAATTCTGGAAATTACAATCATTGAAATAAATAGTGCACTATTGAATGGCAGATTAGATGAATTAAAATGAGTGAAGCATTACTGTATGAGAAGGAGATGGAAAAAAAGGAAAGAGTTGTTCCTTTTGGAAGGCAGGTTTCGAGGGAAGAGCCCTTTCAAATTTTACCAAGGAGGCTGTCAAGAAACTTACTGACTCAGTATAAAGGGAAATAATTGGCCTGAGATGATACAATCTCAGAATGAGCAAACATGCATCTATCTGAACTCATCCTGCCTGTCTGTGCTTGTTTCTGGTGCTGGAATTTCAAGGTAGTGAGTTGGATGTATCCCCTCCTCCACATCCTCTCTCCCAAGACCATGGGGAACCAGCAACAAACCACCCCCCATTCTCCAGGGCGGCTTCATTGCTTGGTGCCGGGCGCCCTCTTGTGGAAAGAATCAGACCTGCTACCTCTGCTGCCTCCATCCACAAGCCAGATTCCCATCCAGAGTGCACACCCCCAGCACCTTTTGCCTTCCCCTTGCACCAACCTTTTCTGAGGCTGCCTATCTGCCCCATGAATTCAACTGACTTTCTCTGGGTGCCTCCTAGGGAGTTGCAGAAATGATGAGTACTCAGCACCCGCACCACCTACCTTCCAAGGGGTGAGCTCTGAAAAGCCCACATCAGATCCACCCTCCACCTTGTGCTGTGCTTCCATGGCTCTTCTTGCTGCCCCATCTGCCATCCTGCAGCCCCAGGGCTTGGCCTCACTCCCTCCTTTGTTAAAGCTGCCACCGTCCTCCAGCGTTTCCATTACCAGAGGATGCCTGAAATTTTGCTCAGCGATGTTCACGTTTGATGGCAAGTAGCTCTTGGTACCAGAGAGTAGATCCAGTTGTGTGATTCAGAGCAAGCACTTGCTTGCTGAGCTTCTGCTTCTTCATGTGTAAATTGAGGATGCTAATGGTGCCTACACCACTGGGCTGTTATGAGGTGAAATGTGATCATATGGGAGTCACCCTTAGCATAGGGCTTAGCACCCAGGAAGCCCCTGTAAACAGAGGCTGCCATCACAACCTGCTTTTCTTTCTCTCTGCCAATATGTGATGTCCTTGAGGATTCACCTTTGTCCCAGCATCCCGCTGGGAGCCTGATGTCTTCCTCAAGTAGTATTTGTTTTGAGAATAACTTTTTTTTTTTTTTTTGCCGCACCGCGTGGTATGAGGGATCTTAGTTCCCCGACCAGGGATCGAACCCATTCCCCCTGCAGTGGCAGCGCAGAGTCCTAACCACCAGACCGCCAGGGAATTCCTGAGAATAACTTCTTGAAGGCCTTTTGTTTCGACCCATCAGGGTCTGTGTTAAGGGGATTTGGTGTGCATATTTCTCTCTGAGAGCAGGAGGGCAGTGGCAGCCACCTAGACTGTTGCTGTCTCTCCAGCACCTGGCCTGGCACTGACCCAGTCCCTAGGACAGGTTTTGATGTATGCAGGTGAGTCACCAGCACAGGTGGGAGGAAGGTGAGGAGGCAGGTGCAGGGAGTGGGTGAAGGGGTAGAGGTGGCAGCTGGCAGAAGGAGCCAGGATCTCCCAGCTTCAGTACTCTGCCTGTCCTTGACCTGGGTGCTGTCACCAGCCCTGGACATTTTGCCATCCCCGGCACCTGCCACAAAGCAGGTGCCCAGTGGTTGTTTTTTTGCTTTTTGGTTTTTTTTGATTTATTTATTTTTGGCTGCGTCGGATCTTCATTGCTGCATGCGGGCTTTCTCTAGTTGCAGCGAGCGGGGGCTACTCTTTGTTGCAGTGCGCAGGCTTATTGCAGTGGCTTCTCTTGTTGCGGAGCACGGGCTCTAGGCGCGCAGGCTTCAGTAGTTGTGGTGTGCGGGCTCAGTAGTTGTGGCTCGCAGGCTCTAGAGCGCAGGCTCAGTACTTGTGGCGTACGGGCTTAGTTGCTCCGCGGCATGTGGGATCTTCCTGGACCAGGGCTCGAATCCGTGTCCCCTGCATTGGCAGGCGGATTCTTAACCACTGCGCCACCAGGGAAGCCCCCCCAGTGGTTGTTGAAATGAGCTGAAGAGCCAATGAGAGCGGGGCACCGAGGGCAAGAATTGGGAAAGGTGACTCAGACCTGATGGCTTTGACCTGCTACTTAAAGGCTAAGGAGGCATTTCTTTTTTTTTTTTTTTTAATTAAGTTTTCTAGCTGCATTGGGTCTTTGTTGCTGCACACGGGCTTTCTCTAGTTGTGGCGAGCGGGGGCTACTCTTTGTTGTGGTGCGTGGCCTTCTCATTGCTGTGGCTTCTCTTGTTGCGGAGCATGGGCTCTAGGCACATGGTCAGTAGTTGTGGCTCGCAAGTTCTAGAGCGCAGGCTCAGTAGTTATGGCGCACAGGCTTAGTTGCCCTGCGGCACGTGGGATCTTCCCTGACCAGGGCTCGAACCCGTGTCCCCAGCATTGGCAGGCAGATTCTTAACCACTGCGCCACCAGGGAAGTCCTAAGGAGGCAATTCTAGAGTGGATGGGGTAGAGGATGCGAGGGAACAAAGTTCTAGAGGGGAGTTGCAAACCTAGGGACTGAGGTTGGGAATAGCCCAGCTCAGCTGGAGTGTTTTAGGGGGATGAGGCTGCACATAATGCGAGTGGGTATTGATTGCTAAGGGCCTTGAATGCCAAGTCAAGAAGTCAAACTTGATCTTGGTGCTAAAGGTAGGGGGCTGCCATTGAAGGGTCTTAGCCAGAGGAGTATGGTCACCACGGTGATGTTTTGAAAACCCCTTCTTTCTGTTCCTTTATGGGGAATGGACTGTTTCGGGATGGAGTACAGAAGGGAAGCCCAGTGAAGAGGCTGCCATAGTCTTTCAGGCCAGAGATGATGGTGGCCAAGACCTGGGGGCCTGGGGGATGGCAGCATGGAAATGAATGTGGGCTTGTGAGAGATAGGTAGACACACCTAAAGGCCTGGGGCCCTCAGTACCCCCGTAGCCCCAGCTCAGATCTTTCTTCTCCCTGTAGCTGTAACTCCAGGCTCCTGTCTGCAGCCCAGCTCCACACCCGCCCACAGCACTCCCCTGTCTGGCAACCCCCCGCCTCCCCGTTACCTGCAAGACATCATTCAAACTCCCTCTGGCCTGGCCTCCCCGCTCACCTCCAATCCCTTACACTCTGCAGTTCCTCCTTCTGCTCCCTTTGTCCGCAGCATTCTCCCTCCCTGTCTGCCCCTCACATCTGTGTGGAGACTGCTACACTATTCTTTCACAGCTCAAACCCAACATCACCATCTCCAAGAGGCCTTCCCCAACCCTGTAGGACTGACACTGTCCCCTCCACCTGCAGGACCCTCCCTGGCACCTCCAAGCCTTCAGCAAGGAAGGGAAGATGCAGCCCATCTTTTAAAAAAAGTGTTAACTCTCAGAACTCCATTGCAGGGTGAGATGAGAAAGGCAAAGGGTGGCACCCATTTAAGAGGTGTCAGCTTGAGCTTAAGAATTTCAGCATCTTTGTTCAAAGAAGGCAATGGGAAGATTTTAGTTTTGAGGGTTTGCTGTTGGTACTGTTTTCATAAAGGAAACAGAACGGAAGGAATTAGAACACAGGACAGAAAGCAGGATTATTTCCTCCTGGATGGCCTTCTTCTCTAGCAAAGACATACTGACACCTCCTCCAGCCACCCAGACCTGAGAGAGTCAGGTGCTGGCAGCACTTTCTAGGAACTGCCAAGAGTCTAGGAAGTGGGGTGGCATGGTGCAGCCTGGTGTAGTGCTGGCCGAGGAGCCCCCAGGGACCCCTGTGCTGGTTCTTTGGCCTGGGTGGCTAGGCCAGTGGGAGCAGCTCTGTCTGTCTCTGCCAAGTCTGAACTCCTACAGGGGTCACTGGGGAGAAACCTCCCAGACTAGGACATCTACCCTGAGCTGCCTTCCTGGCCATGCCTCAGGGCCCAGCCACGACCTGGCACCACCAGGGCAGTCAAGCACATTGGTGAAATGTCACTCAGCCCACTGGCCAGTCACCCCTTAAAACCTACCACAGCTTCCTCAAGACGAAGTGCCTTTGAGGCCCTGCTGCCTCCCCGCCTTGGCCTCAGCCCGCCTCTGGGCTTCCTTCAGTTCTATGAGGCAAGCTCTCCTCCCCCTCAGAGCCTGAACCTGTGCATTTCTTCTGCCTGAAAACTCCTGACCCCAACACCCTCCAGACCAGGTCAGAGGCCAGCCTCTGCCCTTGTGGTGCTACGTGCCTCCCCTTTAGAGCCCGCGTCCCATGTCGCCACCTCTCACCTCCCTCCATGTTGGTCACCTCCCTCCACGCCCCAAGTCCCTTCCCCCAGGATGGCTCAAAGGAGGGTCCACCAGTAGCTGGTAGGACCGACTCAGCCATTGTTCTCCTGGAACTGCCCTATGGCTCTGTCAGGTGGTAGGGGTGGTGACAAATCCAGCCTGGAAGGGCGGGGGAGGTTCTGTCTGGGGACAGGTCTTCTCACAGGGATCGGCCATGCTATTTGGGACCCTGAGGGGGCTCTGTGGCCTGTCCCCAGCTCCATACCACACCCTGTTGGCAAAGGAAGGGGGGGTGAAGCTAGAACCCCCAGGATCTGGGGTGGATTAAGGCAGAGCCCATGTCCATTCTCCTTTCCCAGGAAAGACCCTAGAACCAGGGTTTGTGGGGTGAGAGGAACCTGAATTGAGGAAACCTGGATTGGCCATGATTAAGTTCCCACTATCAGCAGGAATGGGGGCCTGGCCTTCTTGCCAAGGGAGAGAGAGGACACGATGCCAGAGGTGACTACTGCCTTTATTGCCTCTGTGCTGGGGTCCTGGGCTGGGGTTCAGAGGTATCTGGGGGCAGCAGGTGACTCTGGAGCCAAATTATTGCTACTTAGCAAGGTCACCTTGGGGCTTCCCATAGTGCCCTTAGTATGGGTGGGCATGAGCATGCAAATGATATGCAAATGACATGCAAACCAACCCAGGATCCTGCAGAGGGCTCTGGTGCAGCCACAGGTGCTGAAAGAGTCAGGAGCCTGCCAGCCCAGGAGGGTGATGGGGACACCCAGGTCCTTGCAGACTGCAGACTGATCCAGCCCAGCCTCGGGAGTCGAGGTTCGGGGGTATGGACAGTCCCTGAGCATCAGCCCTGGTTCTGCTGCTGGTTGGGGAAGAGCAGAAGCCTGGCCCCAAGATAGCAAGCAGAAAGCAGGCACCCACCAGGTAGCCAGACAGCCCAAGGCCCACTCAGAGAGGGAAGGGACCTGCCCTGGGTCACACAGCAAGGCAGGGGCAGAGGGGACCAGAATCCAGGCCTCCTGAGCCAGACAGATGCCAGAGTGCCTCAGAGGCCAAAGCTATGAGCAATAAAATACACTGTTAAAGAAAGAAATACAAAGCAAGCAGCCCAGTCCCTGATCCCTGGGCTGAGAGATTCTCCGCCAGCTGGCTCTGGGAGGGGAAGCCTCTGAGAGCCAGGCCCCAGGTATAGGAGGTGGCAGCGTTCTTGGTCTTGAGCTGAGCTGACCAGTCCAGAAGCTCCAGAAGGAGACAGGCAGGGCTCCAGGGTCCTTGGCTTATGCAGGTCAGGCTCAGTTATTATTCATAATCCACCAGGATGCTGAGGGTCAGAGGTGGGGAGTCAGAGGCCATCAGGTGCCCACTGCCCTTCCCACCAGTTCCCAGGGCTGTGGAGAGCGTTGGGAGCTGAAGCCCACCTGGGAAGAACACAGTGGTGAGGGTGTCTGGAGCCTGCAGGTGGTCAATGAGGATGCGCTGGAAGGCCTTACTGCAGGCGGACTGCTGGTGCCTGGGGAGGGCCGCAGAGTGGACCAAGGCTGGAACTGGTCCCCAAGGATCAGGACCACATGGTTAAAAGCTCCCCACTCCCACCCAGTCCTGCTGCCTGGATTCAGATCTGAGTCCTTCCTCATAGTGGCTCTGAGCCTCAGTTTTCTCCTCTGTGAAATGGGGACAATAGTGTCCACTTCACTGAGATACTGGGAGGATTACATGAAATAACACACAAGGCATGTGGCATAGGCCCTATGCCATAGGGTGTGGCCCAGTGGTAAAGGTGTGTATTCATTGAGCACCTACCTTGTACCTGGCACTGTGTTCAGTTCTTTACATGTCATCTCATTTAGGTGATAAGAGGATGGAACTATGATCACTCCCAATTTGAAAAGGAGGCCACTGGGGCTCAGAGGGGTAACTCTCCTGAGGTCACACAGCCAGTGAATAGGAGAGGATGATTTGAACCCAGGCTTGACTCACTCCAGGGCACATACTCAATAAACATTAGCTGTTAGACCACCACTCATACCTTCTCCAGGAGGCCTCATCCTGCCAGAACTCGTACAGGGTGAAGGAGGCATTGTCCAGCATCTTCTGGGCAGACACACTGCAGGGCCAAAGAGACGGCCAGGCCAGGCCTGGGCTGCCACCACCTCTGCCCACCTAGCCAGGGGTGTCTAACGAGAGCCCTGGCCCAGGACGCTCAGTCCCAGCATTCCTCGTGCTCACCCCCCACCCCGACCCTGGCCGGCCCACCACCCGGCTGAGGACTCACTGCAGGCAATGGCTCTGGGCCCCTGTGAAGTCCACGTAGCAGCACAGGGCATGGTGGAAGTCCTGCAGGGCTTCCTCTGCCACCTGCACCTGCCTTTGGGCCACGAGGATGTGCTGGCAAGAGAGGCAGCCTGGTCAGCTGGGGTGGGGTAGGGCAGGGCATGGGGTGAGGGACTGCTGTGGCCTCCAGGACGACCCCGCCCTTCTTGGCCTGCACCAGACCCAGCCAACCCTGAGGTCGGGCTCCTGCCCCAGCCTGGCCCCCAGCTTCCCTGACTCCATCCTCCTCTTCCCATCGCCAGGGTTGCTGCCTTGATCCAGCCACTGTCCCGCTCTCCTGCAGTATGGCACCCCCTCCTCCTGCCCCCTTTAGCCTCTGTCCGCACTGCTCCAGACCCAGCTTTCAGAACTGTAGACAAGGGACACTGACGCCCAGGGAAGGACAGGGTTCTGCAGGGTCACAGAGCAAGGGCCAGAACCCAGCACCTGCCTGCCAGGCCCAGGGGACAAGGGCTGGGTCAAGCCTGGAGAAGGGGGCATATGTACAAGACAGAGGCTGGGGGCAGCTGGCCCCGTGAGCCTCCTCACTTCATGATCTCCTCCCGGACTCCCACACCCAGCTGCCTGCCCCTCTCACACACTCACCGAGTTGGGCCCCTTGGTAAACTCCTCTTCGTGCAGGGGTTCCAGCCGGGGGGCCTGTGAGGGACGCAGAGCGTGGGCCAGTTCCCTGGCGTGTGCCTGGCTTGCGTGGATTCCCAAAAGGTCCACAGGCACAGGGTACTGGCCACACGGCCACTCACCTTGCACTCCAGCTGGTCGATGAGCTCCTGGAGACGGTTGATCTGGAGCCGCCAGTGCATCTCAGCCTCTGAACTCTGCCCTGGGGGTCAGGCACGGGCCCCCTCAGGCTGGGGGCTTCTTGGGATGAATTGAGGGAAAGTGGAGGAGCAAACACTGGGGCCCTGGGGGATGCCGTGCCCTCCCATCCCACCGCAGGCACACCTGTGTCAGAGGAGCCAGGAGACCAGGTGGGTGACCGACTGACACTCCGCAGGGCCCTGCGCCCTGCCCGCCGGCTGCCATGGGGCCTGCTCTGCACCTCCACCCTCTCTTCATCTGACCTGAGGGGAGTGGAGGGTCAGCCCACTGCTCCCAGACTCACGGGGCCAAGCACTGGGGCCCCAGCACAGGCCTGGGTGGGTAAGACAGGCTTCCCGGGACACTGAGGCCCAGCCTCAAAGCCAGCCACCCCTGCTCACCCCCTCTTGGCCTCCCTGCCTAAGAACAAGAATTTGGGGGCTTCCCTGGTGGTGCAGTGGTTGATAATCTGCCTGCCAATGCAGGGGACACGGGTTCGAGCCCTGGTCTGGGAAGATCCCACATGCCGCGGAGCAACTGAGCCCGTGAGCCACAATTACTGAGCCTGTGCGTCTGGAGCCTGTGCTCCGCAACAAGAGAGGCCGCGATAGTAAGAGGCCCACGCACCGCGATGAAGAGTGGTGCGTGGGCCTCCCCGCTTGCCACAACTAGAGAAAGCCCTCGCACAGAAACGAAGACCCAACACAGCCATAAATAAATAAATTAAAAAAAAAAAAAGAATTAAAAAAAAGAATTTGGGCTCCAGGATGCTAGAACGTGGAACATGATAAGAGCTGAGGGCCTTGACACATGGAGATAAGGGGCATTCATGAACCGGACCCGCAGGTGGGCAGAGCTCCTCACACACCGTGGGCCATGGGCCTGGGCCTCCAGGGTATCTGACGCCCCCTCCAGCGAGCTCTGCAGGGCTTGGAGCTGGCTCACCGTCTCCCGCAATAGGAAGCGTGTCACAAACTGGTCCACCTTGGAGGCTCGCTCATACTCCTGGGGGCAGAGGGGGCATGGTCAGCATCTCCTGGCTCCAAGCATGTATTTCTGAATGGGGAGCTGCCCCCTGAGCCCCATCCGCTGCTCATCAGAGCAACAGTGGCAGCCTAAAGAGCAGAGGACATGCAGACCTGGCATAAGCAGAAAGGCGCTGGGACTCAGTGGGGAGCAGACCCCGGACCCCCTCCTTGTCTGGGCCTCGCCTCTCTTACTGGGAGGTATGAGGCCAGCTCACAGAGAAGCATCTGCCATTCTCTGGCCCTCAAGGCCCTTTCCATGTTGGGGCTCCCACCTTCAGCCAGTGAGGCCGCAGGCACAGCTAGACTGGGCTGGGTGGGGTGGGGCAGGGCAATTTTGACACATGAGGCAAAATGACAGTGTGATATGGCGCCATACTCACCAGCTGGCCCCAGACTCACAGTCTTAGTATTCATTCATTCATCCATTCATTCATTCACTCATCCATGCAACAAACATTTACTGAGCACCTCTTACTAGGAGCTGCAGATACAAGATGGCAGGTCGCTGGCCTCACACACACACCCCAGCACTGATCCCCATCTACACTGCCATTTCCCCCCAGCCCTTGCCAAGGCAGGCAGAGACAGGGAGGCCCACCATGTGCCAGGCCCTGTGCTGCCCACCTGGAATGCTCAGAGACTCCCCAGCTACCTTCATCTCCTTGTGCCTCAGTTTCCTCACCTATAAAACAGGGATGGTAATAGCCATCTCACTGAGCTGTTGAGAGGCTCCAGTGAGTTATCTCCTACATAGGGCTCAGCCTAGTACCTGGCACATAAGTTCTCAATAAAGAACTGCCATTGTTTTTATTGTCAAACATAATACTAACAAGAAACCTGCCCACTCCACCTACACACGCAGTACAGGGTGGGAGTCCTGGGGAGCTGTGGTGCCCCCCTCCACAAGGGGCTCCAGAGGCACCCTACATCAAGGGCTTCGTCTTCTGCCCATGACCTGCCTCAATTCAGCCATCAGATAGGCAGGGACAGAGTGGGGGCTGGGACCTCTCATTCTCAGACAGGCCAGTGGTTTCTCCAAGCCTGATCTCTAGACTTCCTGGCCGTTCTTTGAGCTTCCTGAAATCCTTCCAATAAATTCCCTTGCTGGTGCTTAAGATGACTGATCAGTTTCTGTTGTTTACAACCAAAGAACCTGGCTGACACAAGCACCCATTCTGCGTCAGGCCCTGTTTCTAAGCAGAGTTACATTTAATCCTCGTAATAATTTACAGGAAACATAATTGACCCCGTTTTGCATATGAAAAGACTGAGGCCTACAGAAGTTGATTACCTTGGCCAAGGTCACACAACTAGTTAGCGGCAGAGTCAGAATTCAAATCCAGGTCACAGAAATTCCTCTCCTCACCACTAAGCACCTTACAAGCATCGCCTCACTTATGTCATTAGCCCAGTTTTACAGCTGAGAAACCAAGGCCAGAAGTCACAGACAGAGTAAATGGAGCCGAGATTGGCCCGTGTGTTCTGGGAGGAGCAGCTCGGAGCCTGGAGCTTGTTAGGTCGACCCATGAGGTCACAATGTGGTCTCCCTGGGACAGAGCCGGGGCAGGGGACCCCCAGCCAGAGGGCAGGGCAGAGGCAGCATGGGCCGGGCCCCTCAGTGGTGACCAGCCCTGCCATGGGAAACAACAGTTCCCACAAGAGGACCAAAGTGCCCAAGCAGGCCCGCAAGGAGAGGCCACCTGACATGGACAAGGCCTGGCGGAAACAGCAGTTCTTCAGCCACCTCAAGTGGAAGAAGCCGAGTGTGAGTCCCAGGGGGCAAGGGGCAGATGGAGTTCAGGGGACCTGGACAGGTGGACAGGAGGGGATGCTGGGACTCTAGGCCTCGTGGGGCATGGACAGGGTTAGAGAACCCCTTCTGAGGATGAGGATCCCAGGAACCCACGTGGGTGTGGATGGGGTCCTAATAACCCAGAAGGGAGAGCAGGTATTCCAGAAACCAGGAGGTGGATGAGACTTGGGAGCCTAGGAGGGGGAGCAGGAGGGGATTCTCCCAACCCTGGACAGATGGGTGGAGGTCCTGGCATGGCGAATCAGCCCTAGCTGGTGCCACTGGGGCTATGGGCACAGGGAGTTCCCTTATGCCCCCTTTCCATTGCCCCTCCTCAAGTGGACAGAGGCCCTGGACCGGGGCCGGGGTGGGTGAGGGTCTCAGCATCGAGGCTGGGAGGGCAGGCAGCGGATTTCATAAACGTGACCGGAGTGAGGTCTCAGGAGGTCAGCCTGGCGGGGGCGGGGGTGAGGGTTTCCAGAGGGGAGGCAGGGTTCCAGGCGAGGGGGGCAGGGTGCCTGCCTCCCCCACTTCCCCCTGCCAGGGCTGGGAGGATGGCAGGAGTCCCGGAAACGTAGAGGGGGCAGGGTCCTGGGAGACAGAACCCGGGTGGGTGAGGGTCCCCAATAGGAAGGTGGGGCGCGCTCTTTCCCCTAACGCCCCTGCCCCACCCCCAGACCAAGATCTTGCTGCTTTTCCCCCTGGACAAGCGGCAGCAGCTAGCCGAGGCGACGGCAGGCCCCGGCGCGCGGCCCAGGCGGCCGGGTGAGGACGCGGCGGCGCCCACGTTGCAAGGTGCAGGCGACGGCGCTGAGCGGCGGGACGGCGCGCAACGAAGATGATCCTAGTCAAGCTGCTGCTGCTGGACGCGCGGCTGCAGGAGGAGGGGCGCCGCGTGGCGGGTGGGCCCGGGGGCGGGCCCGGCGCAGGGGGGCGGGGCCAAGGCCGCGCATGGCTGGCAGTGGCTCAACGCCCGTCTGCTGACCGAGAGCAAGGCGGGCGGCTACGCGACCCTGCCTAGGAGCAGCCGAGCAAGCGGCGCCGCGGCCCTCGCCCGCGGCACTGAGTGCCTGGCCCGGACCTCCGGACCACAGTCCATACCAATAAAGAGCGCATAGCAACCCTGGCGCTGTAGCCCTGTCTGAGGCATCGGGGCGTAGAGCTGGGGTGGGGGAAACTTAGGGCCTGAGCGAGACGGGGGAGAACAGGCGTATTGAAGGCAGAGCCACAGCTATGGCCTGGAGACAAGGCTGTTTTTGCCTCCTCCCTTCTTGTGACCCAAGAGTCAGAACCCCTATTCCGGGCTGGCGGTGGTGGGGGCGGGGGCACCCTGCCACAGTGGAGGGAGGCTGCTCCTCTCCCCTCCAGCTCCAGGCCCGGGTCAGATCCTGACGGCTTTGCAGGCCCAGTGGAAGAGAGCTTGGGCAAACCCAGGCTTGGCCACGCTAGGAGGAGGGGCCTGCTTCCAGCAGAGGCCAGGCAGCTCCAAGAGTCTCCAGCACTCACAGGTCCTTCTTAAGCTGAGGGAAGGTCCCAGGCAAAAAGCCACCACCTTGGGGAAAGAACTGTGAAGGTCTCATGGTCAGCATAGTTTGAGCCTTAGACTCACGTTCTGCCTGTGAGAGCACCCAGGAGGAGAGGCTGGGGTCCCTGGTCCTCTGACCCCTCCCTCCTAACCCACTCTCCTTGGTAACCCCCAAGGCACCTCAGTCACTTGTCTCCCAAATCACCCTGTCCCATCCTCTTCCCCACATTGCAACCAAAGGCTTCTTCCAAACCACTGATCTGTAGGGCAGTTCACGCTCCCGCTCATAAGCTCACACTGGTTCTCCGCTGCCCACAGGGAAACACCCAAACTTATTACTGGGATGTACAGGTCCAGACCCCCAGCCTCGGTCTTCGTCTCTAGGGCTTCTTAGTGACTTCCACCCTCACCCCTGCTCTGGCCATATTGCCACTTGTGGTCTTCAATTCGAGGTTCACCTCCCTAATTCACCCACAAGAGGCCCTGCACACTTTCTGTGGGCGGAACCCAGCTGCTTCTCTCTCTCCTGGGTCCCAAACCCAGCTCCAGACCCTACTCCCTCCAGCCCTGCCAAACCTGCAGCCTGCATTCCACTGGAGACCAACATCAGAATGCCCCCTTTGGGGGCAGATGCAGCAGGAGTGAAGGTCCCAGTTCACTAAAACCACAGGCACAGCTTCTGCTGAAGATACACTTTTGTCAGTGTCAACACGACATCACCTGCATCAGGCTGGAGGCTGTACTACCCATAGCATCTCCCCTGCTGCTTTGTGAGAACTGACCCTTTCCTACCATCCACATGGTTACAATCAGGGCAACCACGTTCCTCAATGTGGCCACACCTCCTAGCATAAGCAATTGGCCCAAGCTGGTCCTATCAGCCCCTTCCCTGGGTCTGTAATTTAGGAGCTGTAGGAGACTATGTTTTCTACAGGAACGTGCACAGGCTGAAGCCAGTCTTGAGAAGAATATAAACAGAACACAGAGCCAGTGCACATCTTGGGTCCCCCACAGGCCGGCAGTCAGGCCCTGATTCCAGTCTTTTCCTAAAACCTGATTTCATCCTTGCCTTGGTATCCAGTAAGACATACAAGATCCTTGTGATAAAAGTCCGTATTTTAGCTTAAGCTCACCGGAATGGGTCTTCAGCTTGCAACCAGAATGATCCTAAAGAGAATAAAGAGACTCTGCAGAGACAAGACGTGGACTATTTCCTGTGTGTGAGGACGACCGCCTTTCGGAAGAAGTAACTGAGCCCAGAGAGAGATTAGGACTTGCTCAGTGCACAGTGAGTCAGCCTCAGAACTGAGTCACAAACTCAGGTCCACGTTTGTAAGCCCCTGAAGGTAGGATCCCTTTGTGGGCTACCTGGGCCCTTGAAGGCTAAGCACACAGAGATCTTCAGGGGGGCTGGAGATCCATGATTAAGAGCTTTCTCTTCAGCGTTGAGAAGGAAGGGGCCGCACATTTGGCCAGCGCACATCAGATAATCCGAAGTGGTTTGGGGAAGGAATCAAATTGGTTGGACTGAGCGGCTGAGGCCAGACCCCTGGATGTCAAAATCACTGCCCTTGACCCTGTCCCAGGAGAGAGGATGGGTCTGGGGCGTTTTCATCAGGGTAGAGGCTGCGAAAGCACAGCAGGTGCTGAGAACTGAGGTCACAATGAGTCCAAGTTCTTTTCCTTCCTTCTCTGACCACCCCCTCCCAACTCCACGACCAGGAGCTACAATACTTCTGTCAAGCTCAGTTGAGAAGTGCCAGGAGACCGCCAGGGTCTCAAGGGCTGGGCTGGACTCCTGGGTCCCCAAGGGGGATATATGTCCGGAAAACATTGCCACAAGGCCCCTTCATTCTCAGAGCTGCTCCTGGAGGCTTCTCAATCTCTTAAAGTGGCCCTCTCATCATCCACCGCAGCAAGGGATTAGGGGGCGGAGCCGCACCGCCCAGGCGAGTCCTCGGAGAGGGGGTGGGGCCTTGAGCCCGAGGAGGACCAAGAGGGACTGAGCCAGAGCCCAGTTAGGGCGGAGACTGACACTTGAACCAAAGGTCGGGCCTCAGGCCCAGGGTCGGCGCCAAGAGCTGAAAAGAGACCTCCACTCCGGCCAGAAGAGTGGGACTTAAGGACCAGAAGGCGGGGACGAAGGCCCATGAGGCAGAGCCAAGAGCTGAAAGGCGGGCCTCCATCAAGTCCAGCTGAGGCGGGGTTCTCACGCCGGGGGCGGAGCTTTGGGCTGAAGGGCGCGGCCGGCCCGAAGGTGGCGTCGCTGTCCGGGAGCCACCGGGTACGCCGGCTGTCCTCGCTGGGCCGCGTCGCGGTGGTGGTGGACCAGGGCTCGGGCTTCACCAAGGCGGGCTTCGCGGGCGAGGAGCAGCCGCGCCTGGTACTGAAGAGCTCCAGCCTGGTACCCAGCTGGGACCGGCCCGTGCTGCCCGGGGCGCCCGGCTGCGAGCTGGCGGGCGGCGTGGCGCGGGCGCACCCCATCAAGCACGGCGTGGTGGTGGACTGGGAGGCGCTGGAGGGGCTGTGGGAACGCCTGCTGGTGGGCGGCCTGCGGGTGTGCCCAGAGCAGTGGCCGGTGCTGGTGAGCGACTCGCCGTCGGCTCCGCCCGCGGGCCGCGAGAGGGTGGCTGAGCTGCTGTTCGAGGCCCTGGCAGTGCCCGCGTGCCACATGGCCAGCACCGCGTTGCTGGCGCTCTGCTCTGTCGGCGCGTTCAGCGGGCTGGCCTTGGAGGCGGGCGCGGGCGTGTGCCACGCCACACCCATCTATGCGGGCCACTCGTGGCACGAGGCCACCTTCCGGCTGGACGTGGCAGGCAGTACACTGTCGCGCTACCTGCGGAACCTGCTGGTGGCAGCCTGCCCCGATCAACGACTGTATGCCCTGCCCCGCAAGGTCATCACACAGCTCAAGAAGCACTGCTGCTATGTGTCGCTGGACTTCGAGGGTGACCTCCGTAACCCTGCCCGCCACCATCCTGTCAGTTTCTACTTAGGCAATGGGTGCTCTGTCTGCCTCAGCAGCGAGCGCTTCCGCTGCCCGGAACCCATCTTCCAGCCGGGTCTGCTAGGCCAGGCTGAGCCGGGACTGCCCACCCTGGCTTTCCGGGCACTGCAGAGGATGCCCGCAACACTACGGACACGGCTGGCCAACACCGTGGTGGTGGCCGGTGGCTCCACGCTTTTCCCTGGCTTCACTGAGCGCCTGGAGATGGAGTTGGAAGCCCAGTGCCGGCGGCATGGTTATGGGGCACTGCAGCCTCGCCTGGTGGCCAAGCCCGGGCGTGGCACAGCAGTGTGGACAGGCGGCTCCATGGTGGCCTCACTGCGTTCCTTCCAATGCCACTGGATGACCCGGGCCATGTACCAGGAATGTGGCTCCAGGCTGGTGCACGAAGTGTTCAACTGACTCATGTTGGACTGGAGGGGGTGGTGCCACGATGGGGGGGTGCAGAGGCAGACACCTGGCAGGCTGAGCTGCAGCTCTGTCAGAGGCATTGAGTGCCAGATAAAAGGCTCAGTGATTGGAGCTGGCAGAGTCGTGTGGTGTGGCAGAGTCGTGTCCCAGACCCCCACCCCCCATTTACAAGCTGGAATTCCCCAAGAGGGTCACCCTCTACCCCTTTCTGGGCCAGGAGGAGGTGGTCAGGACCCCTGGGGCCCTTACTTTGACCTGCAGTTTGAATCCCCACTAACCAGTGCCAGTTCAGAGAATGCCAGTCTAGGGGCCCACCCCCAGGGCCGTTTCCATGGCAACAAGGAAGGCGATGCCCCCACTTGTGTCCAGGCCACAGATATGGAAGTCATCATAACATACCAACCCCTCATCATATACCATTTGGATTCCCATCCCATGCCAGGCCCCAAGGGGTGACCCTTTGAAAAACTACTAAATCCCATGTGAAAGCAACCAGAAGGGGAAGCCCTGTCCTCAGCTGATCATCAACTTGCTGAGAGCCTCAAAGTGAGGTCAGGCACAATCCCAGGCCTGCTCACTGTTCCCTCCTCACCCGCTTAGGTGGAGACATTTCTTATAAAGAACACAAAGGGAGGGGTGCCTTTCGATGTTTTTAAAATACCATCCAAGGGCCTGGAGCCCGGGCCGTGAGCACTGTTTATGCTTGTGCACACGTGTCCATACACAGACACAAACACATGGGTGCACACATGCCTGCCTACTCACGCATGTCCTTAGGCTGCCGCCCCAACCAAGCTCCACACACCAGCATGAGCCTCTGGATGTGTGTGAGCGTGCCCTCCCCCACAGCCCATCCCTGCTGGGAGCTGGCCTTCATACCCCACAACAGTTAGGTCTGGTCAATAATAAAAACAGCAGCAGCAGCAGCTCCAGGTGTGACGTGGCTACTGCGTGCCAGGCAGAGGTCTCGGTGCTGGGAATGGAGTAGAGAACAAGACAGACAAAAAGCCCTGCCTTCATTCTCGTTTAATTGTCACAACAAATGTCTGGAGGTAGGTTCTATTATAATGCCCAGTTTACAGATGAGGAAACTGAGGCCCAGAGAGGTAAAGATGCACAGCCAGAAAGTGGGAGCCAGGATTAGAACCCAGGCCTCTAGCTCCACAGCCCTGAGCCCAGTGGTGGAGGCTGCCACAGCACAGCAGACACCCCCTGCCCTCATTTTGGGCCCCCCACCATCAGCCCCTCCACTCACCAGCTTGGTGGTGTCCATGGCAGTGAGCACTGCACAGTTCAGCGACTCCAGTGCAGCCAGCACAGGCCGATAGACGCCCAGGTGTTCAGAGAAGTAGTCTGAGGGCAGAGGAGGTGCTCAAAGGTTCCCAGACCCCCCCGCCCCATTTACAAGCTGGAATTCCCCAGCAGCCAACCAGGCCTCATACCCTGAGCCCAGCCGATCCTGTTCCATGGGACACCAGCAACAGCCTCTCATTCACACCCACCTGCCCAGGGGTCCCGGGAGACAAGAGCTCCCATGGGCCTACTCACCACACAGCTTCTCCGTTTCCAAATTGCTACAGGGAAAAGAGAAGGCACCCTTCAGACCTGCTGACGTGGGCCTGGTAAACTGGGACTTTGAAGCCAATGTTCCTCTCCTCTTCCTGCCCAGCTCAGGCTGACAAGGAGGCAACTTCTGACTCCACCCCAGGTTAAGTTGCTCAGTGGACAGAGAGGGGGAGCACGGGTACTATCAGCCCGCCAAACACTCTCTGAGGGCAAAATTTCAGTCCCACTGTCTGCCTCCAAGGGGGTTTCAGGCCGGGGAGGCAGATATGAACACAGGCCAGAGAGGAGTGGTTAGAGCTGGGAAGGGGGAGCCAGGTCCCAGGTCTGCGGAAATGCAGAGAAGGCATGAAGTATTACTTGGTAGGTCAGGGAGGGCTTCCTGGAGGCGGGGCTGCCTAAGTTAGGCCTTGAAGGAGAAGAAATCTGACTGGAGTATCTGGTGGTGGTGAGGTGGTAGCACTGCAGACAAAGGGTCCAGCCCAAGCCTGAGAACATGGGAGGGCATGGGAGCCTAGGATTTATTCTAAGGAGATGGGGGGAAGGGAAGTGAGAGGGAGGGAGAGCTGTGTATGTGTGTGCACCCATGTGAGGAAGCAGGAGAGAAGGCAAGCAAACTCGCACTAAGGCCTGTAGATGTGGAAGCACCTGCATCCATGGGTGGAAGCAGGCGGGGCCCAGCTGTCCCCAGGCATCCTCTGGTCCCTGCAGGAAGCGAGAGTTGGAAGAAGGGGCACCTGTGGGCTGAACCATAGGTGGTGACTCAGGCCTGGCTATTTTGGGGTCCCAGCTGGAAGCAGTGTGATGAGCAAGGCTGGAGCCAGGGAGGGGGTAGGTGGGTGGGTAAAGTTGGCACCGAGCCCTGGCACCCCTCTCCCTCTGCCCCCCTCATCCTCCATAAGGAACCAAAGCAGCAGGGGACACAGTGGGGTTGGGACAGCCTGGCCTCACATCTACACGCGGTGCACACATCCCCCTCGAGTACTCACTCAGCGGGATGCCCATCAATACTGCTGAACAGCTCTCGCAGCTCCCCGGGGCTGAGAACCCCATCGGCAAAGTAATTCTGGAATTCTTCAAATGAGAGCTTACCATCATCTGGGAGGGGGGAGGTGGGGGGACAAAGAGCAGAGTCAGTATCCCTGACCCTGGCTGTACCCCTGCCACAAGATCCAGGCCCACTGAAGGCTTTGCATCATCTCACGACCACCCAGCCAAGTGGAATGGGATTCTGAGCTTGATGGGAGGCCTAGCCATTGGGGACAAAAGGGCTGGGGTCCCCAGAGGTGCCCACTTAAGGCAACAGGGCCCACTTTGCAGGCACCCAAGGGACAGGGCAGTACACATGTGGCACTGGGTACGGACTCAATGTTTGCCAAATGAAGAAACAAATGAACAACAGCCTGGGTCACAGTCAGATCATGGCAGGGCCAGATGTCACTTGGAGGACTCGGGGCTGGGTGTCTGCCCCACATGCTGGCCTGTGGCTCCAGGGTGGAGGGGACCTCCGTGCTCTGGACCCAGGCCCTTCACAGAGAAGCCACAGGGAGTCAGATAAGATTTTCCTAAGAGTGGAGCCCCTGTAAGTAGCAGCAGGCTGGCTCAGGAGGGAAAGACCTCCCCAACACAGGGGACATGTAGCAGAGGCCTAGAGCTTTACCTGTGAGGTCTCTAAGCAGATGGGGTGGGGAGAGTGGAGCTGGGGGAGGGTCTGAACTTCCCCAGACAAGATGCTGTGATCCAAATGAGACCATGTGCCCTCATCAACCGGTTGGAACAAATGGTCTCCACCAATTTGAAGAGACCCAGGGAGAAGGGGCAAGGGGTGGGGACACAATCCTCTCTCAAGGAGGCTGAAACATAAACAGGTCTGAAGCCCCCAGCTGAAAGTGAGGTCAAGGCTGACGGGCTGTCTCAGCTCAGACCCTCCACTGGCCAATCAAGGCACCGTGGGCTGCTCTGAGTCATCTATGCGCAGCAACCTGCCTGCAGGGTCCCCTAATGGCTCCTGCTTTAGCTTTCAAGGTTTTGCCAGACCAGAGTCAGAGACTGCCCAGGACTCAGGGCAGGAGGAGCTGATTCCCTGGACCTAGCTTTATCCTGCCCAAGCCCTCCCTGTGTCCAGATGGTTGGTAATGTGGAAAGTTACTGAGCACTCTAAAAATCTAAGATAAAATCCCCCACAGGGCCTCATCTCCATGACCGCACCCTTCCAAGCCCCTCACACAGGGAGCCTGGGACCAAGCATCACGTTAGACCTGGGTTCAAGGCCCACCACCTCAGGCAGCCTGCTTTACCTCTCTGGGCCCCTGCTCCTTTGTCTGTGAAATGGGGTGAAGAATTCTCACTAGCTTGCCGTTGTGAGGACAACATAAGGTCATATATGAGAAGTACCCCTCAGTGTGCCAGGGCACTGCATGAAAATAAGCCCCCACCTCCAGCCTCTGGCTAAGTTACATGTCCTCCACTCTCCATCCTGCCAAACTTGATTCAAAACAACACTTCCTCCGAGAAGGACACCTGGGTTCATTCTCCTGATTTGGGTCCTCTCAAGATTTTTCTCCATTCTAGACTGTGCCCCCAAACCCCCAAACCTCCCCTGAGCCTACCCGATGTCCGTCACCCGTCCCCCCACTGTGGGACCCAGGGGAAGCCACACTCACCATTCTTGTCTGCTCTGCGGAAAACCTAAAGGACAAAAGAGCATGGATGGGAGCTGGGAGCTGGGAGGCAAGAGGCCCCCACCCAACTCAACAGAGCCCCAGATGGCTGGCCTGCCCCCTGCGTCTCCCTTCCTCCTGCCCAGCGTGGTCCCAGCTCCCTGCCCAGCTCGGCCCTGCAGGAGCTTTTCCAGCAAGGTGAGCACAGGAAGAGCACACAGCGGGCCCCACTGCTTGCTCACTTCTCCTGGGGGCCTGGCCTTGTGGGGGGTGCTCCAAGCCAGCTCTCTTCACCTTCACCTCCCACACCCAGAGTCAGTCCCAAGTTCTGTCTGATGCATCAGCCCTCGAACGGTCCCAGCTTGAGGAAGGTGGGGAGATGGGCCAAGATGCGGCCTGAGTATCCTGGGCACCCATCCCAGACCTGATCCCCAACTCTGCTGTGTGGTTATGGTCTGTCACAGACTCTGCCCACTCCGGGCTGTGTCTCTGTGAGCTTGTTGAAGACCCTGACATGCAGGCAGTGGCTAGTCCTTTCTTTGTGGGTGCCTACTTTCCCACTAGCACACAGGGGAGCAGCCCAGGGTTAACCCTTCCAGGGCTGGGGCTTCCTATGAGGCCGACTCAGTATGAGGGTCTTGGGCAGGCCTGTGTGCGTGTGTGTGTGTGTGTGTGTGTGTGTGTGTGTGTGTGTGTGTGTGTACGTGCAAGGGTGGACAGACTGTATTCATGGAGAAGCAGACAGGAAGGGCAACAGAGGCAGCAAGAGTGGAGCAGAGTCAAGACTTGGTCCCTGTCTCCCCTAGGGACCAGAGACTCCCAGGTCACCCAAAGCAGCCCAGCAAATAGGAGACCAGCAGGCCTGGCAAGGAGGGGCAGGCCAAAGCCTGGACAGAGAGCCCCTATCAGCTCCAGGTCCTGAATACCTCTTCCCTCTGGCTGTTTTCTTGGGTCAGTGAGGCTCGGGATGAATGTAATCCCTAGCCAGAAGCCTGACTCAGAGAAGGTCTGCCACTGGCTCGGGGTCCACACAGCAGCCCAGTAGCCTGGAGATACATGGGGGTGAGAGTGGGGGAGGGGTACTAAGCTGAGAATGAGGACACCTAGGGCCACACCCTAGTGTGCCCCTGCCTCCATGTGTGATCTCAGACATATCCCTAACCCTCCAGGCCTTGGTTTTTCCATCTGGGAAGTGGGAGGGTCAGGTCCCTTCCAGCCGGGAGGACTGTGGCCAAGTGCTGAGTCACTAGGGACAGTGGGGAGGGGGCAGGAGTATAGCCTTAAACTGGCAGGGACCTCTGGGAGTGGGGGAATGAGAGGCACAGGACGGGCTGAGGGCTGGGGTGAAAGGTGGGGAAGGGGCTCAGGGCAGTGACCGAGGTCGGGCCAGGCTGCTCCACGCTGGTGTCCATAGGGGCTGCAGGGCCACCTGCCAGTCAGGAGAGGGTGTACAGACCACAGAGAATGACTATGGGCAGCCCCGACCAACTGTGGGGTCCTTGGGTTGGATCTAAGGGACTCTGGGGTCAGCACCAGGTCAGGAGTCAGGGTACTGCTTCCTCTTCCAGGCCCCCCTGCCTGGGTCAACCCGGCCTCGGGGCACCGTGACTGCTCCTGTGATCAAGGGTCGACAGCCCGCCCCCCGCCCCCAGCCAGACACATACATGGGGTGGTTCTGGGTTGGGGGGCAGGAGGGACAGTGACACTGAACCAGAGACAAGGAGAGATAAGGAGAGAAAGAATGAGAGACAGAATGGGACACAAAGGCTGCGAGATAAAGATAAGGGAGACACACGGAAACAGAGACAGCAGGGTCAGAGAGAGATAGTGAGAGAGGCAGAGACCCAGAGGCAGAGGCAGGGTCCCCAACAGACCTGGAGGAAGAGAGACTGACATAGAGACAGGGAAAAGCAGAGTGAGAGAGCCGCAGAGACGGGGACAGGCAGAGAGTGAGAGAGTGCAGGGAGACACAGGGAGAGATACGACACAGACCTGGAGAGACACCGCGAGAGACACCACCCCCAGGGCCACAGCGCCGGCGTCCCCGGCCCGCTCCCCACTCACGTCTTGGAAGAGCGCGTGTCCTGCGGGCCCGGCGGCCGGCGCGGGCGCGGGGGGGCGCGGGGGCTCCGGCGCAGGCGGCCGGATCAGGCACACGGTGAGCAGCCCCGCGCACGCCATGGCGCCGCCACCCGTTCGGCTCCGGCTCTATGCGGCTGCGGGCTCTGGACGCCACCGCCGCGGACTTCGGGGGACAGGAAGGTGGGGCGCCCGCCCATCGGCGCCGGCGCGGAGGCTGAGGGCCCCGCCCCCCGCGGCTCCGCCCCCGCCCCCGCCCGGAGGACCGCCGAGGCCCCCTCCCAGCCCGGCCCGCGCGCTGGCCAGTCCGACAGCTCGGCACTCCGCCAGCCCCTTTCCAGGCCCTCAGCGTCCCCGTCTGGAAAAGGGGAGCAAACGCCAGCCTTTAGGGTGGCAAGAGCCGCGCCATGCAGAATTCCAACCACCGTTCACCTCCGCGACTCCCCATCTCCCAGAGAGGCGGCCACTGCGGAGTAAGGAGCCACCCAAGGGGTCATTTGCACCGGGTAAGGGCTGAGCGAATGACGACCAGCGTGGAGTACTACACAGCCAGGAACAGAACGGGAGGGGCTGCGCGCGCCCACCGAGGGCAGGTCCCGCACCGTTACAGGGTCAACAGAGCAAAGGGCAGGAGCACAAGCGCGCCACCTGCTGGGCAAAACCCGCAAGTGGCTTCGCCTCTGCACGTCTGTATCTTCTGCAAAATGGGGGTAAGGGTAGACACATCGTACGATTGTTGTGGGAGCTGACTGACAGTGAAGGGCTTAAAATAGGGACTGGCTCAGGGAAAGCCCACCTAAGGGTTTGCTAAATAGGTCCGTGTGGACCGTCTCCCAGTCACCCTCCCTTCCACTCTGAAGCTCTACTCGGGCTTCTCTTCCCCCTCGCTCTTCCGTTCTGGCCCCCTCTTCAATCCATCCTCCATACAGCAGCCAGAGGGAGCTTTTAAAATATAAAACAGGGCGTGTCACTCCTCTCTCAGACTCACCAGGGTCCTTGTCCCCTGAATAAAGCCCAAGACTGAACGTCTCTCCACCCTGGCCCTCACCTCAGGATTCCAGCCACACTGGTTTCTCTCAGGTCCTCAGGGCCCTGGGGGCCTTTGCCCATGTGGCCCTCTCCTGCTTGGTGTGTTCTTCCTCTTCCTCCTCAGTTAATTTCTTCTATCCTACAGCTTTAGGTCAAGCACCACCTTTTCCAGGAAGCCCTCCCTGATCCTCTCATTTGTTTGTCTCCTCCAGCAGGTCCTGAGAGCTCCATGAGGGGAGGGAACGCGTGTCCCCAGAACCTGACACGGAATCAGCCTGTTGTAATTATCTGTTGCATGTTTACAAATGTCCAGAAACATCTGGAAGGAGCATAGCAAACTGATCAGAGTGGCTCCTCTGGGGCTGGAAAAAGGAAGGGAGTTCATTTATTACTTTGTCGGACCAGTTTTTAAATTAGGGTAAAAAAGGTGATGAAGCCTACCTTTCTCGGGGCAGTGAGGCTCAAATAAAATGAAGCCAGGCAGGGACAGGGAGAGGGAAGTAGAGAATGGGCATTTTCCCAGCAATCTTGACCTCTCCCACCCTCACATTTGCTCCCAGTACATAGTCCCCAAACCGGGCCCAGACATCATCAAAATATTTATTAAAACCAAAGCAGAGGGAACAGAGCTGTTAGGAAGGCAAATCAAAGTGCAGATTGGAGGGTGGGGCAGAGCAAGAAGTGGCGTGGAAGGGGCACTTCAAATGCCACAGGAGGGGCCCCTGTGGTCTGGGCTGGGGGGGAGGCCCTTCACCCCACCCCTCCCGCCCACCCTGTCAGTGAAGGTCCCCCACTCACCTCTCCCATCTCACATCCATCCTGGGGGCAGCTGGGGCCCTGCAGTGACCCCGTGGGGAGAGACCACCCCCTTGATCCACCCATGGCTGTCAGTCAGTCAGTCTGTCTCCCTCCCTCACTTTCCCAATAAATAAACCATTCAGGCCTCAGCTCCTTCAGAGTGGGGCAAAGAACAGCTCAGGGACCCCTGCCCTCGCTCAGGGGTAAGGGAGTTGCGGCATCAGCCCCGCATCCCTCCTACCCTTTGCTGATGCCCCAAGCTTGCCAAAAAGGCCTTGATAAATAAATAACGCTCCATTAAAGCTTCGATCAGAAAAACCTTTAAGACGACAGAAGTGCTCTCGCGGTCCTGCAAACGAGCAGGCCAAGGCCTCGCCACCCGGCCCGGTCAGCACGCAGGATTCTGGGGGCAGGTGGCCACCCTGGGCCTCGTGGGGCCCCTGGAGCAAGGAGACCAAAAGTGCAGTTAGAGCCCCCGCCATGCGCACACATGGGCTCATGCACACACACGTGGACACACTGGGGCGTGTTTTCAGTGCACACACAGATGTGTTCACCTTCATTCCCCGGTACATGCACACACACATGCTCACACACCACTCACCCCGTGTACACACGTGTCGGGTGTTGGGTGCATGCACATACACACCACAAACAGAATCCTTCCCTTCCTGGCTTGCTCAGCCTCCTGGCAGTAGCCAGACTCCAGAGCTAGAAGCTTCCGGAGGTAGGGGAGAGGGGTATAAATTAAACGTTTCCAATTGGACTAGGAGGACGGCCAGGGGCAGGGGGCTCCAGGGCTGCAGAGACAGGGTGGGCATCCCAGGAGGCCCTGGTCCCCCTAAGCCCCGTCAGAAATCCAGGGGAGTGAGGTCCCCAAAGTCACAGTCGAAGAGGTCTCTGATGCCCTCGCCCTCCTCAAGGCCGAAGTGGTAGTCGAGGGCCTCGTGCGGGGGGGACAGGCTGATGAACTCCTCGGGGAGGAGGCCGGCAAAGTCCTCCCGCACGTGCTCCAGGAGCGAGTCGGCCGCCACCAGTGGGGACAGGCGGTCCTCGTCCATGGGGGCCTGCAGGCTGCCCATCCGGGAAAGCAGAGGTTCTGGGGAGACGGGGGAGCATCACAGGCCGGGGACGCCCCGGCGGGGAGGACAGAGGGGCTGTCACGCCTGCCCGCCCACCCACCCGGGAGAGGGGGCCCCACCCCGCCCTGCCCACCCACCCTTCACCCACCTTGCTCCAGGCTTAGCAGGGACTGACTGGGATCCGTGGCAGGGGATGAGGGGGGAGATGATGATGGTGGTGGTGGCACTGTGGTGGCAGGGTCAGCTGCCCTCTCCTCCTCCCCAGAAGCTGCACCCTGGGACGGGGTCTTCCCGGGGCTGATCCCGCCCGCACTCTCCTCAGGGCACAGGAAAACATCGATGGGGCCTTGTTTGCTCTTAAGGGAGATCTGAAAGGTCTGGGTGAAGGTAGCAGGCACAGTAAACTGAGGCTCAGCTAACTACCAGCCCAGCCCAGCCTGTCCTGGTCCAGTCTAGACTCCCAGGTCTCACCTCTGAGGAGTCCACGGCTTGAAGCTGGGTCTCGGGAGGGGCCTTGATCACCATGACCATCTGTTCTGCAGGGTCCGCAATGCTACGAAGGTCCTGGCAGGTCACGTAGGCCAGGGTTGGTGGAGTCAAGGACCACATGACCTTTGGCCTTTGGGGGCCACCCACCCAGACAGCTCATAAGGCAGAGCCCATACCTGCTGAGTCACTCCTGTCCTCTGCATCTCCCACTCCAGGGCCTGGCACATAGCTGGTACTCAATCCTATCTCATGCCCTTGAGCCTCAGTTCCCACATCTGTACAATGAGACCACTCTCTACCCATCAGATCTCAAGGTAATAATGGCTGCCTGCAATAATTTCATATAAATTACATAAATACAGGCTTGGTACTGAGAATTTACTCTGACCCATGACCTTGCTGTCAATTAGTTGTTATCTCCAAAATGTATAAACGTAATTTGGGTATTCACTTAAAAAAAAAAGCTTATTTTAAAATAAAGTTTCTATTTTTGTAAATAAAAGACAAATAAAAACTTATATCTCTAACCTTGAAGCTACAACCAGGTACCGAATCACTGTATTAAATAAATGTTTGTTATCGGTATCCTAGCTTTTCTTGTTTTAATCTGTGCAACTTTGGAATAGGATTATTTTCCCCTTTTACAGATGAAGCTGAGACTCAGAGAGTAACTTGTCCAGTGTCACACAGTGACTAAATGCTGGGCCAGGACTGGTATCCAAAGCCAGAACCCTCTCCTGAATCCAGGGCCCAGGGTAGCCTCTCTATTCCCACTTGGATGGGGCCACGGTCACCCTCCAGGCAGTTCAAGGATATCGCTGGCTGTCAGCATCCTCGGAAAGCAGACGCAGCTGCGTGGTGCAGATGTGGATCAGGTGGTCCAGCTGCCGCTCGCTTTCCTGCAGTTGCTGGAGGTCCTGGGTCAATCCTTCAAGCCGCCCACCGATCCCCACTGCTGCATGGCTGCCTCTGCCGGGAGGCAAAGGGAGGGTTAGCAGCTCCTGGCCCCTCTTCCCAGGAGGCGTGACCCTCAGCAGAACAGTCTGCTGCTGCCTCTGTTCTGTAAGACCCAGGCGAGCCCTCGCTCCTCTTGGCCTGGCTCCTCAGCTGGGAAACAGCAGAGGGCTGAAGCTGGGCTCCAAGGCAGACTGGCTGGGTTCAACGTCGGGCCTGAATGTCTGTGAACATCCACGTGTCCCTCATAGGGGGCTGGATAAGTAAATGGGGACAGACATGCCATGGAATACTATGCAGTTGTGTAAAAGGACAAGAATGCATTAGATGCAGACATGGAAGCATTTCTAAGACATGTTAAGTGAAAAGAAAAAAAATGATGTAGAATGGAATATCTACCGATAACTGAGAACACAAATGTGTCAGAGAGGGGAGTAGGATGACCGGGGAAAGAGGTGAAAAGGGAGAAATAAAATAAGAATTAACAAGAATAAAACAGCTGTGTTAAACAATCTCATCAATGGCAACAGAAGCCAGAACAATGGTCACCTGGTGGTATGAGGGGTGGACTGTGTGGGGAGGGGCACAAGGGAACTTTCTGGGGTGCTGGAAATGTTCCTTATTCTTATCCAGATGGTGGTTACCCAGGTGAAGAAATATGTAAAGTTGCATTGAGCTAGATAGGTAAGATTTGTGTTCTTCCCTGCATCTATCACCTCAGGGAAGCCAGCTTTCCTCTCTAAACCTCGGTTTGCCCAGCAGTAAGACGGCGATCCGGGCAGTCACAGTGGTATCGCTATCAGCTCCTCCGGGCTGGCCCGGCCCCGGGCCTCTGCCCACCCTCCTGTTTGACTGGTACCTACAGCCACTGGATGTGGTTCTTGGACTTCTTGGCGATGAGCTGGATGCCCTCGAGGACGTTGGTGATGTCGTAGATGCGCCGTTTCTGCACCTTCAGCACCTCAGCTGCCCAGTTCAGGTCGACGACACCATCGGCCGAGCGGCTCAGCAACTCCAGGAAGCGCTTGGTAGTCAGATTCAGCGATGTTTCATAGCGTGACTTCTCCCCTGGGGATTTCACACCTGGGGGCCAGGCAGGGTAGGGTCCCTCAGCACCACCCCCACCCCCCAGACCCTGCCAGGCTGGCCTCCCTGGCAGTGCAGGGCAGGAGGACTGGGGGATGGGGCTGGGGGGCAGATGGCTCCTTCCCCTTGGTGAGGCCAAGCAGGGAGGCCCTGTGGCTGCCTGCCAACCACAGCATTCCTCTTCCGGCTGGGGAACTCCCCACCCCCCAGGGCTTGGGGAAGCCATGCCAGGCGGCCACTCCAGCTGCCCCTTGGGGCCCCCAGAGGCCTGGCTCAGGCCCAGGCCTAACAGACCAGAGCTTAGTGTGCAAGCATGTTTGTCTGTCCACAACCTGGGTCCAACCAGGAGGCCTGCCCTAGCCCAAGCTCAGGGGGTACCTTTTCCTGGGTGGCGGCCTCTGCCCCGAGCTGGCCCACTGCTCTCGGCCAGGTACTGATGGTCAGTTTCCAAGTCCAGCCTCCGCTTCACCTACGGCATAAACAACGGGAGGATGCCCAGTAACCAGGAGAGTGGGGCCACAAGAGACCTGGCTGAGGGCCTGGTGCTCCCAGGCCGCCCCCTGCCTCAGTCTCTCTCCCAGGATGCCCAAGTGTGTGAGTGAGGGGGAGGTCCCAGGGGACACAATCCTACCCCATAGGACAGAACACTCAACTGGAAGGCAGAAGTTCAAGCCCCAGTTCCACCACTACCTTCTTGGGGGCATGTGGTAGTTGGCAAATTTTTTGATACTCCTCCTTTCAAAAGATGGAGCCTAATTCTCCTCCCCTTAAATATGGGCCAGATCTGGTAACTTGCTTCGAATGAACAGAATATGGTGGATGTGTGTCACTTCTGAGACTGGATCATACAGGCACTGGAGCTTCCTCCTTGCTCTCTTTATTGGATCATTCACTCTTGGTGGGAGCCAGCTGCCATGTCATGCAGGCACTCAAGTAGCCCGAAGGACAGGACCAAGTGGCAAGGAACTGAAGTCTCCCCCCAACAGCAACACAGGTAAGCTCAGAAGCAAATCCTCCAACCCTAGTCATGCCTTCCGACGACTGCAGCCGGGCCAACATTTTGGCAGCAACCTCAGAAGAGGCCCTGAGGCAGAAGCACCCAGCTAAGTCACCCCTGAATTCCTCACCCCCAGAAACTGTATGATAATAAATGTTTGTTGTTTTAAGCCATTAGGAAACAGGTCCTCTGAGTTAAGTCACTGCCTCTCTCTGGTTTCTGACTGTCTGTGAATATGGCAGCACAGTAATGGCCCCATTTTACAGATGAAATAACTGAAACCCAGAGAAGCTCACGGTCATACCGGCAGGAAGTGGCAGAGCCAGGATTCCTGCCCAGATGCCCTCTGATTTAGTTACACCACTCGAGGATGGAGATTGCCCTGGAGGTCTCACAGGCATCTCCACTGCATCCTGACGTACCCTCCCCTCCCCCACCCACAGGGTTTCCTGAGCTAGAACCTGGTTCAGCCCCACCTGCTGCCCTCATCACATCTAGCTGCCAAGAAATCCTGTCACCACAGCCACCAGCACCTCCCATCTGGACCAGCTGTCTTCCCATTGGTCTCCCTGCCTCCATCTGTCCCCCTCCACCTTAGTATCCTCATCTGCCACCAATTCTCTACAAGAACTTCTGCTGAGACATCTTTCTTCACAAACCTGTGTCTCCAAGCCTTAGCTCATGCTGGTCCCCTCCCTGGTTTGCCCTTGCCTCCCTCCCTCCTAATTCACACCAACGCTTCCCCCCCTCTGTGGGCAGGCATCTTACCCATAACCTAAGCCTTTCCGATCCCACAAGAGAAACTGAGCCTCTTCTCCCTCAGAACTGCCTCAAACCCAACCTTTCCCCACATGGTCCCTCGCTACAAATTTCTGCAGATGCGTTTGTCTCACCCAGAAGCCAGGGAGCCCCTCAGAGGCGGGCACTGGGTCTGAGTAGTCTCTGTACACAGGGTCTGGGCATCAACAAACGTTTGCTGAATGAACCACCCCACATGTTGACGGACCCCGACACTCCCTCTCACGCACACACTCGTGGATTCCCTCAGGGATCCGCGAATAGAAGAGCTAACACGCACTGAGTGCTTCCTGTGTACCGAACACAGCTAGGTAACTGCTTTACCTGCGTGCGATCATCAAACCCTCCAACCATCTTGCAGCAGGTGCTCTGAGGACTTCCACTTCCTGAGGAGCCTGCACCTCGGAGAGGTCACGTAGTGAGAGGCAGAGTCAGGATCTAAACCTTAGTGGGCTGGGCAGAGGCTAGTCCAGAAGCCAGGCCCCCTAAAGCAAAACCAGAATGTACCCCCTCTCCAGCCTTGCCCCTAGGGCCTGAACCCTAGTATGCTCCAGCCGACCGCACCCCTTGCCTCCTTCCTGCTCCCCATAGGGGCGCCCACCCTGAAGGCAGGTCAATGCCACACTCTAAAACAAGGGCTCAAGCAGATGGATGCCCATTTCTGCTGCTGCTCTCTAGAGATGCAGGCACAGGGACCCAAAAGGCGGGGGCGAAGACAAACAAAACATTGGTGAAAAAATCTGGATGACTCAAACACCTATCCACGGGAGGGGACACAAAAACTGGTTCATCCAGCCTCTGGAATACCACGCTGCTGTCAAGAAGGACTGAGGCAGGTTGATACAGAACCCTCCCAAAGACATATTGACAAGAAAAACATAACGCAGTGCATTTATGTGATCCCTTTTGAGGATAAAGGGCTCATGAAACCATTTCCTCTGGTTCAGTTGCTATTACTATAGAATCCATTTCAGGGGTGACCTCTGTATGGGAGGGAGGACCATGAGGACCATGTTGCCTTATCTCTAAAGTGTGGATGATGTGCTGCTGGAACACGGACATAAAGGAAAAACTTCAATTTCTAAAACTTTAGAAAAAGAAAGCTGTCACAACCACCTTAAAAAAAAAGCAGGCTCAGGAGGAGAAAAAAGGAAAAATGGATGGGGCTGGGATCTTGTCCCCCTCAACTTTCTAGCCTTTTAACTCTTTTTCTATAGTAAATGTGTATTATGTTAAGTTTGTTTTTTAACAGCCATGACAACAGGGTAGAGGTGGACAGGAGGGGCCAGGAGGAATGGCTGAATCGTGCAGAGACTTGTATGCAGGAGGTACTCAATGAATGCTCACTTGTTTCAAGGACTGCCCCAAACAAATGCTAGAGCAGAGGGTCAGTGGAGGCCACAGCTCAGATGGCCAGTGGCTACCCACAGGTACAATGTTAGGGGGTGTTGGATGGCAAAAGCTGGGCCTATGTTTCTGGACTTCAGCTCCAAGACCGCACCAGCCCTCACCCCTGCCCACGGCAGAAAACGCGTACTGTTCGTTAAGTACTGTGAGGGCAGAGGCTCCTTACTTGCCTGTGCCTAGAACCTCATAGGTGCTCACTAACAACTGTTGAATGAAAGGAATGCTCAGGCCCAATGAGGCTGCCCCTGACACCACTGGGGGTGGAGCAGAGGGCATACGTCCTCAGCCCAGTCCCTGGCTGTCCCTCTGAGCCTGAAGCTCAGTTCCCCAAGGGCAGGACCCACAGCCCTGGGCCTGCTAGGTACCTGTCAATCAGCTAAACTGGAGGCTACTTGTCCAGGCCCCAAGCTGGTACCCACAGGGACAGGTTGCTGGGGTACAGGAGATGAGCCAGGTGGCCCACCCCTGGTACAACTTCCATCCCTCTCACTCATTAGGAGGAAGGGACCCTGGGCTTCCTTCAACCTCTATTAGCATCTCCAGTATGCAAGGCATCCCAGCAGTTAACCACTCAGGAAGTCTGGATTGGTCCCACCACTCACTAGCTGACTTACTAGGGAATGTTCTAACATCTCTACGCCTCAGCTTCCCTATCTGTAAAAGGGGAAGGTTGTTGAAAGGGTTAAATGAGTTAATTGGGTAAAGTGCTTGGCACAGGGCCTAATACACAATACAGTCTCAAAACAATGGTGCCTGCTATTGTTATTATTAGCATCTTGGTGATTCCGGAAGGAAGGCCACACTGGGCAAGGGGCCAAGGGGGTTGGGGGAACCTTGCCGGGACGCCTCAGGGACCAGCTGCCACCCAGGCCATCAGCAGTTGGGCGGCTTCCACCTCCTTGCCCTGGGCCCTGCCTCCTCCCACAACTTGCTCCAAGCCCTATGCGGAGACCCCATCCTGCCTGGCCAGCCCCTGCCTGCCCATCCATGCCTCACCTTCACCCACAGGTTGTGCCAGTCAAACTGGTCTCCACGCCCTGTCCTGGAGCCCACAGGACCAAGCTCCAGGGCTCCACTCCCTTCTCCCCCTGTAATTCAGCCACTTCTTTTGGGCCCCCTAGTCTGAACTGTCTTGAGCCTCTTGCTGCTCAGGGAGCACTTTATCAAGGCATCTCCCTGGGGCATTTACTCTCTCCTGGCACCGGGGGCCTCCCCTCCAGCTCCCAGAGGCCCAACCCACCCAGTACTTCCACTGGGGCCCAGGGGTCTGCCTGCCTGATTAATGAGGTTCCATGGCAACCAGGGTCTGGGAGGGTGGAGGATGGCAGATGGAAGGACAGGCAGAGGGAGGGGATCAGCAGCTGGCCCAGCCACCCCGCCCCTGCAGAGAAGGCCTCCCAGCCAGGCGGCCTGTCCCCAGAGGCCCGGAGGGCCCGGCCTGCACCTGGCAGTCCAGCATCGAGGCAGGAAGGAGGGTCTCCTCCGTGGCTCTTCCACGGTCTGGTCCCAGGATGCCCCCCTTGACCTCCCCAAGCAGCCATGCCCACGACCCAGCCACACGTTCTGGTCTGAAGCCAGCAGGCCTCAGTTCAAATCTCACTTGCAGCCTTGTGACCAGGGGGCAAGTCACTTCCCCTCTCTGGACACAGTTCAGATGGGCACAGTGACAACACCGAGCTCACAGCATGGATGTGAGTTTTAGCTGCCTTGAAGTCTGCCAGAGACCTGGCATGCAGTCAGCGATAGCTGAATACACGTGGGGCCATTATTATCACTGAGTCTGACCCTCGAGCGTCTCTGGAGAGGAAGCTGAGGCCCAGAGCACAGAGCAGCAAACAAGGACTGGCCCGAGGTCACCCTGCACCCCGGGGCGGGGCCCGGAGGACCAACCCAGGCTCGGCACCGCCCAGCCCGGGCGCGTCAGCCCACCCTCCCCCGCCCCAGCTGCCGCCGGGCCAAACACCGCGCCCCGCCAGGGTCTGCGCGGGGGTCCAGGTAGCGCAGTCGGCCCAGTGTCCCTGGTGTCCGTACCGGCGGGCGGCCGAGCGCGGGGCGCGGCGCGCTGGGTGTGGGCCGGGGCGCCTGCGGCGTGGCGAAGAGCAGCAGGTCGGGGTCGCGGGGCCCGGCGGCGGGCGCGGCGGGGCCGGCGGGGGCCGGCGGGGCGCTGGCGTCCTGCGCCGTGGAGATGATGACGATCTGCGAGGAGTCGAGCAGCCGCAGCGCGCCGGCCCCGAGGAGGGCCTCCAGCGCCGGCGCGCAAGGGCCGCCCGTGGGGGCCCCGGCCACGGCCATGGCGCTCACGGCCCGCGCGGCCCGGGTGGCAGTCGGCGGCGGCGGCGCGGGCCCATGGCGGCAGGCCGAGGCGAGGACTCGATCCCGCTCCGGATCCCGCTCCGCCCCCGGCAGCCGCTGCCTGCAAAGTCCCGGCCACTTTTACGCGCCAAATCCTTTTTGCCGCGAAAGAGCCACGAGCCGCCGAGCGCTGCCACCATTGGCTGTCCGGACTGTGACGGAGACGACGGCGACGGCGCCTATTGGCTGCAGCGCGCCGGACCTGCGGCAGGGGGCGGGACGGGGCGGCGGCGCGAGGCGGTCCGGCCAATCGCAGGACGGGGCGCGCGCAGGCTTTGTCGGGGCGGTGCCAGGCGCGTTCGCACTCCCCCCCCCAAGAAGGGATGACCCCTGTCCGAGGAGGGGGGCACCCAACCGCTCCCCGACGTACCCCGTCCTGCTGATGCCTCTAAGTGGAGATAGAATGTCCGTTCTGCATATCTCTCCGTCAGCTGACCCCACGTGACCCCCAGAACCCCCACCTGTGGCCCCAACACACTCAGGTCAGATCTCTAGAAACTGCCCCTCCTCTTTTCTGGGTTCTCACCTCCAAAACCCCAGCCACATCTCCCTTCCTCAACTTGCCCCACCAATGCCATTCACTTTCAAATTCTGCACCTACCCTATCCCTCTCACCCAGAGTCCAAGCAGAAGATGGGGAGGGATGTCTGACCCAATGCAGCTTGGGGCTTTTCTACAAGCCCTCCTGTAGCTGGAATCTCTTCAACATCCTATGCACAGCTTCTGCTTAAACTGATTCATTCACTCATTCATTCAACAAACGTTTTGAGAGCCTGCTCTGTGCCCCATTCTTGACTCCTGGCCCTAAGGAACTCACAGTTTAGTGAAAAGGGGAAGAGGGAAATAGGTAACAAATGTTTACAATATGATGTGGAATTTCCACTATTAAAGTAATTCCAGGGGTCTTCCCTGTGGCGCAGTGTTAAGAATCCGCCTGCCAATGCAGGGCACACGGGTTCGAGCCCTGGTCCGGGAAGATCCCACATGCCGCGGAGCAGCTAAGCCCGTGGGCCACAACGATTGAGCCTGTGCTCTAGAGCCCACGAGCCACAACTACTGAGCCCTCCAGCCACAACTACTGAGCCTGTGCGCCTAGAGCCCATGCTCCACAACAGAAGAAGCCACCGCCATGAGAAGCCCACGCACCTCAATGAAGAGTAGCCCCCACTCGGGCAACTAGAGAAAGCACGCGCGCAGCAATGAAGACCCAACGCAGCCAAAACTAAAAATAAAAAATAAATAAATTTAAAAATAATAGTAATAATAAATAAAGTAATTCCATGTTAGATCTAACAAAGGGAGAAGGTGAGTGTGCTGAGCATGAAAATGCATTTAATCCGGAGGCCCTGGGACCTCTCCATCAGCACTGACCAATATTGTCCTCTCCTCTGTGCCAGGCTTTGTGCCAGCACTGAGGGCAGAGATGTGAAAGGTTTGATGATTTCTATGAACTTGCCTGCCATCTGGTGGGGATGACCCATCAAAAGAAAAAAAAAAAAGTAGCTAAGACGCAATCAAGAATGGGATCCCTAGGCCCGGCATAAACATCACTTCTTCCAGGGAGCCCTCTGCTGTTGGAGCTGCTCACTTCCTCCATTGCCCAGCCTGGCCTCTGTTCTAGCACTGAGTGCACAATGGATTTCTCTATCTGCCTCCCCTATCAGACTGGGAGCTCCATTAGGGCCTCTTCCCAGCACTGGCCTGGTCCAGAGCAGGTGCTGAGAAGGGTTATTAAAGAAACAGGCTGATGCCAGAGGCTACCTGGAATGCAAAGAGAAGGCCCTGGTTCTCCAAGAGTAGTCCTTAGGCCCCCGGTTTCAGAATCACCTGGGTGCTTGTTAACTATGGGCCCACCCCAGCCCTGCCAACTTGGAATCTAAGTGCCTAGGAATCCTCATTTTCACATGCAACCCCCCACCCTCATTCCAGGTAATTTTTATGCATGTTCATATTTGAGAACAAATTGGTATTCCTGTATAACCAAAATGTGTGGGGCAGCCTCAAATTACAGCCCCTTGTGGACACTTCTTAGCCTCAGTTTCCTCATCTGTAAAATGGGCTTATTGGGCTTCTCTGGTGGCGCAGCGGTTAAGAATCTGCCTGCCAATGCAGGGGACACGGGTTCGAGCCCTGGTCTGGGAAGATCCCACATGCCGCGGAGCAACTAAGCCCGTGTGCCACAACTACTGAGCCCGCGCTCTAGAGCCCGTGAGCCACAACTACTAAGCCCACATGCCACAACTACTGAAGCCCACGCGCCTAGAGCCTGTGCTCCTCAACAAGGGAAGCCACCACAATGAGAAGCCCGCGCACTGCAACGAAGAGTAGCCCCCACTGGCCGCAACTAGAGAAAGCCCGCGCACAGCAACGAAGACCCAACACAGCCAAAAATAAATAAATAAATTTATTTTAAAAAAAAAGGTGGGGGGCTTATTGCCCTGGCGCCTTCCAGGGTTGCCATGTGGATGAAAAGTATAGGTGTTTCATAAACTATGAGGTGGTTTAGGAACGCAGCAGGAGTTTCCTAAGCAGTTTGTGAGATTACTCATCGCAAATCCCAGACTACGTCAGCACTAGAGGGGACCAGAGAGACTAAATAAGTCTCTCACTTATGGTACAGAATGGAAAACTGAGGCCCATTCAGAAGTGAAGCCAGCCAGTGATAGAATCTGGCCAACATGGATTCCCAGCCCTGGGCTCGGCCTGTCCCCCTCCTCTCTCCCTAGTTAGAGAAGCTCCCATAAGAATGGTAGGTCTCGGGCTTCCCTGGTGGCGCAGTGGTTGAGAATCCGCCTGCCACTGCAGGGGACACGGGTTCAAGCCCTGGTTTGGGAAGATCCCACATGCCGTGGAGCAACTAGGCCCGTGAGCCACAACGACTGAGCCTGCGCGTCTGGAGCCTGTGCTCCACAACGAGAGGCCGCGATAGTGAGAGGCCGGCGCACCACGATGAAGACTGGCCCCCGCTTGCCGCAACTAGAGAAAGCCCTTGCACAGAAACGAAGACCCAACACAGACAAAAATAAAATTAAATAAATAAATAAATAATGATAATAAAAATAAAGGAATTCCTTTAAAAAAAAAAAAAAGAAAGAAAAGGTATTTAAAAAAAAAAAAATGGTAGGTCTCATTCTAAATAGCCAAGCCAGATCCTGACAAGAGGGTGAGAGAAGCCAGCAACATTCCCACTCCAAAGGTAATTTCCTTCCTTCACACATTCCCAAAGGGTCTCAACAACAGTAACATTCACTCTGTAAAGCCCTCTCATGCCCAATAGTCATTCAACAAACATTTCTCGGGCACCTGTTATGTACCAAGCACTGTACTGGTTGCTGGAGAAGGAAGACAGATACTACTGCCCCATTTTATGATGAGGAAACTTGAGACCTAAAGGGCATGAGCTTACCTAGCGGATGAGAAAGCTATTATTCAGGCTCGGTGAGGCCAAAGCCAGGGGTTCTTCAAAGCCCTGCCCTGCCCAAAGTATTCAAGTACACAACCTCCCAGGTAGAAGCAGGTGCCCTCCTTCCCACAATCCTTCCTGTCCTGCTGCAGCAGAAAGGAGTGAAGAGCAGAATTCCCAATGTGAAATCCAGGAAGAGATACAGGCCTTCTGTATCTATTAATACCCACTTGAAAACAGCAAAGGCCTGATAGATAGAGCCTCTTGGCCCCAAGCCCGACAGATCCTGATAAGGCTGTTCTCAACAGTTCTCAGGCTGGTAGGCTTCCAAAAAATCCACAGTTACTGGGCAGCCACTTCCACTGATGATCTCCTTTCAACCTGATACTCTCATAAGTGAAGCTTGTTTATCCACATGGTGCAGGATGGAGGCTCAGAGAGGGGCACTTGCAACTCAAGGTCACACAGTAGAATAACAGTCTCCCACTGTAAAACCCAGGGCCTGCCCTTCATACCCACCACCCTCTGTAAATACCCCAGAACCAGGCTCAGGGCTGTCAAGATTATAATGTGTGGTTTCCAAAACGTATTATGGTGGATAGTGGCTTAATTAATAGGTGCTCACCTCCATCACCACCATCACCAACTCCTTACTCCAGAGGAGTCCAAAGGAGTGGAAGCTCCTGGGCCCACAATCCTCCACCTGAAGACATCTTTCCAAGAGGCAGGATGGTAGAGTGATAGCATGGGCTTCTAAATCAGGTGGATGTAAACCGGAATCCGAGTCTGTGTGACCTCAGGCAAGTCAATTCACTTCCTCTGAGCCTCAGTCATTCAATCCACAGATATTTACTGAGCACTTACAATGTGTCAGATATTGTGCCAGGTGCTAGGGAGACAGTTGGAAGCAAAACACTCATCTCTGACACCTGGAGCTCACAGTCCAGTGGGAGAGTCAGAATTATTTCTATGTATCTGCACAATATGCTCATTAAGAAGTTTGACAAGCGACACAAATAATTCAAAGCTATTTATTCCACATACACCACCTCCCCTAAACGTACATTCATAGCTTAAAAAAAAAATCTCCAAACATGAACATCCCATTATGATAAGGAGAAATGATTCTGTCGTGACTTAATTTTATTAAGGGGCACAGAAGCATCCATTGTTGAGTTCTGGCAGAAGGAGGTGGGGAGTTTTATGTCTGCAACGTTACATTCATCTTGAATGATCCCTTGTCACTACACTGAATTGTTTGACTGACGGTTTACCGTCCCTGGAGTAAACCGTCACTGTGCCAGTTCTGGCTGTGTCTGTCACTGTGCCAGTTCTGGCTGTGTCTGAGCACAGGCCTCTTACCCATTCGGGAGGCCGTCTAACATGGGAGCAAGCCTTGGGAGTCAGGCAGACCCCAACCATGTGGCTTGGCCAGATGGGTAAGTGATTTACCCCACTGAAGACCTTTGCTTGCCTCATCCATGGAACAAGGGGCAAAGGCTCCTTGACAAAATGGGTGTCAGGGTTAAATGAGAAAACAAGACAAGCAGAGTTTGCAAACTGGCCCACAGGTATGATTTAATTTACCCAGATTATTTTTTTCCTGAATTATGAATTAGTTAAAAAAATTTTTTAATTGGGAAATGCTATATAAAAATTCAAATATCTGGCCTTAACAAAAACCCAGTAATATCTGGCAATACCACGCAGGCCATCAGGGTGCTGAGCAGTTGCTGTCCCCCATTTAGCCAGAGCCTTGACCCTCCAGGCCACAAGCGTCCCTGCCTGGCTTGTCTCACTCAGTGACCTTACTTGCCCTGCCATTCTGGGTACCTGGGTTTGCAATCCCTGATGCCTGTGCCTGGAACAGAGTAAGCAGCCAGTAAATGTTAACTACTATTAGTGACATCATTACAGCAGCAGCACAGCTCCTCTGCTTTGTGGGTAGCTAAAGAGAAGATATGGACGTGGCAGAGTAGGGAAAGTGGGTGTTCACAGGGCTTAGTGCCAGCCAGCAGCTGCCTGGCTGTGTGGCCTTGGCCAAGTCCTCGGCCATTAGCTGGTCCATATGTTCAGTGGGGGTGGGCCAGAAGGTCCAAGGTCAATGGAAGTGGATAGGCCTCTGGTTGATAGGCGAGCCTCCTTTCCCTCGAGCCCCCATTATTCCATGAGCTCACGCTCTGGGGACCCCTCTCCTCTCCAAGGCTCGCCCAGTGCCTCTTCCCTTCTCTCCATCACTCCAGCCTCTGCGGAGAGATTATGCTTTTCCAAGGAGAGGGGAGAAAACCAGACACAGTGGCTATGCCTGCCCTGACCGGCGTGGAAGTGAGGGGGTGGGGAGCCCTTAGAGCACAGGGGCTCTGTTTTTTCATCTGTAAAATGGGGATGGTAATAATAATGATAACAGTGTTTACCTGATAGGGTTGTTGGGACATTAACTGAGTTATTACAGTGCTTAGGGCAGTAGCTGGCACATAGAGAGCCCTCAATAAATGTCAGCTGTTACTAAGAATGAAAGATGAATCACTGGAGCAGCTTGCCTACATCTCCTCCCGATTTTTCCAAAAGAGAAAAGAAAAAAACTCTTGTTAGGCTGCAGAACAGGAGAGTTTTCAAGCAGCAATCCCTGCACTGCCTCCCAAACTCTATTAGGTTCAAAGGCAAGAAGAAAAATACATTTGGAGGGCAATGAAGTGGGTAGATGAGACAATCCCATATTCCACTGATCCTCAGACTTTTTTTTTTAATTAGTTAATTTTTAAATTTTTTGGCTGCACCATGCAGCATTCAGGAATCTTAGTTCCCCAACCAGGGATCGAACCCGTGCCCCCTGCAATGGAAGCACAGAGTCTTAACCACTGGACCGCCAGGGAAGTCCCCTCTCTGACTTTTTTTTCATACTTAACATCTCTGAAATTGAAGGGCATCACACAATCAGTGGCATGTCCATTTTTAGTCGGCAGCTCTTTTCTTTCTTAGGGGCTCAAGATAATGCTGTGCCTCATCTTGGATGGCATCTTAGAAGTCAGGAGATACGGTGAATGAAGAGCGCAGGGCTGGGCCTGCCCCGTCAGAGGCCCTCATTGTTCTCATCACCTCCAGCCTCACCAGCACTTTTGAGGCTGGCCATGGTGGAGTGAGCCGCTTTTCTTTCTTTTTCTCATTTTCTCTCTGACACCTGCTGACCTGCATTTGGCCTCCGGGGTGACAGGCACATGGCAAATGCGGTCAGGGAGGGGAGTAGGGAGAGCTCAGGATGAGAAGAGAAAGGCTTTTTATCATATATTAAGATATTCAGAGAGCAGGAGCCAGAGATATTCTCTCTCCCTTTTTTTTTTTTAAACAACAACAAAAAAAATCCCTGCTGGAAGCCGGAGTTATGTATGTGCCAAACAGGCCAGGAAACCCAGCAGGCCTCCTGGAGCTGGCAATGAACCGAAACAGGGGCATTGTGTCCAGGCCACTGGCTGGCTGAGGGGCATTGTTAGGGCCTGGGCCTGTCTGGGAAGAGGGGGGCAGAGGGGGCAGGGGGACTGTGTTCCCATGACTCCCTGGGGAGTAACAACAATCGGGACCAGCTGGGAAGCTCGCATGCCAGGGGCCCGGTGGGCGGGTGGCCGACCCCAGAGGGGCAGTGGAGGGCCGCAGGGGGCTGCGGAGGCGAGGGGGGGCAAGGTCAGGGCCTGTTTCTCAGCTGGGTGGGGGTCATTTGCTATACGCCTCTCTCTCATCCCCCCACCCAAAAGCCCTGGGCCACTGAGGTGCTCTCCAAATGACACCCCAGATGTGCCCACTTCTCTCCACCCCGCGGCCCCCCCCAAACCTGGTCCAGGCTGCCATGCTCTCTCACCAGGACCACTGTCTGGCTTCCTCACTGGATCCTTGCTGGCAGCCTGGCCCCCTACATTCTGTTCTCCACACACAGCTCAAAGGATCTTTCCAAAATGTAAATCATATCACATCACTCTCCTGCTTAAACCTGCCAAAGGCTGCCTGTCACACTTAGAAGAAAACCCAAAGCCCTCACTCTGACCCACGAAGCCTGCCTGATGGGCCCAACCAGCCTCTGGGACTCCATCTCCAACACTCCAGTGAGCCCCCGCCTGGCACTCTGTCCCAGCCACGCAGACCTCCTGCCAGGCCCTGGGATGCTGTCAGCTGTTCCCCTCTCAGGGCCTGTGCACTTGGCAGATCCTCTGCAGGGTACACCTTTCCTCTACATCTTTGCATGGCTCTCTCCTCATCATTTGGGTCTCAGAGCAAACAGCACCTCCTCAGAGAGGCCTTCCCTGGAAAACAGACCCTGCCGTTCTCCTCCCAAGTTACTCTATTACAGTGCCTGTACTACTGACTTCCTGGCATCTACCACTCTGAAATGACCACATCTGCATATTCATTTGTCAGTCTTCCCTCCCTGGACGGTAAGCCCCACGTGAGCAGGAACTGGCTTCTTTCATTGCTAAATCCTAGCCTCCCTGGACTTCCCTGGTGGCGCAGTGGTTAAGAATCCGCCTGCCAATACAGGGGACACGGGCTTGATCCCTGGTCCAGGAAAATCCCACATGCTGCGGAGTAACTAAGCCTGTGCACCGCAACTACTGAGCCCGCATGCTGCAACAACTGAAGTTCGTGAGCCTAGAGCCCGTGCTCCGCAACAAGAGAAGCCACCGTAATGAGAAGCTCGTGCACCATAACAAAGAGTAGCCCCCGCTCGCCACAACTAGAGAAAGCCCGCGTGCAGCCAGAAATCAATCAATCCGTCCTAGCCTCCAATATCACCAGGTACCTAGTACCTAGCAAGAACTCACCCAATATTAGCTATTATTTTTACTATTCCTGTGCTCAGGGCTTGGTAAACAATGTCAGCTGCCACAGGGGCAGGCTGGGAGGGTCACTCTCAAGCAGGAGTTCTGAATCTGTGATCCATGAACCCAAGTTCCATGAACTTGGACAGGAAAAAAAATTACACCTATATTTTCACTAGTCTCTAACTGAAATGTAACATTTCCTTCAATTTTAAATGTAGGCAACAAACCAGAGGCCAATTAGCAGCAACCTGGGACTTTACCTCCAAGAGAAATCACAGCTTCCATATCATTATGTGATTTCCATATCACAGCTGCCACAGGGATCTTGAGATACTATTTATGCTTATTGCACCTGTGAAATCTTGGTAGTTTTTGACCTGCCACTAGATCTTGTTATCTAATGTGTTAAAAAAAGAACACACATTACAAGGGACTTCCCTGGTGGTCCAGTGGGTAAGACTCTGTGTTCCCAATTCCGGGGGCCCGGGTTTGATCCCTGGTCTGGGAACTAGATCCCACGTGCTGCAACTAAGAGTCCACATGGCACAACTAAAGACCCTGCATGCTGCAACTAAGACCTGGTGCAGCCAAAGTAATAAATAAATAAATATTTAAAAATATTTAGAAAAAGAACATACATTATTAAATCACAAATTTAAAAAATATTTTGATAATTATTTCAATATTCAATATAATTGTTGTCTTTTGTAATCCTATTTTATTTTATGGGTTTTAAAAACACCATTCTTGAGAAGGGTCCATAGGCTTCACCAGATGCCAAAAGGTTTCATGACCCACATAAAAAAGGCACCCTAAAAAGGAGTGTCTTAAAAGAGCTGATGTGGGGAATTTCCTGGTGGTCCAGTGGTTAGGACTCCTCGCTTCCACTGCCAGGGGCCCAGGTTCGATCTCTGGTCAGGGAACTAAGATCCTGCAAGCCACGCAGCGTGGCCAAAAAAAAGAGCTGACGTGGTCTGACCTTGATCCCTCTCTTAGCTGATGTCCAGCCCACGAGGAGAGGCTGAAGGGGGAGCCCAGAAAAGCAGGGGGAGCAAGGTTTCTGACAGAGACCCCACGACCTGCATTTCAGTGCTGCCTGGCCCCGTCTTATTTATGAAATCATGAGCACACAGGCCTGTAACAGAAAGCAGGGCGCCCTCTCTAAAAGCAGTAGTCAGAAGACAGCCCAGCTTTTCCTCTGTCCTCCAGCTGGACCCCTACAGCCTCCAGCTCCCAAGGGTGAGTCCTGTAGGAGGCCTCTGGTTAAAGTTAACACCCTCTCACCCAAAATGCTTTTCAAGGCTGAAAGAAGACACCCCACATCCCTATGAATCTGGAACAAGACAAGGGGAGGAAAAAACGTAACATTTCTTTTTATAAAAACCCTCTAACTTGTCACAGAAAGCAACCCATCTGAAGTCACAGACTGTTGGCTCCAGGAGGTGGGGCACTGGTTTAGGAGGGTGTCAGGTTTAAAGCCTGATTCTCATAAACACAAAACACACTCAAGGGAGTGGGAGAAGCGAACAACGTGGACAGAAACGCCATCTCCAGGATCCTTTCTGGAGCCTGCGAAGTGGAAGGCGGGAGCCGCGAGCATCACAGGAGGTGGATTCTTGGCGCCTCGGCCTGTGAATCATTGCTCTCACATGGGTTCCCTGAATGACCTCTGATTTGGGAGTGGAGCAGCAGAAGGGCCCCAAATTCACTTCGATGTTGTGCTTCCCCTTTCACTTGGAGTTCTGTGGACCTGAGTGTTGGGCATCATCTACGACAAGGCTCGGGACACCTAGGGTGGTTCATGCTGATCTGCCCAAGATATTTGGGGACTGGAGGGTGGAGCTGTGGGGGGCGGGAATTGGCTCAAAGAAAGGACTCACTTTTTTTTTTTAATGATACTAACATTGACTTTTTTTTTTTTTGGGGCCACGCGGCTTGCAGGATCTTAGTTCCCCGACCAGGGATTGAACCAATGCCCTTGGCAGTGAAAGCACAGAGTCCTAACCACTGGACCGCCAGGGAAGTCCAGGACTCACTTTCATGTCAGATTATTGATCAAAGAGAAACCAAACATGCAGAGGACAAGGAGGAAATGTCAAAGGGTTCCTGAGATGACAGTGCAATGTACAAGTTTCTTATAAGACAGAGATGGGTGGTTGTGCAGAGAATGTCTCAGGAAGGCTGCACTAGAAAGTGCTGACAGGTGGCACCCCTGGCTGGGGTGGAGGCAGGTAGGTGGAGCTGGGGTGCAGAGGGAACTTGATTCTTCCCTGTTACACACTTTTTGTACCACTTAAGTTTTGCACTATGTGTATGCATTATTGAATAAAAAATTTTGTTTACAGCTTTGCATTGTCAAGAGACCTCATAGGAACGTAGCAGGTGCTTAATAAATACGTTAAAACACTGTGCTGTTTCAGGAACTAGCATTTATGGAGCACGTACTGTGTGCCAAGAGCTCTCCGGCAATCCCCATTTTCCAGGTCTTGCAGAAATGGAGGCTTGGCTAGGAGGAGGCTGAGTGGGGACTCCTCCTAGGAGCCCGGGCTCTGCGCCTGCAGAAGGACCACACCGCCTCCCCCCTGGAGTGAGCAGTTGGAGGCACCAGATGCTTTGGCAGGATCCAGAGAGATGCCATCTGTGAGGGGAACCTATTCTTACAGAGCAGAGACAGTGGGTAGTGGAGCTGGCCAACCCCCAGCGGCAGTGGGGGGATGTCAGGAGGGCAGGCAGCCAAGGCTTTTACCTTCAGCTGAGGGTGGGGTAGGACAGGCTAAAAAAGCAGGGTGTCTGCAGTCCTCAGGGCCATGCTTTCTTTTACATTTGGTTGATATGTTGGAAATAACAGCAAACCTTTACGAGTGCTTACTTCATATGCTATCATATCATTTAATCCTCCAGACCACCCTATGAGGTGCGCGCTATTAGAATGCCTATTTTACAGATGACAAAACGGAGGCCCAGAATGGTTAAGTCACTAGCAAGGGACCAGCGAGGCTGGAACTGAGCCCAGACACTCTGGTTCCAAAGCTTATGTCCTTAACCACCACTTGTGCTGCCTCTCAACTCACTGCACCAGAGGCCAGTTTTAGTTTGGGTTCCCCTAATCGCAGACCCCAAGACAAGGATTTGAGTGCAAGTGGTTTCTGTGGAAAGTGGTTCAAAGCGCTGGTAGGGGCATGAGGAAGGGAGACAAGGAGGAAGTGTCATCACACAAGTGACCACTGTGGGCAGCCAGAGCTCAAGTCTTGCTGGGGTATTCTGGGAGCCAGTGTGGAGCAGGCACCTCAGTTATCCCACCCAGTGATAACTGGGCGAGGGGTGCAGGAGTCGGGGTAGTCATCAGTCACTGGTGGAGGGCTGCTCCCAGGATGTGTTAATCCTCTAGCACTGCAGGTTTGCTGCAGGCTGGCAAAGCAGGTGCCAAGAGCAAGTGAGGAGCCCTCAGGCAGAAAGACTCAGGGTGGCAGTTGGGTGGCTTGTGTGCACTGAAGTGGTAAGTTAGGCAGGATATGGGTGGGGCACCGCAGCATCTGCGACAAAGCCCACTTGCTGATGGCCACCCTTTCCCCTCCCCATAACCTTGGGATCTCATTCAGCCTCCACGGAGTGAACTAGAGAAACTTCAAGATCCCCTCCTCCAGGCCTTCAGTACAACACTGTGCCTGAGAACACGCAGTTAGAATCAGACCGAATCCCACCTCGATGACCTAACAGCTCTGTGACTTAGTTTCTTCCTTTGTCACATGGGCTACTGGTTGGCCCCATATCATTCCCTACCACCTTGTTATGCAAGGTGTAGCTCAGAACAGCAGCAACAGGAATCATCCAGGAGCCTGTGAGAAATACAGAAATCTCAGGCCCCACCCCGACCCCACTGAATCAGAATCTGCATTTTAATAAGGTCAGTGACTCATGTGGATGTTTCTACTAGTGATTTTCTTTTTTCTTTTTTTAAAATTAATTAATTAATTTTTGGCTGCGTTGGGTCTTCATTGCTGCACGAGGGCCTTCTCTAGTTGCGGTGCATGGACTTCTCACGGCGGTGGCTTCTCTTGTTGTGGAGCAGGGGCTCTAGGCACGTGGGCTTCAGTAGTTGTGGCGCCTGGGCTCGGTAGCTGTGGCTCACAGGCTCTAGAGCACAGGCTCAGTAGTTGTGGCGCATGGGCTCGGTAGTTGTGGCTCACGGGCTCTAGAGCACAGGCTCAGTAGTTGTGGCGCACGGGCTTAGCTGCTCTGCTGCATGTGGGATCTTCCTGGACCAGGGCTTGAACCTGTGTCCCCTGCATTGGCAGGCGGATTCTTAACCACTGAGCCACCAGGGAAGTCCATAATTTTCAAAATATAAAAAGAGATTGAAGTATGCCTATTCAAATTGGTGGTCCATGGACCAAATCTCCTGGAGACCTGTTTGATCTGTCCAGCTTGGTGGTTTTCAAAAATCAGTCTGGCACACGAGTCTCCAGTTCCACACGTCCCTGTCACTCCCAACTGCATAGCACCCAGAACATTATCATTTATGCCACTTGCCAGGCCCCTATAGGCATTTGAGTTTGCACCCCTATAACTAGCTAACATTTGCATAGCATAGTTTAGGTTTCTAAATTTAAAGTAAGGCACTGAAAAAAACATGAGCTTTGAAATCACATAGATCTGGGTTCAAACCCTGGTTTGGCTGTCATACTATTAGTTGTATTACCTTGGGCAAGATACTTCTCTTCTCTGATTCTCAGTTTCCACATCTGTGAAATGGAGATCCAAATACATACCTGCAAGGTCTTTGAATGGATTAAAAATAATTAGTGCAAAGCACCCAAGAGGAAGTAGGAGCTCACTACATGGATGTAATTAGTAGAAGCAGCCGTTGTAGTTACACAAGTCCAATGTGGACACCAGGTATTACTATGATTATCCTCATTTTACTAGAAACTGAGCCTCTGAGAAGAACCTTCCCCAAGGTTACACAGTGGTGGAGTGGGGACTCAAACCCACGTCTTCTAGCTCTATATCTGCACTGTCCACTAGAATTTTCTGCAAGGGTATACTATATCTGTGCTATCCAAAACAGTAGCCAGTAGCCACACGTGGCTACTAATAAGCACTTGAAATGCGGCTGGTTGAAATTGAGAAATGCTGTAAGTGTAAAACACACACCTGATTTTGATGACTTACTACAAGAAAAAAGAATGTAAAATATCTCAGTAACTTTTATATTTATTACATGTTAAAATGATAATATTTTAGAAATACTGGGTTAAAAGATATGATTAAGGTTTATCTCACCTGCTTCTTTCCTCCCCACCTTTTTTTTTTTTTGGCCACACCCCACGACTTGTGGGATCTTAGTTCCCCAACCAGGGATTGAACCCGTGCCCTTGGCAGTGAAAGCTCGGAGTCCTAACCACTGGACCACCAGGGAATTTCCTCCACTTTTTAAAAAATGTGGCTACTAAAAAAATTTCAATCACGTCTATGACTCACATCGTGTTTCTATTGGACAGTGGAAACGCTAGAGCTTCTCCAGTAGAACACCTAAGACGAGGAACTGAATATTTTCTAAAAACGCATTTGCAACCCACTGCCCACCAGCCAGGAGCCCTCTGTTCCAGAAGAACGGTCGGAAAACATACCCACCAGAAAGAGACTTCAGTGCCCTCCTCTGAGTGCGATGACCCCTGAGGCCCAGGGTGGGGTGTGACTTTCCCTGGTCTCACAGAGTCAGCGGCACAGCTGTCACCGCGCCCAAGTCTCCTCAGCCTGATCTGGCGGCTCGTTCCACCATTCAAGAGTACCTAATGGGGTCTGAAAATCAGTGCTTTCACTTCGGCAAATGGAACCCCGGGCTAATAAAAGAGTCTGAGACCCCGGGTCTTGAAAAGGCCGGATCCCCTGGGATGATTCGCACCCCGGGTCTTGAAAAGGCCGGATCCCCTGGGATGATTCGCTGATGGAGCCAATCTCGAGCTGAGCCCGCCGGAGGTGACTTGGGCGCGGGAGCCTCCATGAGCACCTTGGGGCCAAGTTACTCGGAGGGGCGCCTCTTGCTGTAGATGAGGAAGTCCGAGAGGTCGTGCCACACGTTGCTGTCCTCGTACAGGTAGGTCATGGAGGACTGCAGAGAGGGCTGCAGCGTGGGCCGGTGGTACTCGAAGAGCCACAGGACCAGCCCCCACAGCAGCCCGGTGAACAACGGGAACGGGTCCCACCTGGGCTCAGGGATGTAGCCCTTCCCCACGCCCAGGCGGCACAGGGCAAACAGGAGGCGTGACATCAGGTACATGTTGATCTGAGGGAGGGAAGGACAGGGAGGTGGGGGTTACAGGTGGGCCCAGCCACCGGGAACCTTCTGCCACCCTGGGGCGCCACCTGCGCGCCGGGTGACTTGAAACAGTTACGTAGCAGGCATTTAAATGTGACTGTTGATGGCTTTAATTTATTATTCTTTTTCATTAAAAAATCTGAAAAATGAATATATTTCCATGGCTCGAAACTAAAAGGTAGCTCGACAACAAAAAACGCAATCCATAAAAGAAAAAAATTAATAAACTGGATTTCATCAAAACTCAGAATTTTTCCACTGTGAAAGCCCATGTGAAGAGGTAGAAAAGAAAAGCTTGACTGGGAGAAAATATTTACAAACACATATCTGACAAAAACTAGTATCTGGAATATTTTTAGAAACTCTCAAAGCTCAACAGTGAAGAAAGAAACAATCCAGTTAGAAAATGGACAAAAGACACAAACAGTTATTTCACTGAAGAGGTTACACAGAAGGAAAATAGGCACATGTAAAAAGGTTCAACTTCACTAGGCATCAGGGACATGCAAATTAAAACCACAATGAGATAGCACTATACACCTATCAAAATGTCTAAAATTTGAAATGTAATAAACCACATGCCAGCTAGGATGTGAAGAAACTGGATCATGCATATATTCCTGATAGGAATGTAAAACAGTACAATCACTCTGGAAATGCTTCAGCAGTTTCTTATGAAACTAAGTATGTATGTACCATATGACCCAGCAATCGCACTCCTGGGTGTTTACCCCAGAAGTGAAAACTTATGCTCACCAAAAACACGTACAAGAATGTTCTGAGTAGCTGCATGCCTAATAGCCAAAGACTGGAAACAACCCAGATGTTCTTCAACAGGTATATCCATACCATGGAACACTACTCAGCAATGAAAAGGAATGAACAGCTAATACATACAGTAACTTGGATGAATTGCCAGGAAATGATGCTGAGTGAAAAAAGCCAATCCTCAAAGGTTACATACTACAATGACTCCATTTATATAACATCTTTTTAAATGGAAGTATAGTTGATTTACAATGTTGTGTTTGTTTCAGGTGTACAGCAAAGTGATTCAGCTATACACACACACATATACATATATATGTATATATATTCTTTTTCAGATTCTTTTCCATTAAAGGTCATTACAAGATATTGAATAGAGTTCCCTGTGCTATACAGTAGGTCCTTGTTGTTTACCTACTTTATACACAGTAGTGTGTATCTGTTAATCCCAAACTCCTAATTTATGCCTCCCCCACCACTTCCCCTTTGACAACCATAAGTTTGTTTTCTATGTCTCTGAGTCTGTTTCTGTTTTGTAAATAAGTTCATTTGTATCATTTTTTTAGATTCCACATGTAAGCGACATCATATGGTATTTGCCTTTCTCTGTCTGACTTATTTCACTTAGTATGATAATCTCTAGGTCCATCCATTTTGCTGCAAATGGCATTATTTCGTTCTTTTTTATGGTTGAGTAATATTCCATTGTATATATATATATACCACATCTTCTTTATCCATTCATCTGTCAACAGACATTTAGGTTGCTTCCATGTCTTACAAATAGTACTGCTATGAACACTGGGGTGAATGTATCTTTTCAAATTAGAGTTTTCGTCTTTTCCAGATATACACCCAGGAGTGGGATTGCTGGATCATATGGTAATTCTATTTTTAGTTTTTTAAGGAAACTCCATATTGTTCTCCATAGTGGCTGCACCAATTTACATTCCCACCAACAGTGTAGGAAGGTTCCCTTCTCTCCACACCCTCTCCAGCATTTGTTATTTGTAGACTTTTTGATGATGGCCATTCTGACTGGTGTGAAGTGATACCTCACTATAGTTTTGATTTGCATTTCTCTAATAATTAGCGATGTGGAGCATCTTTTCATGTGCCTGTTGGCCATCCGTATGTCTTCTTTGGAGAAATGTCTATCATATAACATTTTTGAAATGACATCTTTGAAATGACAACATTTTTGAAATGGAGGTCAGAGCAGCTTTTGCCAGGGGTCAGGGAAAGGAGGGGAGAGGGAAGGAGATGGGTGTGTCCAGGATTCCTAGACTTTGGAAGTTCACAGGCAAGTGAAATTTCTATCAAAAAAACAAAATTGGGGAAACTTTCCCAAAATACAAAACGCTCATATCCTTAGATTCCACAATTCCATGTCTAGGAACTTACGGACAGACTAACATAAGTACAGGAAGATGTCTGAACAAAGATGTAGACTGCAGTGTGTGTGTGTGATGGCCAAAGGCTAAAGAGCCCCTAAATGTCCATCCAGAGGAGACTGTGAAATCAAGGCTGGTCCATCCCATCAGCAGAGGGCTCTACTGATGTTATAAAGGATAAGGGACTGACAAGAGAGGCCTCCAAGATACACTGACTGTTACATGAAAAAAAACGTAGTATGATCTCAATTGGTGGAAAACTCCTACTATGTACACTGACACAAGCACAGACAAGTTCTGAAAGGCTACACAATACACAGTTAAAGCGACTGTCTATATGTATATGTATAACTGATACACTTTGCTGTGCAGCAGAAACTAACACAACATTGTAAATCAACTATACTCCAATAAAAATTAATTTTAAAAAAGTGACTATCTCTGGACAGTGGCTGGACAGTTGGTGGGGGACAGGAACTTTCTTTTCAGTTTATTTTCTAATTTTATCATGATGTATCCTAAGCACCCAGAAACGTGCCAGGCACATAGGGGGTGCTTAGTTTGCATTATTTAAAATGTGAAAATAAAATATTATTTTTATAATTTAAGAATATTTAAGAAATTTGAGGGAGGCAAATTGGAAAGACTGCCAACTTTTGTATTGCCCAAGAAGGATGCTAAAACAGGAGCAGCAGCAATGATTAGCATTTAGTTTCATCACCTCATTAAAAAACAGAACTTTAACCCAGAAAAAAGGGCAAGTTACAGAACCAGAGACAATTCTTTGAATGTATTAAGTTTTGTTTTATGAAAATCTTACTCCAGGGTCATGTTTTTTTCTCACTTCACTGCAGAGTGGTGTTTTGTGCTTTTGTTTTCTTTTGTTTTGTTTTTTCAAATCTTTGCCCCAGAGAGCTGCACACACATTGATTTTGGAAATCATGGAATTCCAACAAGGCACCTGGTTAACAGAGCGGGAAACTGAGGGGGAAGTGACCTTCCCAAGGTCACACAGGGACTGGTGAACCACAGACCCTCGGACATGGAAGGGAACCAAGAGCTTGTCTTCTTTGACTCCCATCCCCAACTCTATACCTGAATCCTGTCCCACGCTCCACCTCCACCCCTCTCCCCAACCCACACCCAGCAGAGGGCCGTTACCTGGCTGTTGATGTTATTGTTGTTTCCAAACACCAGGACGCCCCCAAGGAAGGCAGCCACGAATGAGTGCACCTGGTAGGTCTCGCCCTGGAGGTGGGACTGCAGGGCGCAGAGACCCTTGTAAGTGAACACAAAGCTGGCCAGGTTCCGGGAGTGAGTGTACGTGGCCTGCAGGATAGCCCACAGCTTCTCCCGGAGGCTGCACAAACACAGGGAGCCGCCATGAGTGCAGGCCCAGCCGCCCCCAGGGCACTCACCCACCTGGCACACAAAACTGACCCAGGCAAGGAGCTCATGGGCTGATGCTCATTCAACCCCAGGCCTCTAGGCTCCATCTCCTTGGGGCTGCTCCCTCACTAGATTCCGGCCTTGACTCCACGCCACTTCCTCCGAGAGGTCTTCCCTGACCACTCTACATAAAAGAACACCCATCGTATTCTGTTCCCTTACCCAACTTTTCTTTTCTTTCATAGCTCTTATCACCACCTGACATTTATATACTTGCTTATTATCTCCCACCACTCCCACCCCATCCTAATGGAAGCTACCAGAGAGTGGTGTCTACATCTGGCTTGTTCATCCTCAGCCCCCAGTACAAGGCCTGGCACATAGTAGGTGCTCAATAAATATTTTTTTTGGAGTGAATATGTGAAGAAATGAATGAGCGAGTGAGTATGTACTATGTGCTGGATCTGGGGATACAAGTCTGAGAAAAAAGAGATCTGCTTGCTGCCCTCATGAGGTTTATGATCTAATGGGAGAGGGAATTATGAAATGAATAATCACAACACAAAGGTCAAACTTTGACCTTGACAAGACATGATCCTGGGGTGTGAAGAATGAGGAGTCAGTGAGGTCAGGAGGGGAGAGGAGTTGCATCCCAGGCGGTGGATCAGCACGTGCAAAGGTCCTGAGGAGGGACAGAGAATGGCGAGTAAAGGAACAGAGAGAAACCATTAAGGCCTGAGCAGAAAATATATGGGGCAAAAGCTGTGGGGGAGGGGCGGGGCTATGCTAAGTTTTGTCTTTATCCTGAGAGAAGCGAACATTTAAGTAGGACAGATGATTTGATTTATCTTTAAAAAATCACTAGGGGGGCTTCCCTGGTGGTGCAGTGGTTGAGAGTCTGCCTGCCAATGCAGGGGACACGGGTTCGAGCCCTGGTCTGGGAAGATCCCACATGCCACGGAGCAACTAAGCCCGTGAGCCACAACTACTGAGCCTGCGCTTCTGGAGCCTGTGCTCTGCAACAAGAGAGGCCACGACAGTGAGAGGCCCGTGCACCGCGATGAAGAGTGGCCCCTGCTCGCCACAACTAGAGAAAGCCCTCGCACAGAAACGAAGACCCAACGCAGCCAAAATAATAATAATAATAATAATAAATAAATAAATAATTAAAAAAAAAATCACTAGGGGGCAGTGAGGAGAACCAGGGAGAGGAGCAGACTGTATTCTGGGAGATCAGTTCAGGGCAGGCAAACGCAAGGGCCCTCAAGGCTGGAGAAGGACCTTGAAGTGTGTCTTCTGGGACGTGTGGAAGTCTGCCAGGTGAGTGGGGAGAGCCAGGAGTCAGCTGGTTCTCACACCATAGGAACATGGGCCCAGCACTGACAGTTCTAAGGCAAGCTGGATTTCCCACTTGTCAAGTGTTGGCACTAATCCTCCCTTCAAAATGTTTCTAGAATCTGAACACCTCTCACCTCCACTGCCACCGTCAAGGTCTGGGCCACCACAGTTACTCAACTGGATTATTGCCACAGCCTCCTACTTTACACCTACTTCTGCCCTTGACCCCTAGCAGCAAACTCTTCACTCTCTCACTATTAAAAGATAAGTCAAATAGTGGCATGTCCCTATACAAATTCTTAAAACAATTTCCTGTTTCCCTTAAAGGAAAAGCCAAACTCCTCTCTATGACCTAAAGCTGGACAGGATGGGCCTAGGTTACCCCTGTGACCTTCCTCTCTTTGTTTTCTCCCCTGCAATCCCTCTGCTGCAGCCTCCTCAAACTCACCAGGCATGATCCCACCTCAGGACCCTTGCACTGGCTGTTCCCTTGGCCTGAAACACTCTTTCCCTTGATACCCACTTGGCCAACTCTTCCATCTCCTTCAAGTCTTTACCTGAATGTCACTTTCTCACTGAGGCCTTCCCTATTTAGTTCTGCAGCCTGCCCCTCCTCCAGCACTCTGGATCCCCTTTCCCTCTTTCCCTGCTCTAATATTTCTTTCCCACAGCCCATACAATCTTCTAACATACCATATACTTTCCTTATTATGTTTATTTTCTGCTACTCCTTGCTAGAATGCAAGCTTTACAAGGGAAGTGATCATTCTCTGTTTTTTTTCACTGCTGTATCCCCAGCACCTAAAAACAGTGTCTGGGGGCTTCCCTGGTGGCCCAGTGGTTGAGAATCTGCCTGCCAATGCAGGGGACACGGGTTCCAGCCCTGGTCCGGGAAGATCCCACATGCTGCGGAGCAACTAAGCCCGTGCGCCACAACTACCAAACCTGTGCTCTAGAGACCGCGAGCCACAACTACTGAGCCAGCACGCCAAAACTACTGAAGCCTGGGCGTCCTAGAGCCCGCGCTCCGCCACAAGAGAAGCCACCGCAATGAGAAGCCTGTGCACTGCAACGAAGAGTAGCCCCTGCTTGCCACAGCTAGAGAAAGCCCACGTGCAGCAACGAAGATCCAGTGCAGCCAAAAATAAATAAATAAAATAAATAAATTTATTAAAAAAAATAATAATAATCTTTGAGTGTCTGGCACATGCTCAATAAATATTTACTGAATGAATGAATGAGTTCAATTTAAAAAAATGATTCGGAGGGCAAAAACTAGAACAAAAATAAATTTAAAAAAGTAAAAATACAGGGCTTCCTTGGTGACGCAGTGGTTAAGAATCCGCCTGCCAATGCAGGGGACACAGGTTCGAGCCCTGGTCCGGGAAGATCCCACATGCCGCGAAGCAACTAAGCCCGTGCGCCACAACTACTAAGCCTGTGCTCCAGAGTCCACGAGCCACAACTACTGAGCCCATGCGCTGCATCTACTGAAGCCCGCCCACTCTAGAGCCCGTACCCTGCAACAAGAAAAGCCACTGCGATGAGAAGCCCGCGCGCTGCAACGAAGAGTAGCTCCCACTCGCCTCAACTAGAGAAAGCCCGTGCGCAGCAACGAAGACCCAACACAGCCAAAAATAATAAATAAATAAAAAGGAATAAATAAATAAAAAGGAAAAATACATAAAGAAAAGATCTTACAGGGACTTCCCTGGCGGTCCAGTGGTTAAGACTCCATGCTTCCACTGCAGGGGACGCAGGTTTGATCCCTGGTGGGGGAACTAAAAATCCCGCATGCTGTGCAGCATGGCCAAAAAAAAAAAAAAAAAAAATAGAAAAAAATCTCGCAAGCAAGCTGGATTTGAGTAATAGGGTGTCCACGTGTGATTCTTTTTTTTTTTTTTTTTTTTTTGGTTGTACCAGGTCTTAGCGGTGGCAGGCGGGCTCCTTAGTTGCAGCATGTGTGCTCCTCAGTTGCGGTTCACGGGCTCCTTAGTTGTGGCCCATGGGTTCCTTAGTTGCAGCTCACTGGCTCCTTAGTTGTGGCACATGTGCTCCTTAATTACAGCCTGCAGCCTCCTTAGTTGTGTCATGCAAACTCTTAGTTGCGGCATGCACGTGGGATCTTGTTCCCTGACCAGAGACTGAACCTGTGTCCCCTGCATTGGAAGGCAGATTCTTAACCACTGAGCCACCAGGGAAGTCTCCCATGTGTGATTCTTATAAGCTCCAGATGAGGCTACATACATTAAAAACTAGACCACAAAGTGATTTCTGAGAAGTCTCTTGAGGGAAGTTATGGGAGATCAGAGGAAGGCCAAGAAGTCTGAACAAGGGCAGAAGGTAGGTCATGAACAGTTTTCCTGAAAAAGTGATCCTCAGAGAACTGGTATGGGTTGCTAGGAAGGAAATAAAGGTGGGGTGGAAGAGGAAAGGGCATTCCTGGTGAGGGGTACTGCATGAGAAATGTAAGGAGGTAGAACCACATGTGGCACATGAATGAATGGCAGTGAGTCTTGGTGCCAAGGGCACCCCAGGGTGGACGTGGGGGAGTAGGGGGGATGCCCCTGAGGTCAGGCTGCAGAGGGCCTTGAAGGCCACACCTGGAAGCTGGGCTTCTCTGGAGGACAGTGAGGAGCCAGGGGAACTTTCGAGATGGGATAATAGAATCAGACTTGTACTTTAGGAGGTGGTGGTGCAGACAGGTTAGACCCAGCTAGGAAGCTACTGCAACAGTCCTGGCACTGAGGGGTGACCACATTCTCTCCCAGTTTGAAGGGTGTGCAGAGGGGATGGGTACCTGCCACTCCGGAAGAGAAAGGTCATGACCAGTGCGTGAGGGGCCCGGATTTTGACTCCATAGCTGTAGAAACAAAAGAAAACAGTTACTACAGCACCACTGAATCAGTTTCTTTCTGACTCCCTGTGCCCCCTCCCCATCCCTAATCCTGACATCATTTTGGGAGGGAAAATAATGCTGGCTTTCAAGTTAGATCTGGGTTCAAAGTGGGTAGTACAGGGACTTCCCTGACAGTCCAGTGGTTAAGACTCCTCACTTCCAATGCAGGCAGTGCGGGTTCGATCCCTGGTGGGGGAACTAAGACCCCGCATGCCACGTGGTGTGGCCAAAATAAAAAAACCAAACCAAAGTGGGTAGTACAAAGGAAATAATATTTGGTGCCAAAGCCCTGCCCTGTTTTGCTGTATACACTTGGATAAATCATTTAACATCTCTGAGCCTCCCTTCTCCCATCAGTTAAAAGTATTCTCCATTTCAGAGTTGCTTCTGGCAGTTAAGGACATAGCGCATGTAAAAGTTCCTAATTCAACCAATATTAGTGTCTCTGCCTTTCTTTTTCTTCTTTATTGGACTTCTCCTCGCCCCACCAAGTTCTCCTGCTGTCTGGCCCCAATCTTACCAGGCTACAAGGTCTAAAAATCTTTGGCAGCCTCCTTGAGACAAATGTCATGAGCCCCATATTGTTGTCATATGAGTATCTGTGAGGCTTGCTTGAAACAGCAGAAGACTGAGAGCAAACATGTGTCCATCCACAGAAGGCTACTGGGTAAACAAATAATGGACCCAGCAGTCAGTGGAATGAATACCACACAGCTGTACAAGAACGAGGTGGCTCTATATGTGCTCTATGCTTGGTTAGAGCAAGGTGTGTAAACTTCTAAAAAGTTCTAACTTTTTATGCCTTTTGTGAATATGCTACATAATTTTCAAAAAATAAGTCAAATAAAAAATATGATCAAGTGACAGCAGTGTTACTGTAGTGGTGGCCACACTGAATGGCTTATTTTCTCACTGCCTAGCTGTGGGCCGGGCCCTCATCCTGGCCCCAGCAAGCTCTCTGCCCCACCTCCTCAAAGTCATGTCCCTTTCCCCTGAATAAAGAGACCCTCGGCCTCCTCCAGCTGGCCAGGGCTAAAAGGCTCCTTCCTTATACCACAGACACAAGCAGAACAATGCCCCCAACTCCCTACATCTGCTTGGCCCCCTACCCAAACTCCTCAAACTCAGGTGGGAGCCACTTACTACCACTCACAGGATCACTCTGCATCTTGAAAAATGGGATGCCCTGGATTAAAAAGGATTTAAAGGATACACAGGTACAGTGTGATATCCTGGAAGATCCTGGTCTAGACAAACTTGCTATAGAGGGCATTTGGGGGACAACTGGAACAATTTGTCTATCAACTGGACAGCAGTCAACATTATAGGATTATGATTAATTTCTTAAATGTAATTACGATAATCTAGCCATATAGGAAAATGCTCTTATTTTCAGAGATGCACATTGATATATTTAGGAGTAGAGCATCAAAATGAGTTACATTTTACACAGTTCATACGTCTCAGTTCTCAGTCATCCAAGTCGGCCTCCCTGAATGGATGGCCTCTCTTGACAAACAGCACATTCTTTTCCACCTCCAGGCCTTTGTTCAAACCATTCCCTCTGCCTGAGATGCCCTTAATCTCCCACAGCAAATTCCAACTCAGCCTTCAAAACGGCACCATCACCTCCTCTGTAAAGCATTCCTGATCATCTGGTATTGTCATGGTAATTTAATCATCAGTCTCCCCACTTTGACTCCAGGTCCTTACAGATGGGCCTGGGCCCACTGACGTTATCTCAGGGCCCACCCCACCCTGATCACACCAAAGCAAGACTGATATGATCTGGCCAGACCCAGGGGGAACCACCTTCTCCCTGACTCTGGGTGCCCATGGAAGCCAAGAGCCTGGCATTGAGATCAGGTATCCTCGGGTTTGAATCCTGGCTCTGACCCTGACTAAGTGACTTGACCATGAGCAATGAATCTTCCTCTCTGAGCCACAGTCTTCTCATCCAGAAAATGGGGACAATGGCAATTCCAACCTTGCACATTCATTCATTCAGTAAATATTTGAGAGCCTGCTGTGTACCAGGTACTAGGAATATAGCAAGGAACAAAATAGATTAAACTGGGCTTCCCTGGTGGCGCAGTGGTTAAGAATCTGCCTGCCAATGCAGGGGACACGGGTTCGAGCCCTGGTCTGGGAAGATCCCACATGCCGCGGAGCAACTAGGCCCGCGAGCCACAGCTACTGAGCCTGCGCGTCTGGAGCCTGTGCTCCCAACAAGAGAGGCCGCGATAGTGAGAGAGGCCCGCGCACCGCGATGAAGAGTGGCCCATGAAGAGTGGCCCCCGCTTGACGCAACTAGAGAAAGCCCTCGCACAGAAACGAAGACCCAACACAGCCAAAATAAATAAATAAATAAATTAAAAAAAAAAAAAATAGATTAAACTTTCTGTCCCCATTGTTGCAACAAAAATAGAAATGAGACTTTTCTGATAGACAAGGAAAATAAAGTAACAATGAACAGCCTGGGGAAACAGCATAAACAGGCCTGAAAGAGTTAATCAATCCTAGTTTTATTTTAACTGTTACTAATCTGTAGTGTCTGTAACTAGATTTGTCCTTCACAAAGCTAACCTCTAACATTCTCTGACACTATGTGAATTACATCCTGTACCTATCAGTCCCTAACTCTGTGTTAATTACACACTGCCCCTAACACTCTCTGATCCCACATGTGAATTACATCCTGCACCTGGTATTTACACTCCCTGCACTCCCTTGTAGCAAATCAACCCTTGTAACCTCTGCATTTCAGAAAGAAGGTCGCAGGCCTACAACCCAGAGGCCAACAGACCCAATTACCAAACAGACTCAATTACCAGGCTGCCTGAGGCCAGCTGTGACTGTTTGGAAATAATGCAAGAAAAAGATAAATGCAAGACCTTAATTACTTTGAGCCTTATCACCTACCAGACCACGAGGCCCGGCTATATAACCTTGCCCTTATTCCCCAGAGAAGGGGGGCACAGTTCTTGAGGTGCTAGCTGGCTGTGTTTCCCCTTTGCCTGGCAAAGAATAAAGCTTCTTCTTTTCCTCCAAATCTCTGTCTGTTTCTGTTTGGCATTGGTGCACTGAGAGCCAAGATTTTTGGCATCACCATGAAGCTCACTTTCCAGTGAGAAAAACAATAGAAAAACAGGATACATAAGTGAACTACTTAGTGTCAGATGGTGGTAAGTATTATGGAGAAAAATTCAGTAGGGAAGGAGGTGGGAAGTTCAGGGATGGCTTCATTGAGGAGGTGACAATCAGAGGCCTGAACAAGGTGAAGGAGTGAGCCAGTCAGACATCCATGTGAATAGAACAATAATTACAGCAGCCAACAGTTATATACATACCAGGCACTGTGCTAAGCATTTCACACATACTGACTCAAGCCTCTGACAGTATATAAGTACTATTATCAGCCCCATTTTATAGAAATTGAGGCTTAGAGAGGCTAAAAGACTTGCTCAAGATCACGCAGGTAAGGGGCACCAGGATTCAAACCAAGGTGGTCACATCCACACAACCATGCCATGCTGCCACTAAAATGCCAACTTCAAGAGCATGCAGATCTTCCGTTTGTTCTCTGATGCGTCCCCAGTTCTGGCACAGTAGGCTCTCAATAAATGATAGATAGCTGTTATGCATGAAGTTCAAAGGAAGCTGAGCTCCCGTCCTGGCACCAGCCAGGGGAAATGACCCCAAGACCTCTTCTGCAGGTCTTCAATTTGCTCAGCAAATATTTGCAGCTTCATTTACATCACGACTGAGGCTTATCAGGAGTCCCCTGTGCCAGAAGGGACTTACAGAATTGAGAAGCGGCATGAAAGCCCACGCGCAGCTTAATGGAGGGAGCACAGAGAGGCAGGGCCGCCGGCTGGCTAGAGGCCAGAGTCCAGCTTCCCATTAGACCCAAGGGCACACAGCGGCGAAAGAGGGGAAACTGGGCCCAAATGAAGGGAGACAGGGGCTGCATGGGAGGCAGTCAAGGCAAGAGGTCCAGGTTGCAAAGCACGGAAGACCCAGAAACAGCGTAGTGGGAGCCCCGGCTCAGAAGGCGCTCGGAACCCAAAATCCAGCGCCCACTGCGCCGATATTGGACACCGAGAGACCTAGGGACACACTAGGGCTCCTCAGGGGCGCACAGCGCGGCGGCGCCGGCCCCAGAACCCGCTTCTCCGACCCCATCAGATCGGTCCTTCAGCCCCTGCCCCGCCCCACCGCCCGACTCACACAGCCCCGTTCCGGAAGCCCTTAAGCATGGACAACGCTGCGTGGTAGCGGCGCTTGCGCAACAGTGCGTTGATCGCAAGGAGCAGAGTCCGCAGCTGCGGCGGGGCGGCCATAGTGCGGGCGGCGCGCGGGGTGGCGGGCACCGAGCAGGACGGCCGCCCTGACTGCTCCGGGCTCCTCCTGCTCAACCCTCAGCGCCGGACAGTGCCGGGCAGCGCAGCCGCGTCTTTGCGCCCATAAGATGCGTCTGCTGTCACTCATACAAGGAGAGCCAATCACAGGACTCACTCATCTCACCAGGGGAATGGGACGCAAGCACACTCCCGAATAGCGGTCTGATTGGAAGAGAGGGAGAGCTTGTAATCAGTCACAGTGGGCTCCGCCCGATTCGACTTAAAGAAGGTTAGAAACTTGCTCCTGGATTTGTCCAATCAGAAAGCGCGTTTCTCTCGGGCTTGGAGAGAGGTGTGTCACCTGGGAGCTTGGAAGGAAGTTTCCTAAAAGAGGAGCTGCCCTCCCTAGAGTTGGGATGGTGGCACTGCGGGGAGCCAGGCCTTATCTTTACACATGACAGTTCTGATTGGTTAACATTGATCATAGCGATCTTCTCAGACCATAAATGCCTTGGCACCCTTTGGGTTTCCATTTATTCTTAAAAACCAAACTCCTTCCCACGGCCTGCCAAGAGAAGACTCTGTATGATCTGGCCCTTGCTTCCCTCTCTAACCTCATTCCCACACTCTCCCCTCCTCCCGTCACTTGCCTCCTAGGTCACTCCTCTCCAGCAAAACTAGCCTCCTTGCTGTTCCTCGAGCGTGACGCTCCTGCCTCAGCGCCTTTGCACTTCGATTTCCCTGCCTCGTATGCGTCACCCCAAGTTCTTCCCATAGCTGGCTCCTTCTCAACCTTCAGGTTTCAGCTGAAATGCCACCTCCTCAGAGAGGTCTTCCCGGATATCCCATCTAAAGTAGCACTGCCCACTCTCTGACTCATTACCCTCTTTTATTTCCTTCATAGAACTTTACACTCTTTGAAATTATTTATTTGCTACATGTTCATTGTCCACTGCCCTTACCAGACGGTAAATTCCATGAGGGCAGAAACCTTGTCTGTCTTGTTTTCTGCTGTAACTCCAGTACTTAGCACATGGCAGGTGCCCAACATAGGCTTGTTGAGCAATATAGTTCTGGGTTATCTCCCAGAACATTGAGGGGTGACATGTATGATGTCACTGTGTGGAGTTGTTCCTGGATAACAGTTACACACTGAGTGGTGGCTGTGATTTGTGAGGGTGTCCCCTGGTACATGGGCCATCTGGTATTTATCTGTGACATTATTGCCTGGGTCAGTGTCAGAGGATGTGGTCAGAGGTCAGTGAGGAGGAATTATGCTGGGCCTTTTTTATCATTACAACTGGATTTTCTTTTGGGGGGGTTAATGGTGGACTAATTTATTCAGTTAATCTTCCCTCTGAAAATAGCAACATTAGATAAAATATAAGAATATCCTCTGAAAAACACTGAAATGCTTAAAAGCCTGGGGAATGCTCAGGCCAATTATTAGGTGAAAACTGGTAACCAGATATTTAACAAGAAGATTGGAATATTGGAGCACCAAAGCTACTTATGACATGAGGGCTTTTGCTAATATTGAACCTGTGGGTTTCAGTTCATCAACCACAGAGGGCAAGAGGGACAGAAGTGAAAGTCCAGGGCCTGTCCAAGGTGGGGAGTCTAATAGAAGAATCTCCTCACATTAGGCTGAGACCCCAAGGGTCTCACCCTCGAGTTTAATGTGATATGAAGCTGCACACTCCACACCACGAGCCCCAAGGGAGTTCAGAAAAGGTTGCCTTGATATTGAGCAGAACAGTTGGAGGAAAAGGAAAGGGGAATATTTTAAAGCTCTTTCTTAGGGAGTTGTGACCATTGATGAGTCCTTTTGTGCCCCAGGGAGTAGAGCCCAGTAGCCCAAGAATTCTCAAGCCATAAACTGGGAACCTAGTTTGAAGTAACAACTGGATTGCCCCTAGTTATCATTGGAAGTGACTGGAAGTGCCCCCAAAACTTTGACAAAAGCAAATGCAAAGTCTCTCTGAAGAGGGCACATTTATCAATATCTTTGCCTTCAAGGAACCACCACAAATAATTTTTCAAGGTGAGACCAGCACACAGTCAGAGATAACTAGGAACCCAAGACTTCATGAAGAAAAAATAGATACAACAGATGGGAGGAACAGATAAACACAGACTTCAGGTACTGTAATTCACAGCCACAGGTTTTAAAAAATTGTGCATATAAGATTTAAAGTTAGAAAATAGCTACAGAAAACAGAAAATTATTATTTTTTTAAACATGGAAAGTTTGAAAAGGAACCAAACAGAACTTCTAGAAACATCACCTGATACTCCCATGAAGAATCAGTCACCAATCCCTGACACATGGCCGAGGATTAGGAAAGGGTGTTTCGAAACTATTTGGTTCGGCAAGTACTTCCTGAGTGCACTCTTTTGCTAAGCCCTTTCTCACAGATATTAAGAAATTTCTGCCCTCAGGGAGCCCAGGGTAAAGAGTCACCATATGGGAACACTTACCATTGCCTGGTGCCCCCCCCCCCACCTTTTAAAATACTTTTTCGGCTGCACCTCACGGCATGTGGGATCTTAGTTCCCTGACCAGGGATTGAACCCGCAGCCCTGGCATTGGAAGCGCAGAGTCTTAACCACTGGACCGCCAGGGAAGTCCCCTGGTGACCCTTTTTAATTAATTTATTTTTGGCTGTGTTGGGTCTTCGTTTCTGTGTGAGGGCTTTCTCTAGTTGCGGCAAGCGGGGGCCACTCTTCATCGCGGTGCGCGGGCCTCTCACTATCGCTGCCTCTCTTGTTGTGGAGCACAGGCTCCAGACGCGCAGGCTCAGTAGTTGTGGCTCACGGGCTTAGTTGCTCCGCGGCATGTGGGATCTTCCCAGACTAGGGCTCGAACCCGTGTCCCCTGCATTAGCAGGCAGCTTCTCAACCACTGTGCCACCAGGGAAGCCCCCTGGTGATCCTTTTTAATGGTATATAACTCTGAGTTCCTCAGGGTTTGGCCTATTTCTTCACCTTTGCCCAGTGACATTGAATTTATTTATTTAATGAGCACCTACAGATTATTAAGTGTATGTCAGGAGTTGTTTCCTAAGTGCTTTATTAACCATTTCATTCTCATAGCAACCGTATGAGGTAGGTACTATAATTATGCCCACTTAACTGATGGGAACTAAGGCAGAGAAACAAAATAACTTGCTTAAGATGATTTCGCTAATAAGTGATGGATCCCGGATTGGAATTCAGCCCCTTGCTCCAGAATCTTTGATCTTAGCCACTGTATTCATTTGCTAGGGCCTCCATAACAAAATACCATGAACTGGGTGGCTTAAACAACAGACATTTATTTTCTCACAACCCTGGAGGCTAGAAGTCCAAGATCAAGGTGTCTGTAGGTTTGCTTTCTTTTGAGGCGTCTCTCCTTGGCTTGCAGATGGCTGCCTTCTCACTGTGTCCTCGCATGGTCACCCCTCAGTCTATGTGTACATCCAAATGCCCTCTTCTTTTAAGAACACCCGTCATATTGGATTAAAGCCCACCTATGTGCCCTCACTTAACCTTAATTACCTCTTTAAAGGCCCTCTCTCCAAACACTGTCTGAGTAGTAGGGATTAAGATATCAACATATGAATGGTGGGGGGCACAATTCATCCCATAACAACCACCACATTTTGCTGCCTCCTACCTATACCAATGAACCTAACAAGATGTCAGGGTCCAGCGTTGCTTTGTGTGTCCTCAGTTTCTTCCACTTAAGGCTGGGAGTCTGGTTGAAGCTGCTCATGATTTCTCCCCTCACCATGGAGAAGTTAACTTTTCTAGGGTGGCTGGGGCACTCACTGTGAATGGGAACACTGGGCATTTCCCAGACTTTCCTTCTTCCCTGCTTGGCTCCACCCCTGGAATTGCCACATTATTTACCACAGGAGTCTCTGAACTGTGACTGGATTCGGTTCAGTGCCAACGTGCTGGCCCTAAGGGAATGTGACATAGGACTGATAGATTTTGGTGGAGGAAGAGATGGAGGTGAGTGGAAAGTTTGGAGCAGGGGGCAGCCTGACTGGAGAGCCTGCTGGAGGTAGGGTCTATATCCCTGAAAGCTCATTCAGTTGTTCCATCCGTCAAGTAGTCAGTCAACAAGCATTTCCCAGGTTGCCTCTGTGCCAAGCTCTGATGGTTGCCTCCATCCAACCAGAATGGATGAAGCACTTCCGCTTAGAGGGCTCCCTATTGAGGAGGTAGAGAAAAGGGGAACTTCCAATGGCTGAAGAGTATCACATGATCCCTATCATAGGGGTAGGGGTGGGAGAACAGCATTTTAGTAAGAGAGAACAGCATGTGCAAAGGCCTGAAGAGCAGATAAAAATCAATATGTGTATATGCACCTGGATGTATCAAAATACAGCCCTGCCCTTCCTTGGACTTACGATGGGGTTACACCTGGATAAACCCATCGATGGTGGAAAATATCATTAAGTCGAAACACCTAACCTAATGAATATCATGGCTAAGCATAGCCTACCTTAAACGTGCTCAGAACACTTACATTAGTTTACAGTCGGGCAAAATCATCTAACACCAAGCCTATTTTATAATAATGTGTTGGATGTCTCATGTAATCTATTGAATACTGCACTGAAAGTGAAAAGCAGAATGGTTGTCTGGGAGCAGAACGGTTGTAAGTGTATTGGTTGTTCAGCCTTGTGACTGCACGGTTGACCGGGAGCTGTGGCTCGCTGCCGCTGCCCAGCATCATTACAGATCGCTAGCCTGGGAAAAGATCACAATTCAAAGTTTTTCTACTGAATGCATATCACTGTCAAACTATTGTAAAGTTAAAAAAATAGTAAGTTGAACCATTGCAGGTCAAGAACTGTCTGCACATGGAAAGCTTCCAAGGTCTGGATTAGTGGAATCTTTTAATCCATCACCCTCAGAATAAAACCCACACCCTCTGATACAGTGTCTGGTCCAGAGTAAGGGATGAATAAATACATAATAATAGACATCATATTGAAAGGGAGGGGAATAATGATTAGAGAATTTCTTGGAGGACATTTGATGCAGAACAGCTCGGGTATCCTATGTGAAGACCAGGCCTCGTCACGGTTATATTCCTGCAAGACCAGTCATGTACTATGTAAAGTAAAAGCAGTAACCAATGTCAAAAAAAGGATCATAAATTATTTTCTCTTTCTACTCAAGAGACTTTAATCAAAGCCCACATCTCTATACTTAATATGAATATATCTGGATGTCAGCCCTTTAGTGGTTACAAAGTTTTTACAAGTAACCTAATGTAATTCTAAAAGACACATCATTTTGACTCATACTTAAATTTGTGAGAGTATTACAGCCAGAGAAATAAATGATACTTTAGCCCTTAAAAAAAAAAAAACCCACACCCTCAGAGCGGCCCTGTCTATCTCTCCAACCTCATCCTCCTGTTCCCATACATTGCTTATTATCCTCAGTTGCCCCTTTACAGTCCTTGGCTTCCTTTCATTTTGGCCTCAGAGCCTTTGCACTTGCCCAAGATGATAAAGCTAATAAGCTCTGCCTTTTTGTTCCCTTTTGTCCATCTGATCCCATCTCATTTTTCAGGTCCGCCTCCTCAGAGAGGCCTTCCCTGACCTGTCTAAAGTAGCTTCCCCTCCTCCCAGAAAAAAATACTTAAAGTCATAGAACATGTCTCCTTTTTTTTTCTTGCTTATAGCCCATCTCACTTGCATCTCACTATGACTCCATGAAGGTAAGGATTTTTGTCTTTTCATTCATGGCTGCATCCCTAGCATCTAGAACAGTGTCTAGCCTACAATAGGTCCTCAATACCTATTTTTAAGTTAATTAAATGAATGTGAATGTATTAATATATTACTTGAATAATTTAAAAAACATAAGAAAGTTATATTGAGAAACTCTTGCCGAGAAGACATGATGAGAATCTGTGGCCACTGGATCAATGGGGATGTTAAAAGACGACAGGGAGGAGGGAACCCTGACCTTACTCTTGCCAGACAGGCAATGGGAAGGGGGGCTCGAAGTGGGCCCTGGGTCTCAAAGGTTCCCAGGAAAAGAGGTGGGGCATGGAGTCTGGGAGAGGGGGCGGGTTCTCTGTGGGGGACATTTGCTCAGAGCTAGCTGTGCAAGGGGGGGTATAGGAAGGGGAAGGGTGCTGGTGGCGGAGGGGAGTGGTGTTCAGAACAGGATGGGGGGTTTGTGGTAGAAATGCACCTTTAGGCAGAGGGTCTTTGAGACAATTTATCAGGAACAGTGGCTAGCAGTGTCCTACAATGACAGTGGAGCTTATTGGAACAGATACATATTTTTTAATTTTAGGAGTTATATATGTAGTGAATATAAGAAAATGAAAACTGTGATTTTTGTGATGGTTGCTTTGGATGAGGCTAAAATAATTATTAAAAAAAAAACCCAATGAGAATGTTTAGAGTCAACGTGGTAGTCCAGTTGTAGGAGGATATGGCTATGCTCGTGGGAGAGATCATGATTGTTGGCACCTCCATGGTTCCCCTCTCCTTCCCGTGCACACCCCAACTCTTCCTTGTGGCCCAAATGTACTTCTTTGAAACTACATCACACCTTGAAATTACACAATTTTTAAGATTTAATGTCTGTTTGCTCCCCCTCACCCCTAACTCCATGAGAAAGGACCACTGTATTCCTGGAGCTATTATAGGACTTGGTACATAGTAAGTCCTCAATGAGGGGCTGATGGAGCATAAAGGAAGATGACAAAGGGGTCTGTGTGTGATGGGGGATCCAAATGAGGGGCAGGAGGATCCCTGAGAGACCTGAAAGGGCTTTCAGTGAGGCTGGGCTGGGGGTTGCTGAGGTGGATATTGGGGGTTTATGTAACAGAAATGGGGTCCCCGAGAGGCAGGGATGAAGGTCTGTGGGAAGAGGAAATGGAGGTTCCTAAAGGGTGGAAATGGGGGGGTTACGTAACAGCCAAGAGGAATCTCTGAGATGATGGGGGATTAAGACCAGGCAGAGATGGGAGTCATGTGAGGAGAGGCTGGTGGCTCCCAATGGGTAGAGATGGTGCTCACTGTGGGAGGGGGAATGAGAAGTTTATGACAGGGGATGGGAATCCATGCTGCACAGCTGGGGCAGGAGTCCTGTATTTGGTGGAGATGGAGGTGCGACCGAGTTGAGTGGTCCAGGTGAGATGGGAGTGAGGGTTGGTGTTGCAAAGGCGGGGGTACTGTTGTGACCGAATCCAAGCTCGGTCTGCTCACCGCACGACAGGCCAATGATCGGGAGACGAGGTGCTGAAGCAAGGAATAGCGACTTTATTCAGAAAGCTGGGCACCCGAGAAGATGGCGGACTAACTGTGGTGTGCTCCAAGGACAAAGAACAAGATAAATTCAAAGGGCCAATATTGCCAGAACAAAGAGTTACAGGACTCCTATCACTCCGTCACAATGCAACCATTGCAATGTCCCAGAGCCCTCCCAAGCATCATGCCCTGTCCCTTTCCCATCCCATATAAGGAAAGACATTTGCCCCGTTTTTCTCCCGCTCAGCACACTGAAAGTATACATACTCTGTCCAGTCAGCAGATGACTTGCAGGTTCCCTGGCTATAAAAACAGACAGGCAACCCATGCTCATTGTCGACTTTCCCTGGCTACCAGGAAGTCAGCCTGCTGTTCTTGCAGCGACCCTTCTCTTTAAGAAACTCTACCTTCCTCACATTCTGCCTTGTGTCTGGAAATTCTTTTCCAACCCGCGCTCAGACCACCACACTAACGTCCCAGAATAGCATCTTATCGGGGTCTGTATGCCAGTTTCTTTTATAGAACAGAGAGGGGGAGGAGGTGAGGAAGTAAAGTAAAAAGGCCATAAGTCTTGCAAACTATCTCATGGCTTGGCCAGAATTGGAGAGGGGATGTGTTAATTTCTTCTTTTCTGTGGCCATTCACAGGTGGGTAGGGTCTGAATGTCTTCCTGTGAGCTGATCAAAAGCACTTTAACATTCAGGCAGAGGGGCAGGGTTCCCCGAGGTAAACCATTATGTATGCTTACAGCTATAGACAGCATCCTCTTAGTGATGACAGTAACAAAAGCATCCAAAAGCAAAGGTTAAAGTAAAAGAAACAGATCCAACATGGAGTCAGATTTTGCTCTTCCCTGTTACACTGTGTACAGTGGAAATATTCAGTCCCTTTTGTAGAGTTGGGGGTCTCAGGCAGTTGGACAGGGGTCTGTATCACAGAGTTGGAGTCAGGTTCAGAAAACAGGGTTGGGAGGTGCCTGTGTGCAACAGGGATGGGGGTCAGTGCGCAGAGTTAGGGGTTCAAATTGAGACAGGCTGGGACCTGGGACCCTTTGCTGCAATGCTGCAATGCTTGCACCTGGACACACGTCTCCCCGAGCAACAAAATACAAAGAAACTATATGGGACTAAAAATAACTGTGTGCATGCATGCACGGTTGGGGCAAATTCTGGACCCAAAAGATACAAAAAGACAACAAAACCCAACTGCCATTTGTGAAGAACCAGGAACAAAAACTGGGTGTTGGGAGCAAAAGCAGGGTACTGCGCATGTCCCCCTGCACACAATACCACCTAAGGGGTGGACAAAACACCTAAGCCACCCCTCCGCCTGACCCCTGGACACACCCCTACCTTCACTCCATATAAGGAACAAGCTTGCCCCCCCTCAGCAAGCAAGCAAGGGAACCTGTCGTTTGCTCTCCCTCCCCACTGCTGCAGCAAGGGCCCCAATAAAGCCTTGCCTAAATTTCTTATCTGGCCTCTAGTCAACTTCTATTCATTGGGGAAAGCCAAGAACCCTGGTTGGTATCAAAATACTGCAGGGATAGGGGTCCACGTGTCCAATAACTGGGTTATCCAGGTGGGGCTGGGGGAGCCCCGGGATGCTGGGGGTCCCACGAGCCATTCCTGGTTTTCTGGTATGGTGGAGGGGCTCCAAGGAGGAAGGAGGGCGCCCCCTAGCGGCCCCGCCGCCGCCGCCGCCGCCGCCACCACGGCTCCCACAATGCTCGCGCAGCCCGGCTTCGGACTCCAGCGGCGGCGGCTCCAAAATGGCGCAGACGATCTTCGAGGCCCTGGAGGGTGAGCGGCGGCGGGGACTGGGGAGGCGGCTGTTCCGCCTTGCGCCCCCTCCCGCCGCGAACTCGCAGCGCGGGGCCCAGGGCGCGTGGCGCCTGCGGGGCGGAGGGCGCCGGGCCGGAACAGCCAGCGGGGCGGGAGGGCCACGGATGGGAACAGCCGCGGGAGCGGAGGTCGGCAGGGGTGGGGGAGCAGTGAGGCCTGAACAGAAGCGGAGTTGAGGCTCAGTGGTGGTGGGGGGTGCATCTCGGGACCGGAACAGCCGCGGGCGCCTAGGCCCGGCGGCGGCTGCGGCGGCGGGTGGGGGGGTGGGGGGGGTGCGTGCAACCGGACAGGCACAGCGAGACAGAGAAGGCCCTGGGGGAGAGCACCGAGAGCGGACCAGCCGTGGACGGCTGGCGCAGCGGGAGGGGAGTCTAGGACCGGAACAGCTGCCGCCGCCAGGGCCCGGGCGGCGCGCGGTTGGGCCTGGGGGGCAGTTTCCTGGAGGGAACAGCCGGGGGATGGTGATGCAGGCCAGGCCGGGAACCGCGAGGCGAGCGTGGCTACACCGCGGACGCGAGGGCTGGGGAGGGCTGCAACCAGGGGGACCGTGGTGCAGCAGCGGCTGCGGGGGGGAGGGGCTGAGCCAGGGGTCCTGACCATTAAGAACTTGTATTGAGCGCCAACTGTGTGCCTCGCGCTCTGACATAGTGTCTTCAATTCAGACCAGGAAAGGATCGGCGCCACCTGTGTGCAAGGCCAGGCCTTGGACAGAAACCAGCAAACACGGGGTGCCTACTTTGTGCACCATTACGGGATGCAGAGTATTATAAACCCAGACCAAGAAAGGATGGGTGCCAACGGTGTGGTTGGCCGGGACGCCAAGTTACCAGACCCAAACGAGCAAACACCGCACCGACTGGTTGTCCCATGCTCTGCAAGATCCTAGGATGTGAATGGTCCTCAGGCTCTGGGAATTGTGAGCTTTGGAGGCAGGCAAACACTGAGAGCCTCCATGTGCACTTGCTAGGAGTTGGGAAGGAAGCCTCAGAGAATTCAGGGCCATGGCACAGAGTTGATGCTGGGGGGATACAGACCCAAGAATGCTCTTGGAGGGATGAGATGAGTATACACATAATTAGAGTGCAAGCTGAAAGTAGGCTGGACCAGTGGTATGTGGCTGAGGCTTTGAGTCCTGCAACTCCCCAGGAGGTCTCAGCTGTGTCTTTTAACATCTTGGAGGATCAGCTCTCTCACCACGAAATGTGTAATCCTCCCCACATCTGGGAAGGTTAAGTTTCAGGAATACTCGTTGGTAAGGGATGTAGAAATTATAGAATTATAGAAAAGGTAAACAGTAAAGATAACCTCAGCTGGTGTTCAGTGCTGTGATGGGTGATGGATGTGGAAGGCCAGGGTCATTGGTGGCTCCCTCTGGGAGGCCGACAGGATGGTGTGAGGCCTGCTTTCTCTCTAGGTTCATGGACTTCCTCAGTGTTTGAATTTTCACTACAAGAATGTGTTCCTGTATTGAGTGATGAAGAAGGTAAAGGAAAAATCAGTTTCTGGGACCGTGTGATGCGCGCTGGGCTAGGAGAAGGGCAGCAGAACTGTGGGTATCCAGAGATGACCCAGGCAGTGGGGACTGCATTTGCAAAGCCCTGGTGGGGAGAGAGGTCTAGGATTCACAGAAGTTCACGTGAGCAGCTAGAGATGAGGCTTCTGAACTTTATCTTGGCATCAGTGTGGAACTAAGAAAGGGTTTTCAGCAGGGGAGCTGCACAAGCTAACGTATGTTTTATAAAGTTCACCCTGGCTGCTCTGAGAACAGACAGGAGGGGTCAGAGTGGCCGTGGGGAGGTGAGACCACTGCGGCTGTCCTGCTGGGAACTGATGGTGGCCTGGGCTCTGGGGACAGCTATGGGGATGGAGGAAAAGTGGATCTGAGAGATATTTGGGAGACAGAATAGACTAGACTTGCTGAAGGACCGGAAATCAGGGTGTGAAGGGAGATAGGTTAAGGGAAGAATCAGGGGGTGCCCCAGGGGCTTTAGCTGGGTGGACAGTGGTGCCCTGTTCTTATTGATGAGGATTACTAGGAGAGGAACAAACTTAGGGATGGGGAATGACACATTTGGTTTGAGTTTTATATAGACAGCATTTTTTTCAAAGACTTAATTTTTTTAGAGCAGTTTTAGGTTTGCACAGTTGAGAGGAAGGTACAGAGACTTTCTGTATACCTTTGATCCTACACATTCATAACCTCCCCTTTAATCAACGTAACTCATCAGAGTGGTACATTTGTTACCAAGGATGAACCTGCATTGACACATCATAACCACCCGAAGTCCATAATTTATCTTAAGTTTCACTCTTGGTGGTGTACATTCTATTGGACAATTGTATAATGACATATATCCATCATTGTAATATTATCATATAGAGTATTTTCACTGCCCTAAAAATCCTCTGTGCTCTGCCTATTCATCCCTCCCCCCACCCCCAGCAACCACTAATCTTTTTATTGTCTCCATAGTTTTGACAGGCAGTATTTTTTATTTTATTTTTAAAAAAATAGTCATTGATTTATTTTGGCTGCACCGGGTTTTAGTTGCAGCATGCAGCATCTTAGTTGCAGCATGCATGTGGGATTTAGCTCCCCCGACCAGGGATCGAACCCGGGCCCCCCGCATTGGGAGCACAGAGTCCTACCCAGGCTGGACCACCAGGGAAGTCCCAATATATTTTTTAAAATAAATTTATTTATTTATTTTTGGCTGCGTTGGGTCTTCATTGCTGCGTGGGCTTTTTCTCCAGTTGCAGGGAGCAGGGGCTACGCTTCATAGCGGTGTGCAGGCTTCTCATTGTGGTGGCTTCTCTTGTTGCGGAGCATGGGCTCTAGGCACGCGGGCTTCAGTAGTTGTGGCTCATGGGCTCTAGACCGCAGGCTCAGTAGTCGTGGTGCACGGGCTTAGTTGCTCCACGGCATGTGGGATCTTCCCGGACCAGGGCTCGAACCCGTGTCCCCTGCATTGGCAGGCGGATTCTTAACCACTGCGCTACCAGGGAAGCCCCCAATATTTTTTTTAAATTAAACTTTTTATTTTGAAATACTTTTTTTTCTGTAGATTCACGTGCTGTTGTAGAAATAATACAGAGTGATTCCATTTATCCTTTACTTAGTTTCCCACAATGTAACATCTTGTAAAACTATCCTATAGTATTATAACCAGTCGACATACAGAACAGTTCTGTCACTACAAGATGTTGCCCTTTTATGGCTCCACCCACCTCCTTCCCCTGCTCCTCATCTCTGATGTCCGGCAACCACACTAATCTGTTCTCCATTTCTAAAATATTATCATTTCAAGAATGTCATGTAATTGGAATCATAAAGTATATAACCTTTGAGATTGGCTTTTTTCACTCATTGTAATTCCCTGGAGATTCATCCAAGTTTTGCTTGTATCAATAGGTTGCTCCTTTTTATTGCTGAGCAGTGCTCCGTGCTATGGATGCACTGCAGTTTGTTTAACTGTTCACCCGCTGAAGGACGTCTGACTTGTTTCCAGTTTTTTACTATTATGAATAAAACTGCTATGAACATTCATGTACAGATTTGCACACAAATGCTGACATACAGTTTTGCATTAGATGATAGAAGATTTACTGAAGCTCCTTCTGGGGGAGCATGAACCCCAGGTTTGAAACTCCAGATATTAGGGAGAACTAAATGAGGGCGAGTGAGGATTCTCAGGGAGAGTGTAAGAGGGAGAGGAGAGAGAGCCAGATGGAAGGAACCCTTCAAAAATAGAAACACTTAGGGGATGGACAGGTGAAGAGAGTAAAGGAGGCTGGGAAAGAGCGAGCAGAGAGGTGGGAGAAGACCCAGGAAGGGTGGCGCCCTGGAGCCCGAGAAGGGAGTGTTTCAAAAATGAATGTCTGATGCTGCCAGGTGGTCTTTGGTGATTCTGGTGGAATCATGGGGGCTTAAGCCCTACTGGAGTGGGTGGAGGAGGATTGGGAGGTGGGCAGAGGAGATGGAGGGTGTAGACAACCCTCATCGGATGCTTGATGTTGAAGGGAGGAGAGATGAGAACATGAGTTCGAGGGAGGCCATTCTAGAGAAACCTGAGTGTGTGTAGCCGCTGCTGGGAAGGAGAAGTTGTGGGCACACTGTGAGATGGGCCAGCTGGTGGAGAACGGCTTCTGAAGGAGCAGGAGGAGATGGAGAGAAGGGCTGGCCTCAGGAGGCGCACAACCTGCAATGTGACAAGGGAAAGTATGGATTCAGTTTGGCTGCAGGAGCTAATGGTTCTAATTGCCTTTCAGTAGAAGCTGGGGCCAGTGTCCAGGTGAGAGGTTGGCTGTGAGAACAGAGAGAAGGAGGCGCCCTCTGGGTTACTGGGGGGGGGAGGGGGAGGCAGTGTGCCTTGGTGGCCACTTAGATGTGAGGAGGCCTGTCTTCCAGCTGGTGACACGGCTGGACAGTGTACTACTGAGAACCTCAACAGTGACAACTGGTTGGAAAACATGGACGTAGTCAGCTTCTCAAGAGTCCCCCCGACCACAATCCAGATTATGCTGTTTATTGAGGAACTGAAAAAATAAGCACACATTGGAAAACAAGAGAAGCCCAAGTGCAAACAGATTTGTGGGATTTGTGGGGTGTGGATGGGGAAGACTTAGTAACATGATTTCCAGAGGGGTTGTTGCATTTCGGATTAGACTCAGCCATGAGTAAGAGAGAAGCCCAACCTAGCAGTGGCTTAAACAGGCTAGAAGTTTATTTCTCTTATGCGGGAGTCCAGAAAAAGGCAATCTAGAGCTGTGACAGTGGCTGTGTTCTACAAGGTCCTCAGAGACCCAGAATCTTTCCAGTCTTTTGCCCTGTAGTGCCCTTGTCCTCATGATCTGGGATGGTGGCTAGAGTTCCCACCATCGTCTTCTTGTTCTAGGAAGCAGGATGGAGGATTGGACAAAGAAGGGGGTCACATACCAGGCAGCTTTTAAGAAAACTTCCCCAAAGCTCCTGTTGACCAGAACTTAGACATTCTCTAGCTGCAAGAGTGGCTGGGAAGTGTAATCTTTATTCTGGGGCCATGTTCCCAGCCAAAAATCTTGGGTTCTATTCCAATAGAAGTTGGAGAGAAAGCATATCAGGGCACAGACAGACATTTTTGCCATGGGGGCCTTGCAATGGGTCTGGCTTGTGAGGGTGAAGTCAGAGCAGGATGCTGGGCCCACCTTCCAGAAAGGCTGCTTTTCTTTCTTCAGGAATGGACAATCAGACTGTCCTAGCTGTCCAGTCACTGTTGGATGGCCAAGGAGCAGTTCCTGATCCAACAGGCCAGAGCGTCAATGCACCCCCTGCTATCCAGCCACTGGGTGAGTATCTGCTCAGGTTCACCAGTGGGAATGGTAAGTAGCTTCCTGTGAAAACAGGTGGGGCTGATGAGGGGGTGTGGGAGTGAACTGCCCACTGTGGTTCCCAGGTTGTCCTTTCATGTCTGAAGCCTCTCCCCTTCCTCCCAGCCTGAATCTTCAGGCTCAGACTTTTCTCTGCTTAGCTCTGAGGACAGTCTTTTTCAGTCACTTAGTGAATGTGGGGATCATGACAGAGAATGACTAGGAGCCCCGATGCTTAGCAATGCTTGTACCGTTGACCCAAAGTCATTTCTCAGCTTTCCCTCAATGAGGCTAAGCACGAATCTCTCCAATTTACAGCCCAGGCCCTTGCGACACAGAGAGGGCAAGGAACTTCCTTTAGAGCCCTGTGTGAGTCTGTGTGTTCATCCATTCATTCTACAAAGATTTTTGAGTACTTGGGAACCATGCTGGGGACAGAGAGACACACACCTGAGTTTGAATCCTTGTTCCCATAGTTTGGCTCTGTGACCTTGGGCAAGTGAGTTAACCTCTCTGTGCCCTCAGTTTCCACATCTGTAAAATGGGGATAATAGTCCTACCTCATAGGAATCTTGTGAGGGTACTTGGGATTCAGTTTTAGCTGTCATAAATAAGAAATGCAAGTTTCTTGTAGTTTGTACAAGATTAAAGTTTATTTCTTTGTTGCATGAAGTCCTGATGACTCAGATCCCTTCTTTCATATGGCTCTGCTGCTCTCAGCATGCGGTCCAAGATGGCTGCTCCAACCTCCCACTTTCATTTCCACACTCCAGCCAACAGGAAGGGAAGAAAGAAGGAAGTAGAAGTCATACCCCTTCCTTTTAGGAGGAAGTTGTGTAGACAGTATACTTCTCCTCTTCTCCTATTGGTCAGAATTCAGTCACATGACATGTCTAGCTGCAAAAAAGTCTGGGAAATATGGTCTTTAACTAGATGGCCATGTTTCTCACTAAAATTTGTATTACTTTTTAAGAAGGAAGAGTGAATATTGAATGACAATTAGACATTTCTGCCACAACATACCAAGAGCTTGGCACAGTGCATGGCCTGTGGTGGGCCTTCAATAATGGATGGTGTTAACTGTAGCTAATCATTGATTTAGTTTTTCATGCATTCAGCAGACATCCACTGAAGGCCTCCTATGTGCCCAGAAAATATTGTAGTTATGATGATAAATAAGAGATATTTCCTTCCCTTAGGAAATATGGTGGTGATGGGAAAAATGTGATAAGAGAGGCTTGCCCAGAGGAAGGAACTGTGAACACTCTTGAGGAGGGCTTCCTGGAGGAGGTGACATCTGAGCTGAGCCTTGCAGAATGAGTTGTTCTGAGAGAGGCAGCTTGGCAGGGAGGACAGGGGATGCAAGGGCACTGAGGAGTGTGATCATGCTGCCCATTTGGGGACTGGTGAATAAATTCAGGCAGGATAAAGATTCTGAATGTCTCAACTTTGAAGCGAACCCACCTTACGATTTCCTGATTTCTAATTTTTTGATTCCTGGGTGAACCTGGCTGGATATTCCCGCAGGTGCCAGCGTGGTTTGAAAGCTCGTAGGAAGCACAGAGTTGATGCTTGACCCTCGCACGTCGAGTCATGGAATGCCGTTAGTTTGCCTTTCTCATGGTCCAGCCACGGGCCTCCCATTTCTCACTGTATGCCCCCTCCTTTTTTCTTGCTTTTTTTCGTTATTTCCCTCCCTCTGCTGCTCTGTGGGCATGACCCTTAGATGATGAGGATGTCTTTCTCTGCGGGAAGTGTAAGAAGCAGTTCAACTCGCTGCCGGCGTTTATGACCCACAAGCGGGAACAGTGCCAGGGGAGTGCCCCGCCCCTGGCCACAGTCTCACTGGCTACCAACAGCATCTACACACCTTCGGCAGCACCCACAGCAGTCCAGCAGGCCCCACCTCCTGCCAATCGCCAGGTATTTATCCATTCGTTTGTTCATTTATCTAGTCAAGTCTTTTTTGAGTACCCACTGTGTGTCAGGCACTGTGTGGGCACTGGGGGTACAGGGGTGGACAAACAGACCAGGTCACTGCCTTCATGGCATTGAGTGAGATAGATAGTACCCAAACAGATGTGTAGAGATGTACTTTTCCGAGGATAAGTGCAGAGAGATAGGGGATGTCAAGACAGGGATGGGAGGTTTTGCCCTTTTGTATGTGGTGCTCTGGGATGAGCTCTGTGAAGAGGTGACATTTGTGCAGAGACTTAGGGAGGTGAGAAATAGTCATGAAGCTACTTTGGGGACGAATATTCCAGGGGGCCTGATCAGCAAGTGCAAAGGCCCTGAGGCGGAAGCGTGCTGGCTTTATTCCAGGAACAGCAAGGAGGTGAGAGTGGCTGGAGCTGAGTGAGTGAGTGAGGAGGGTGAGAGGTGATAAGGTCAGAGAGGCAATAGGGGGATCCTGGCAAATCGTATCGGTCTGTGGGCTTTTACTCTGCATGAGATGGGAGCCATTGGAGGGTTTTGAGCAGAAGAGGGATATAGTCTGATTTACACTTTAGCTAGGTCACTGTAGCTGCTGTAGACAGTAGATTTTGATGGGAGTCAAGAGAGAAATCCAGGAGACTGATTAGGGTGCTACTGTACAAATCCAGACAATGGGTAGTGGTGGCTTGACCAGGATAGTGGCAGTGGAGGTGGAGAGAAGGGGTGAGATTTTCGAAATATTTTGAAGGTGGAGCTGACAGAGCTTGTGGTTGGATTGGATGTAGGGTGTGAGATTAAGAGGAGTCAAGGATGACCAGAGTTGGAGTTGCCATTAACCGAAGTGGGGAAAACAACAAGGAGAAGGTTTTGGGGGGGATGTCAGGAGTTCAGCTGCTCATGTTGAATTTGAGATGCCCATTGGACCTTTAAGTGGAGGCAGTGAAGGTGCAGACAGATATACAAGTCTGGAGGTCACAGGGCAGGCTGGGGGTATCTGGAGAAGCTTGCAGAGTTCTCAGTCAGGAACACAGTTCTGGAGCAAAGACACCCTGGGTGGGAGCTCAGAGGGATTAAAGACTCCTCATAAAGAGGGCTGGGCATGTCCCAGGATGCCAGGTCACGGGGTCAGGTTTCCCTCTGGCTTCCTCTTGTCTCCTTATTCCTCTAAAACATTATCTTCACCCATTGTATAGACATAATTCCTGCCATCAAGATAAAAACGTTCACCTCCAGATCCATAGGACATGTACGTTTAAACTTTTCAAGTTACCATAGACATCTTCTAACACAGAGCAGTCGTTTTCTCACTCCTTGATTATGAGTTTTGTTAGTAGAAAATGTTCCCTCTCCCCCCACTCCCTTTTTTTTTTTTCCATAGGAGAGAGGGAAATTCTTCCAGTCCTGGGCAAGGAAAAAACTTTAGAACACATTCGGTTGGTAATGGGCAAACACGAATCCCTCTGCCTAAGTGAGTTGGATGGACATGGAAATGATTTCCCATTTTTTGTCTCAGCCTAATGCATGTGACATTGTAAAAATACATGTCACTGCCTTTCCTGGCTGTGACATGGGGTGTGTCCCTAAACTGCCTGGGTTGTCCTTGCTTGGTTGAGGGCAAGGACATCGTGTTTGAGCAGGGACTCTGGGTTCAGGGGCCCAGTTGCTGCTGTCCCCAGGGGTCCTGCAGACAGATGACTTAGGAAGATGCCAGGAAAGAAAGGCAACAAATAAACAAAACAAAACACGCTTTACATCTACTGACAGGAATAGTCACTGCATGTTTGACACCCTCTTGTAAGGTCTGCCTTTCATCCTTGCTGTTAACCTGAGAGCATATTATTATACTTTCGCACAGGAATTACATAGTAGTATTGTTTTCGATTTTTAAAGATGAGAATATATAATGTACATGTTATTATATAATTTGATTGTCCACGCAATACCTCTTACTTGCTCTCTATAGTATTCTATCCATGACTATATTGTATTTTTTGATCTATTCTCCTATTGATGGACATCAAGGTTACTTCCAGTTTTTCACTATTAGAAACAAGGCTGTGCAGAGTACTCTTTTTCTGTGGACTCCCTGTGGACAGGTGTGAGTGCTTCTCTAGGATAGAGGCCCGGAAGGATTGTTGCTGGGTCACAGGGTATATGCCTTACATGGAGGTGTGACTTATTCTCCTTGTTTGATAGACGAGGAAATGGAGGTTGAGAGAGGTGGAGTGACTTTCCCAGGGTCACATGGCAGGGAGAAGTAGCAGAAGTGGAAATAGAATCCAGGTCTGTGGGACTCCAGAACCCACATCTTTTGCATCATGCCATCTGCTTCCTTTCCACAGCCTCAGACATGTTCTTTCTCTCCCTTCCTCTCCCTTTCTCTCTCTCTCTCTCTCTCTCTCTCTCTCTCTCACTGTCCAGATCTCCACGTACATTACCGTGCCCCCATCCCCACTGATCCAGACCCTGGTGCAGGGGAACATCTTGGTAAGCGATGATGTGCTCATGTCTGCCATGTCGGCCTTCACGTCCCTGGACCAGCCCATGCCCCAGGGCCCCCCGCCTGTGCAGGTAAGGAGGTGGCCAGTTTCTCACGGGATCTTGATTCTAGGCCTGCATGTTGACTCCTGCAGATCCAGAATCTTGTAGAGAGAAGGGGGCTTGGCCCCAGCTCTCCCTCAAGCTAAGGAGGACTGTCAACTTCCCCTTGGCCAGCCCTGCTGTGGCTGGGGAAGCTGCCGCATTCAGCTGGGACCCAGAACATGACTTTGGGGTTTCATAGCCACAGTCCAGTTGTTTGGACTCCTATTTTTATTCTTAACAGAAGTGTTCCATGTCCATTAGAAAAACACTAGAAAGTACACAATAGAAAAGTAAAAAAAAAAAACAAATTAAAAAAAAAATTATTCTTAACCTGGAAAGTAGAGAGCCATGGCAACTGACTGAATTTACAATTCTTGGTTGGATCCTGTATTGGGTGGGGCATAGGGGAAGTGGTAAAGGCCTTATTGGGACACTTGGGGAGGTTAGAATTTGGAGGAATCTGAATATTTTATTTTATTTATTTAAAAGAATATTTATTTATTTGGTTGTGCTGGGTCTTTAGTTGTGGCAGGTGGGCTCCTTAGTTGAGGCTCGCCAGCTCCTTAGTTGCAGCACATGGGCTCCTAAGTTGTGGCAGGAGGGCTCCTTAGTTGTGGCATGTGAACTCTTAGTTGTGACATGCATGTGGGATCTAGTTCCCTGACCAGGGATTGAACCCAGGCATCCTGCATTGGGAGCATGGAGTCTTAACCACTGCGCCACCAGGGAAGTCCCAGAATCTGAATATTTTAGATAATAGTATTATATCAATATTCAATTTCCCATGCACGATCATTGAATTGTGGTTATATAGGAGAACGTCCTTGTTCTTAGGAGATGCATCTGAGTACAGTTTTAAGGAATAAAGTGTCGTGATGTCTGTAACTAACTTTCAAGTGGCTTGACAAAGCACAAATATGTGTATGTGTGTGTACACACACACACACACACACACAGAGACGTTGCAGATGTGGCAAAATGGTAACAACTGGTGAATTAGATGAAGTATAAAGACTGTTCATTGTATTCTTTTTGCAACCTTTCCGTAGGTTTGAAACTTTACAGAATAAAAATTGGGAAATCAGGGAATTCCTTGGCGGTCCAGTGGTTAGGACTCCACGTTTTTACTGCCAAGGGCCCGGGTTCAATCCCTGGGTGGGGAACTAAAGTCCCACAAGCCCGACGATGCTGCCAAAAAAAGAAAAAAAGAAAAAATTGGGAAATCAATCAATCAGTCAATCACCCTCACTCTCTCTACCCAAAGAAAACACTGCCAAAACTTTGGTGTCTGGCTTTCCTGACCTTCGAATGCACATAGAGGGACTTCCCTGGCGTTCCAGTGGGAAAGACTCCACGCTCCCAATGTAGGGGGCCCAGGTTCGATTCCTGGTCAGGGAAGTAGATCCCACATCCATGCCGCAACTAAGAGTTCGCATGTCGGGCTTCCCTGGTGGTGCAGTGGTTAAGAATCTGCCTGCCAATTCAGGAGACGTGGGCTCGAGCCCTGGTCTGGGAAGATCCCACATGCCACAGAGCAACTAAGCCTGTGCACCACAACTCCTGAAGCCCGCGCGCCCTAGAGCCAGTGCTCTGCAACAAGAGAAGCCACCTCAGTGAGAAGCCTGTGCACCACAACAAAGAGTGGCTCCCGCTCGCCGCAACTAGAGAAAGCCTGTATGCAGCAGTGAAGACCCAATGCAGCCAAGAATAAACAAACAAATAAATAAATAAAAGAGTTCGCATGCCACAGCTAAGGATCCCATGTGCTGCAACTAAGGAGCCCTCGAGCTGCAACTAAGAAACCTGCCTGCTGCAACTAAGGAGCCGGCCTGCCACAACTAAGACAGTGCAACCAAATAAAATATTTTAAAAAAAAGAAAAGAAAAGAAAAGAAAGACAGATGTGTATATTTTAAATATATTTATTTAAAAAGCTATTTCTGGGACTTCCCTGGTAGTGCAGGGGTTAAGAATCTGCCTGACAATGCAGAGGACACGGGTTCGAGCCCTGGTCTGGGAAGATCCCACATGCCGTGGAGCAACTAAGCCCGTGTGCCACAACTACTGAGCCTGCTCTCTAGAGCCCGCGAGCCACAGCTACTGAGCCCGTGTGCCACAACTACTGAAGCCTGTGTGCCTAGAGCCCGTGCTCCGCAACAAGAGAAGCCACCGCAATGAGAAGCCCGTGCACCGCAATGAAGAGTAGCCCCTGCTCACCACAACTAGAGGAAGCCCGCGCGCAGCAACAAAGACCCAACGCAGCCAGAAAAAAAAAAAAAAAGGCTATCTCTGGGCTTCCCTGGTAGCACAGTGGTTAAGAATCCGCCTGCCAATGCAAGGGACACGGGTTCGAGCCCTGGTCCGGGAAGATTCCACATGCTGTGGAGCAACTAAGCCTGTGCGCCACAACTGCAGAGCCTGCGCCCTAGAGCCTGCGAGCCACAACTACTGAGCCCACGCACCTAGAGCCCGTTCTCCACAACAAGAGAAGCCACCGCAATGAGAAGCCCATGCACTGCAACGAAGAGCGGCCCCCACTTGCCGCAACTAGAGAAAGCCCGCGCGTGGCAACAAAAGACCCAAACGCAGCCAAAAATAAAAATTAAATTAAAAAAAATATGTACATATCTATATATATACACACATCTATATAAATGGGTCAGGCTATATGCACTGTTCTGGAACTTGCTTTTCTTACTTTGCCTTTTGTATAACATCATTCTGTCTCTGTGCCTACAACCCTACATCAGTATTTCCCAAAGTGTTCCTTAGAACAGTGGCTCCTTGGGATTTTCCAATAGAAAAAGGATCCCTGGTCAAACCAGGCTGTGAGGGAGGCATTCTGCCTCTTCCCTTGCTCTGTCCCTGGGTTCTTCCTGCAGTAAAGAAATACTTTTGGTTTTGTCACCCCAGATTTTTCTCTAGACATATATGACTATGGAACCCAAGGAACAGCAATGAAGAGAGACACCCTTTATGAAATATTGATCAGCACCATCACTTTAACAACCGCAAAGGGTTTTGTTCCATTCCATGTGGATGGACCATTCTCTGTTTAGCCAGGCTTCCATGGAAGGACATTTAGGTCATTGCCATTTTTTGCTGTTATAAAAACTCCTGGAATACCATCCACATATAGTTATCTTTGCCCACCTACTTGATTATTTTTGTAGAATCAATTTCTAGAAGTCATTGGCTGTGTTTCGGGGATCTATGGCCACCAGCACATTTGGTGACTCTCTAGAAAGACCCAGAACTCAGGATGGTTGTGCTCGTGGCTGTGGTTTATTAGGTAAAAGGATACACAGCAGGATCAGCAAGGGAAGAAGACCCAGCAGCTGAAGTCTGGAGAAAATTGACGTTCTTCCAAGTCTCCAAAGTTCTCTCTCTCAGGGGAGTGGCGGGGCTGCATAGAGCATGCATCTTCCTTCAGCAGAAAAGAGCAGTAACACGTGCCTAGTGTTTCTGCCAGGGAAGCACACCTACGACTCTAAGGCCAGGGCTTTTATTGGGGATCGGTCACGTAGGCACCCAGCCACAAACCAAAATTCCGGACCCCGACATGGGAAGGAGGGGTTCACCATAAATCACATTGTTTGTGCAAACAGTCTAGGTGGGTTGTTGTAGGGTCAGTGCCCAGGTGGGCAAAATAGCCTTATTAACGTAGGAAACCTTCTACGAGGCACATTCTCAGATGCCAGTTCAGAGTCAGTCCTACAAGCAAGCCCTTCTAAAGACAACAACAATTAGGCCTGCTCTGTGAGCTCATTTCTGCACAAGCTGGGCCATTTTTGCTGACTTTCATGGAGAAAAGGGATAGCAACGCCAGACTGATGGCTCCTCGAATTCTCCCATGACTTTGTTTCCATGCCCCCTCTCAGCCCCGTCCTCTGAGCTGCCTGAGTGGCTCTTCTTTCCGCATGGCTGGCTAAGGCAAATGTCCTTCCCCACTGATAAATCAGACAGCTGGTATCAAGAGGCTATGACACTTTAATTTTCTCTTCTGATTTCAGAGTAGCCTGAACATGCATTCCACGCCGAGCTACCTCACCCAGCCTCCACCTCCTCCTCCACCCCCTCCACCACTGCCTCCACCTCCACCCCCCCAGCCTCCACCACCCCCATCCCAGAGCCTGGGTCCCTCCGGGCGTCCCAACCCCGGCGGGAATGGCGTGGTGGAGGTGTATAGTGCCACAGCACCCCTGACTGGGAATGGAACGGTGGAGATCCAGGCATTGGGAATGCAGCCCTACCCACCCCTGGAGGTGAGCAGACGCTGGGGCTTGGGGTGAAGGGGGAGAAAGTGGTCATGGTCATCATGGGTAACCTGAACCTTTTCTGAACACCAGCTGTGTGCCAGACACTGCTAGAGATACCGTGGAGGGCAAAACCAGATCGAGCTGTTATACGTGTAAATGTAAAATGCAAACCACGAGAAACTGGAATGAAGTAGAGGTTGTAGCAGAAATACAAGCTGCCCTCAGGGAGTGCTCAGGACAGTCAAGAGAATACCTGCTTTTTGGGGAAAGGATTCCAAAAAATTACATATGCGAGTGTCTCATATTTTTTAACAAGCTAGGTATATTGGTTAGCTATAGCTGTGTAAGAAATATCCACCAAACCTCAGTGGTATATAGGAAAAAGTATTTATTTTTCTCATGTCTACAGTGGTCAGCTTGGCAACTGCTGATCTTGGCTGGGTTCTCCCACATGTCTGGAGGTTGACTGGCGTCCGCTGCTCTAAAATGGCCCGGTGTGGGATAAGTCTGGTGGGGTGACCCGGCTCTGCTGCATGCATCTTTCATTCTCCAGCAGTTTAGCCAGGCATGTTCTCACCACAGTGGTGGACGTGCAGTAATGCAAGCAGAAATGCTCAAGACTTCTTGAGGCTTAGGCTTGTAGGTGATACAGTGTCACTTCCGTTGGTCAAAGCAGGTCACAAGGCCAGCTTAGATTTAAGAAGTAGGGAAATAGGTGCCACCTCTTGATGGGAAAAGCTGCAAGTCACACTGTAAAGGGCCTGGGTACTAGAAGAGGTAAAGAATTGAGGCCATTCAGTCAATATACAGGCATACCTTGTTTTATTGCACTTTGTAGATATTGTGCTTTTTTTACAAATTGAAGGTCTGTGGCAACCCTGTGTTAAGCAAGTCTATTGGTGCCATTTTTCCAACAGCATTTGCTCACTTCATGTCTCTGTGTCACATTTTGGTAATCCTTGCAATATTTCAAACTTTTTCATTATTATTATATTTGTCATGGTGATCTGTGATCTTTGATGTTATTACTATGACTCGCTGAAGGCACGGGTGATGGTTAGCATTTTTTAGCAATAAAGTCAAAAAGTTTTTTAAATTAAGGTATATACTTTTTTTTTTTTTAGATATAATGCTGTTGCATACTTAACAGGCTACAGGATAGTGTAAGCATAACTTTTATATGCACTGGGAAATCAAAATTTTTGTGTGACTTGCTGTATTGCGATATTCGCTTTATTGCAGTGGTCTGTAACTGAACCCACAATATCTCCGAGGTGTGCCTGTTCCATATGTACCATATTAATTGCCGGCTAAAGAGCTCTGAGCTACAAGCAGTCTACTCTCAAGGCACTAAGAGTTCAGAACCATGCCAGACGCCAGTGCTGGGGGGCATGGTTATGATAGAAAGAGCCTACCTGCACTTGAGGTCACATTATCTCAGACTCACCCTAGAATCCAGCCATATAGACATTCCATGTAAGGTAGCATCTATATGGAAAGAGAACTAGACCAGTGGGAAAATTCCTCCACCAGCCATGTGATGTTATAAGAGCCTGCAGGGGGATTTTCCCTAGCCTGGGAGAATAACGCAAAAGGACCTTGTTCAATTAAAAAAAAAAAAAAATTAAGTCAGTGAGATGCTGAGAGGATGGTGGTGGTCTCATAGGCAGAGGGGGCCAGCATAAGGGTAGCTGCCATTGTTTATTTTCCATGTAGACGAGGGTGCTCTTTGAGGACAGAGCCTGAGTCATCTTTGATTTTGCATCCTTAGCACCTGGCAGAGTGCCTGGCCTGTGGTACACCTACAGTAGGTATCTGAAATAGGGTCCTCTGACCTCAGTTTCCTTTCCTCTAGAATGGGAACTCCCCTTGCAGAGCTGTGAGGATAATGAGAGCTAACCCAGTGACAGTCATGTAATTGCTCAGTAATGACTTGAACGATGAGTGAATTCATTCACTGTGACAAATATTTATTGAGTTCCATATTGGTCAGGAAAATTGAAACCACTCTAGGTATTTCTGGCAAAGGGATTTAATACAGGAAATTAGGTGCTTACAAAGCTGATGGAAGGGCTGGAGGAGCAAAAGTCAGGGTTGTTGAGCACCACTCATTTTCAGGGTCGCTGGTGTTCCTTGGCCCTTAGAACCAGGACACTGCTGCTGCACCCAGGGGTGAGGAAACTGTAGGATTCTGTTGCTGAGGTTCCAGCTGCCCTGCTGTCCTTGGGGCTGGTGGTCAGGAGGGGAACGTAGGGTTCAGCCAGCCACTCCGAAACTCATGACTGCAAACCCACCTATCTCCCAGCACAGCTGCCGGAGGAGAATGGTTTCTACCTCCCTTCTGCCTTCCAAGTCTCATGCAGATGCTTCTCACGGGCAGAACTTAATCTGTGTTCAGAACTGTGCTGGCAAGGATGCTTGGGAATGTGGTTCCCAGCTTCCCACCTCTGCATTTCAGGGGAGAGCATGGGCAGGTGTAGGACTGGTTCCAAGGCCCGACAGACAAGACCCGGCAGAAGCACCTACTGGTGCCATATTAGATGCCCAAAACCTACGTAAGTGAATTCATTCATTCCACAAACATTTATTGAGCCCCCACCCTGTGCCAAGCATTGCTCTAGGCCTGGGAATAGAGGAAGAAACAAAAGCAAAGCAAAAGTCCCTGCCTTCACGAAACTAGGCAGATAATAGACAAGATAAGTAAGTAAAATGTACAATTTATTAGATAATGATATGTCTAAGGAGAAAAATAAAGCAGAGAAGGATAGGAAGTGGAATTTTGGATAGGCTAGCCCAGGAAGACCAATGAATGATGAGTACAATGAATGATGAGTACATAAATTCTTTACACCCCAGTGTCATGATGTAAGCTTAGTGGTCACTGAGTTTGGGTGGCTCAGAATTCATTGGGTAATTTTCTTGTGGCTTCAGTGTCAATTCTTGGCCGAGGGATGCGTGCTGGTGTGGCATCAGGCAGAGTCGGTTAAGAAGTGGAGTTGCTGGTGAGGGCATAGACCCTTCTGACTTCCTAGTTCTCCTGTGCAAGCAAACTACTACTAATAACAATAATAATGGCAATCACAACAGCTAATGTTGATTGGGTACTTACTATATGCCAGGCACTGTTTTAAGCTCTTTACTTGTTAACTTGTTTAATCCTCATAACCCCGTGAAAGGGGTGCTATGATTAGCCCCATTTTACAGATGTGGAAACTGAGACAGAAGTTTAAAAGACTTGCCCAAGGTCAGTTAAATGATAAGTGGCAGAGTCAGGATTTGAACCCAGGCAGCCTGGTTCCAAAGCTCCTTCTAGCCTGCTGGCATCATGAAGTTATAAGGGGTCTTGGGAGTGACTGGGGTGACTGAGCAAGATGGAGGAGTTAGGATGGTGATGTAGATTGGGGGTGGCTAAGATCAGCCAGGGACACAGTGAGGGTCCCACTGGCTGGGGCAGGTGCTTCCCCTCCCTTCCCAGGGCACTTTTCCTGACTGTGCTGTCCTTATAGGTGCCAAACCAGTGTGTGGAGGCTCCAGTATACCCCACCCCCCAGGTGTACAGCCCCGGCAAACAAGGATTCAAACCGAAAGGACCAAACCCTGCTGCCCCCATGACCAGCGCCACCAGGGGCGCAGTGGCCACCTTTGACTCCCCACCATCACTGAAGACCCGACGGACCAAAGGTTCCAGTGGACTCCCAGAAGGTGGGCCCACAGCCTGCCATGGCATCTTTCCTCAGCGTGGGCCTATCCACAGGCTGCTTAGTTCCAGTCTTCCCTTTTGTGATAGTTAGGATTAAGTTTGGTTGCATGTAATGGAAAATCCAAAATAAGAGTGACTTCAAAATGATAGAATTTTGTTGTTCTGTGTGAACTCAGTCCAGAGGCAGGCAATCTGGAGATCATGTGCCTATATAATCACCAGGCACCCACATTTCTTCTATCTTTCTGCTCTGCCATCCCTAGAACATGGCTTTTGTTCTCAGGGTGCCTCATCATGTAAAATGGCTGCTGGAGATCCAGTCATCAATTTCATATTCCAGGAAGTAAGAAGGATAAAAGAGGTGTCTCCCAGCTCCCAGACGTTCTGCATGATGCTTTTGCTTACATCTCATTGGTCAACACTTAGTCACTTGACCATATCTAGTTGCAAAGGAAGCTGGGAAATGTCTCTTTTGCCAGGAACATTGATGTTCCCATTATGTAGGGGATTTATGAAGAAAGAAGAAGGGGTGAGTGGTTAACAGGCAGGCAAGCAGTGATGTCTGCCACCCCTTCGGAGATGGTAAGCATGGGGTTAGGGGCAATGTCAAAAAGTGGTGGTAGTGGGGAAAGGCAGAGGAATTCAGAATTTTTCAGGGGGTTTCAGTCAACCTTCCTTCCTTTCACAAATGTGTTGAGCATCTGCGTGCTAGGCTTGGTGTCAAAAGCTGGAAATCTAGGGACTTCCCTGGTGGTCCCGTGGCTAAGACTCCACACTCCCAATGCAGGGGGACTGGGTTCCATCCCTGGTCAGGGAACTAGGTCCCACATGTCACAACTACGAGTTCGCATGCCGCACCTAAAGATCCCAAATGCCACAAAGAAGATCCCGCATGCCACATCTAAGACCTGGTGCAGCCAAGTAAATAAATAAAATAAATAAATATTAAAACAAACAAACAAACTGGAAATCTAGCATCTTGGGTCATGATTTCCTTACCCTTAATTATTCACAGTTTAATGGGAGAGACAGGGAATAAATTAACTATTTATGGGTCACCCTAGGAAGGAGATTAACAGAGTACTATGAGAATACTGGGGAGAGGCTGGAAAATGATGCTGCCTATCTATCTGGGGATGAGAAGGAAACAGTCTTGTGACTATCTGAGGGACAAGCATTTTAGGGAAGGGGGAACAGCAGGTGCAAAGGCCCTGAGGTGGGACCATGTTTAAAGTCTTTCAAGGTTAGCAAGGAGTCCGCTGCAGCTGGATGGTAAGAATGATGAGGTTGGAAGGAAGTAGAGGATGCAGAGCCCCATAGGCCACAGCAGAGAGGTTGAATTTTATCCTAGGGCAGAAGGGAGCCTTTGAGGGGTTTGCTCTACTCTCCCAGCCAGAGCGTGTCCTGGGCTTTTCTCCCCCAGGCACTGTGAGAGACTCATCTGTGCTTCTTCCCCTGCCTGTCCACGGGTGTAGATCTCCCAGGGTCTGAGCTGTCTGGCCCAAAGTCCAGGGGGTAGAGTGTCTGGAAGCTGCCCTTGGCGCCTTCAGTTGTGTCCCCAGGTTCACCATCCCCTTCTTCCCTCTTTGTCTTTTTTTTTGTCAGCTGCAGGGAAGCCAAAGGCTCAGAAACTCAAGTGCTCGTATTGTGACAAGTCATTCACCAAAAACTTCGACCTGCAGCAGCACATCCGAAGGTACCCAGGCATGGTGTGGCAGGTGGCTCGTGGGGGGAGGTAGGCTGAGGGATTCACGGGGAAGCGATGCTCCTTTCTCAGCCCCTTCGTCTGGGTGGTGACCAAGGCCCCATCTGGTCTGTCATGGTTCTCAGACCTTCAGTCCAGCTCAGGATGATTTTTCCCTTTTCTTTCTCAGGAGCAGTGGGAAGGATCTGTGGGGCATGCCTACTGTGATGGGGAAGGTCCAAGTGGGTTCAGTTGGGGGAGGAATTTACTTGAATGGACAGGGGCTTTGTGGGTGGGAGGCGTGCCTCAGTCTCACTTCTGCAGAAAGGGCTGACCTCAAGGATAGCCATGCTGTGTGAATATGCCTCTACAAGCTCTCTGCTCACGAACCTTGACACCCCTTGTCCCAAGAACTTGCAAGGAGCCCCTCTGGGCCTCAGGTTTTCCCTTGTGAAGTGGAGGGGTGGCCTTGTTCAGTGTTTCTCACAGAGTGGCACATTGGGACATGAGATGATTTTAGGTGGTTTATGGATATTGGTGTTGAAAAGACTTGAAAGACATAGTGAGAAAATTATCTTTTCAATTTCTTTCAGGCAAAGGAGAAAGCCTCAGTTTGGTGTAGTCTGTCTTTAATGCCTCTCATGTACTTGCTCATCTTTTATAACAGAGAGAGAGAGAGAGAGAGAGAGCCTGAGATTCCAACCTCGGCGTGCAGCAGCTTCTCTCTAGACCAGGGTCCACCAGCCTACTGAGATGTTTTACATCACATCATGCTTTTCTCTGGGGGCCGCCCGAGGCTTGGTAGAATGTTTAGCAGCGTCCCTGACCTCTAACCATTAGATGCCAGTAGCACCCCTCACTCCTCAGCTGTGACAACCAAAAATGTCTCCAAACATTGCCAGATGTCCCCGGGAGAGCAAAGTCAATCTCTGTTGAAAACCACTGGCCTGCACTAGTGTGTGTCAATAGAACTTTCTGCAAAGAAGGAAAGGCCCCAATAGCCACTGTCCATAGGGTAGCCAGTAAGCATATGGCTACTGAGTACTTGAAATGTGGCTAGTATGACTGAGAAACTGAGTTTTTAACTTTATTTTATTTTAATAAGTTTAAATAGTTCCATGTGGTTTGTGTCTACCTTACTGGATGGTGTACCTATAGATCTTAATAATATTGTTTTATAAATAATTTTTTTGTTACTATGTGTTTATAAGTGGTTTTCCATATATAATAACAACAGGAAACTTCATTTAAAATTATTAAGTTTTTAAAAAGTACATTGATTTGAAGGAAAATGTTAAATAATGGTACAAGTGCTGTGCTGTGACAGCTAGGATGTCTTCTCCTTCAAAAACCAGAAATCCCTACTTAAAGAATTAGGAAATGTTTTATCTCACAATGTGAGATGGCCACAGAGAAGGTCAGCTCCAGGGCTGGTTGATTCAGCAGCTCAGTAATGTCACCAAGAGCCCAGGGTCTGTCTGTCTCTGGTCTCCCTGCCTCAGCAAGAGGGCTTGTCCTCATGGTGTCAGGATGGTGGCCGGCAGCATCTGGATGCTCTGCCTGGGCCTTCCTGGTGGCTGTGAGCTCCCGGGCTGAGGCCACAGTCCCGTTCCGACACGCGGGCGCTGACAAGCCTTGTGTCTGCAGCCACACTGGTGAGAAGCCCTTCCAGTGCATTGCATGTGGCCGTGCCTTTGCCCAGAAGTCTAATGTCAAGAAACACATGCAGACCCACAAGGTGTGGCCTCCAGGACGCAGCAGTGGCACCGTCTCTCGCAACTCTGTGACTGTACAGGTCATGGCCCTGAACCCCAGCAGGCAGGAGGATGAGGATAGCACAGGTGGGTAGAAGTGGCCATTGGGCACTGCCCGGCTGGAGCCTCCCTATGCAGCCCTGGGGGTGAGCAGCACCAGCCACAGGCAGCTAATGTGCAAGCAACATTTGCCCACCTTTACATGACCTGCCAGTGGGAACTACCCTACTGCGTTGTTTAGCCATTCTGTGTGTGCCCTCCGAGTTCTTGTGAGCTCTAGAGGAGAAACCATTTCTTTCAAAACTCCTACAGTGCCCGGCACCAGAGGGTCCACCATTGAGCAGACATTTATGGAGGCCTACTGTGTGCCAGGCCACTGGGCCTACGGACATGAGGTCAGAGGCCCCCGTCCTCAGGGAGGGTGAGGGAAGGACCACTAAACAAATGATCGTAATTGGAACAAGGAGCTGGGAGGCATCGTGAGTACAGCTAGGGGTGGCAGTCAGTGCTGTTAACAACCACGGAGAGGTCTAGAGTGTCCAAGGGGAAGGCCTGCGAGGGGAGACTTGAGGCGTAGCTCTTCTGGAATGTTCGTATTCAGTACGCTGGCCCCTGGAACGGCTGTGTCCATGTGCACCAGCTGAGTGTGAGTGCAGGGCCTCGGGTACAGCATCCAGCCCCGAGCTCGTGGTAGGTGGCGGGGTGAATGCAGGGGAGCCCGCAGGAGGTGCCCTGGGAGTCCTTCCCGAGGGGCGTGGCTCTGTCCTGGCTCTCCCTCAGCCTTTCTCAGTGACTTCCCTCCCTGGCTTTCTCCACAGGGTTGGGCCAGACCCTGTCGAGCGCCCCGCAGCCCCAGGCCTTGCCCACAGCAGGCGAGGAAGAGGGGGACAAGCTGGAGGCCAAGCAGGTGGTCCTCATCGATAGCTCCTACCTGTGCCAGTTCTGCCCCAGCAAGTTCAGTACCTACTTCCAGCTCAAGTCCCACATGACCCAGCATAAAAACGAGCAGGTAGGTGGGTGGCGGGGAGCAGGGGTCGGGGTGGGTGGGCAACAACGACTCTAGTCGTGAGCCTTGACTGCTGCTGCCTAGAAAGGGACAGGAGTGGGCCTCGGCTGCTCTGAGCTACCATGTGACCGTGATGGACCAAGCTTCCCCGTCCGTTCTGCCTGGGTGGGGCCCGCTTACTGGGCTGTTATGGTGCTTGCCCAGGGGAGGAAGCCCACCTCTCAAGGGTCATATAATGAAGGGACCTGACACAGGAAGCATCCTTACTCCTCTGAGAAGACCTAGGGTCTAAAAACCTACCTATGGGGATTTAAGACTACTGCCTTTTTTTTTTTTTCCATTGAGGCATAATTCATATACCATAAAATTCACCCTTTTAAAGTGTACACTTTAATAGTTTTTAATCTATTCATAATGTTACGCAGCCATCACCCCACTAATTCTAGAACATTTTTTTTTTTCTTTTAATATTTATTTGGCCACACCAGGTCTTAGTTGCAGCATGCGGGATCTAGTTCCCTGACCAGGGATCGAACCCGGGCCCGTGCTTTGCAAGCACGGAGTCTTAACCACTGGACCACCAGGGAAGTCCCTAGAACATTTTTATCACCCCAGGAACTTTATACCTGTTAGTAGTCACACCCCCCTACTCCCAGCCCCAGGCAACCACTAATCCGTTTTCTGACTCTATGGATTTGCCTGTTCTGGACATTTAATAATGGAATCATATAGTACGTGGTCTTTTGAGACAATGTTTTCGTTTGTGTTGTAACATGTATCAGTACTTTATTCCTTTTTATTGCTGGATAATATTCTGTTGTATGGATATAGCACATTTTGAATATCCTTTTATCAGTTGATAGACATTTAGGTTGTTTCTACTTTTTGGCTTTTATGACTAATACTTTTGGGGACATCTGTGTACAAGTTTTTGTATGAACATATGTTTTCAATTCTCTTGGGTATAAACCTAGGAGTGGAATTGCTGGGTTGTATGGTAACTCTATTCCAGTCTTTATTTTTTTTTAAATAATCTTTATTAGTTATTTTTTTTCTCCTTATAAAAGTATCATATACCCAATGTAATATTAGAAAATTCAGAAAAGTCTGAAGAATATTTAGGTTAACATTTACTATTTATTATATACTGGGTATTCTGCTAAGGGCCTTACATTCAATACTTTATTTACTTCTCATAACAACCTTAGAGATAGGCATTTTCAGTATATCCAGGTGAAGAAACTGAAGCACCGAGAGGTGAAGTGGCCCATCCTAAGTCACACTGCCAGTAAGTGACAGAGTCAGGCTTCAAAGCCAGGTTGGTTTGACTCCAAACCCCATGTCATTAACCACCTTGCAATGTGTCCTCCCATGAATGCAGCCCAAAATGCAGTATGTTTTGTAGATTTTCTGTTTGTTTTTTTTTTAAATTATAATTGGGATCTGTACACATATATAATTTTGAAGTATGCTTTTTTCTGAGATAGCTTTTTAAAAGACTTTTTAAAGAATTGTAGGTTCTCAGGAAGCTGCAAAGATGGTATAGAGAGGTCCCTCATACCCTTCAGTCAGTTCCCCTCAATGGTTACTTCTTACACAACCAGAGCACAGTATCACAAGTAGGAAACTGACTTTGATATAAAGTGTATGTATAGTTCTATGTCATTTTATCACCTGTGTAGATTTGAGTAGTCACCACTGCAATCACGATACAGAAGGATTCCATCACCACAGAGCTCCCTTGTGCTGGGTTTTTGTAGTCACACCCACCCTCCTCATCAACATCTCTGGCCTCTGGAAACCACTATAATTAATCTGTTATCTGTCCTTATAAGTTTGTCATTTTGAGAATGTTGTATACGTGGAATTGTCAAGTATGTGGCCTTCTGAGATTGACTTTTTTCACTCAGTGTAAATTTTCTTGTGCTCTTTGTTTTTTAATCTAATTTTATATTATGAGCATTTACTCATGTCACTAGTTTTAAAAGATATTTATTTATTTATTTATTTAATTTTTGGCTGCATCAGGTCTTAGTGGCGGCGCGTGGCTTCTCTCTAGTGGGCTTTTCTCTAGTTGTGGTGTGCGGGTTTTCTCTCTTTAGTTGTGGCGCATGGGCTCCAGAGTGCGTGGGCTCTGTAGTTGCAGCACACGGGCTCTCTAGCTGTGGCTTGCGTGCTCGGCAGTTGCAGCGCGCGGGCTTAGTTGCCCCGCCGCATGTGGGATCTTAGTTCCCCGACCAGGGATCGAACCCATGTCCCCTGCATTGGAAGGCAGATTCTTAACCACTGGACCGCCAGGGAAGTCTCCATGTCACTATTTTAAAGAAAAAACCATAAGTTTTAATGGCTACATTTTCTTTTTGGCCATGCCATGTGGCATGCAGGATCTTAGTTCCCTGACCAGGGATCGAACCTGTACCCCCTGCAGTGGAAGCAGTGGAGTCCCAACCACTGGACCACCAGGGAATTCCCAATGGCTACATTTTTTTAAATCCCCTATTATTGAACATTTAGGTTACTTCCTGAGTTTTGCTATTATAAACGAAACTGTGGTGAACATTGTTGTAATCAAATCTTTGTCCACATTTCTGACTTCTTCCTTATGATAGATTCTTTTTTTTTTTTTTCTTTCGGCTGTGTTGGGTCTTCGCTGCTGCGCATGGGCTTTCTCTATTTGCAGAGAGCAGGGGCTACTCTTCGTTGCGGTGCATGGGCTTCTCATCGCGGTGGCTTCTCTTGTTGTGGAGCATGGGCTCTAGGGAGCACAGGCTTCAGTAGTTGTGGTGCGCAGGCTCAGTAGTTGTGGTGCACAGGCTTAGTTGCTCTGTGGCATGTGGGGTCTTCCCAGACCAGGGATCAAACCCGTGTCCCCTGCATTGGCAGGCGGATTCTTAACCACTGCACCACCAGGGAAGTCCCCTTATGATAGATTCTTAGCAGGGAGATTGATGGAGTTAAGTTAGGATATCTTTGGGGGAAAATCACAGAAAACTTTGACTCAAACTGACTTAAACAATTAGGAAGTTTGTTATCTCACATAACAAGAAAACCCAAGATAGGGCAGCTCTGGGCCTGAGACAGTCAGTTGACTCAACCCAGGACCAAGGACCCTGTGTCTTTCTAGCCCTTGTCTCCACTATCTCAGGGTGTGGCCTTGTCCCCTGCTGGTGGTTTGCCTGTGGTCCTGTGATGGTAGTCACTCTTTCTGGGCAGAAGATCAGACACAGTATTATCCGTGAGCATAAAGGGGTTGTATTTTCTGTGTCTTCTTTAGGAGCAAGGAAACCTTTCCCAGAAGCCTTCTGTAGACCTCTCATTGGTCAGAGCCAGCGCATATGCTCTGTCATTTAGGAATGCATTGTTATGCTGCAAATAATAGATAACGGGCTTACTGGTTAGGGTTTTTTTCCTCTCACATCACAAGAGGTCCATAAGTAGGTAGCATTGGGCTTATACAGCAGGGTTCTCTTGGCTTTCTGCTCTGCCATCTTTAACATGTGGCTTTCATCCGCAAGGTTGCAGGATGGCTGCTGTACCTCCAGTCATCACATCTATATTCTAGTCAGGACAAATGCAAAAAACAGAGGGAACTTCTCCTAGGAAGCTTTTGCCTTTTTGTTCTGGGAGCGATTCCTTCCCCAAAGACTACTGCCTACTTATCATTGGCAAGAAAGGAGTCACATGGCTGACACTCGATGTAAGGGAGCCGGGGGATCAAATGTTTTAAGTTGGGCTTCCCTGGTGGCGCAGTGGTTCAGAATATGCCTGCCAATGCAGGGGACACGGGTTCGAGCCCTGGTCTGGGAAGATCCCACATGCCGCGGAGCAACTAGGCCCGTGAGCCACAATTACTGAGCCTGCGCATCTGGAGCCTGTGCTCCACAACAAGAGAGGCCACGATAGTGAGAGGCCCGCGCACCGCGATGAAGAGTGGCCCCCACTTGCCGCAACAAGAGATAGCCCTCGCACAGAAGTGAAGACCCAATGCAGCCATAAATAAATAAATAATTAAATAAAAAAAATGTTTTAACTTGATTTGACATCTTGCCACTCTGAGCAAATCAGGGTTCACTTTGTTAGGAAGGAAGAGCATGTGTAATTGTATCTGAGTGTGTCATGCAGCCCTATGAGGAGTGTGTACTACTTGTCAAAGTATAATTTTCAAAATGTTAAAAAACATCATTCTCATACAAATAACATAGTGAACATGAGTCAGAATTTTACTTAACTCATTAATGAGGGAACTGGGAGGATGACAAAGCCAGTCAAAAGAGGATATGAAACACTGATATCTATACCCATATATAACTATGTCAGTGAAAAAAAGGAATCCTGAAATAAGATTGCTAAGTTAGATACAAATCTGGTTAATGTCCTACAGGGCAACAAAACCTTTGGAGTTATCTTTTCTACATGACAAAAATCATTTACATTGGATCAGTTTTCTACAAGTTGACATTTAACTTTAGAGTCTGGGTCCTAATCAGTAGTAAACAGTCAAAACAAGTCACATCACCCAGAGGGTGAGATGACCCTCAGTGGCTTAACTGCCTTTACCTAACTGCCTGCCAGACAGTTCTCAAAGTGAGGTCCCTGGCCCAGCAGCTTCAGCACCACCTGGGCACTTGGTAGGAATGCATATATTCAGGCCACCCAGACCTGCTGAATCAGATTCGCTGGGAGTGGCATAATCTGTTATCGTGATGCAGGCTCAAGTTGGAGAGCCACTATTCTAGCATGACATTGGAAGGACGTCATGTCATCTTTTCACATCTTTTCAAGATGTTATCATTCCAGGTTTTGGATATTTTTTCTTAAGCATATCCAGACCACACAGAGCCTGCGGGGCGGGTAATGGGGCCATTGTGACTGGCTGAGAGGAGGGGACCCTCTAATCAAAATAAGACCAGGGCTCCAGCAGCAGGGGAGCAGGGAAACAGCGGTCGGGTCTTCCACAAGTAGTGTTCGAGGTGGATGCCACAGGGCAGGCAGCGGCAGTGGAGCAGCTCTCCTGCCTTCCCTCACCGACCCTGCCTCTTCCCTCAAGGTGTACAAGTGTGTGGTCAAAAGCTGCGCGCAGACATTCCCGAAGCTCGACACGTTTCTGGAGCACATCAAGAGCCACCAGGAGGAGCTGAGCTACCGCTGCCACCTCTGTGGCAAGGACTTCCCCTCGCTGTACGACCTGGGCGTGCATCAGTACTCACACAGCCTCCTGCCCCAGCACAGCCCCAAGAAGGACAGTGCCGTCTACAAGTACGTGCCCTCCCTTTTCCCTCTCCCTGCAGGGAGCCCAGGGATCTGGTCCCTTGGTGGTTCTGACTGCTCAGGACCAGTAGGATATCTCAAAGGGGAATCTGAGGCTCCAGGGTCCAGCCTGGCAGAGTGGGTTCTGTGTCTTGGCACTGAAGGGGGGAAAAGATGCTGGCCCTCCTTATATCATTCTTCAACTTGGCAGACAGTTATCCTAAAAAAAAAAAAAAAAATCTTAAAAAAAGGGAAGCCAATCTTTCCTTGTTCATAATGGAAAAAAATTTGTTTTTTTCTAAAGTAAAATATTATGAAAATAGTATTTCGTCTGATAGTCTACACAATTTAGGTTGCAGTTGGAATGCTATGCTGATTCTTAAATGAAAAAATGAACAAGTATGTATTTGAAAGCAAAAATCATAAAAATAAGATTCATTTGTTTTATAATCTGTAAAATTTAGGTTAAAGTTGAAGCTATATGCTGATTCTTAGAATGGACAAGGAATGAACCAAATGTAGATTTCATTGGGGGTAGTTTTCTGACAACCCTTTACATTGTTGTAGTTTTCTGTTTCAGTCATAAAGAAGGTCCCTTTGGCAGAAATGATGAAGGGCTCCCTCCATTTTGCCTCATGCTTTTAGTCCTTAGATCTTCAGATCATTCTCTTTGGAGCCATCGATCCTGTGATCATCCTTGTCATTCTGTTTGGAGCCATAGATCCTGTGATCATCCCTGTAGAGTTTCTCTTCCTCGATTGCTTTCTGGTCCCTCTTCTAGGTCTTCTCATTTGCCGATGGTGTCATCCAGCATCACTTTCATGACTTGGTGGAACCCCTCATTTTTGCTCTGCATTCATTTCGCCGTGCATTTGCCTTATGTCTTTTGGGAGCAGCTGCCTCACAAAACCCAGCACGTAGTGCATGGGGATAGTGAAAAAAAAATTGGAGTGTTTGTCTAGGGACTTCTAGTTCATTAGTGAATATTTTCATGTTAGAATGGCTTTTGCTTCTCTGTACAAACTTGTATCTGCACAGACTTGGCTGATGACCTCTGTTAATGGGGCCTCCCTCTAACTCCTGGGTGAGGCTTCTGGGGTTCAAAAATAAGTAAGTACAGACTTTGTGTTTAGAATGCATGTGCTGCTTAGGGAGACAGGAGTGTATATATTCTTAGGATATACTGTGGTAAAATGCTATCATAGACATATTACCCAAAGTGGGAGGTAAGGCAGTGAAGGTGTCCCAGGAACAATGATATCTGAACTGGGTTTTGAAGTATGAGTAGGAGTTTGTCAGGTAGACAGTGGGTAGTGGGAAGTGCATTCCTAGCAGGAGGAACAGCAGGTGTAGCGATAGAAAATAAAATAGCATGTGGTTTAGAATGACTGTTCTGTAGAATGGAAGTGGGAGGAGATGTTTAGATGGGGCCTGGGAGAGAAAGTGGGGCCAGAGCATGAGGACCTTGTAGAAATCACAAGAGCTTTGAGAAGTTGGCAGGGGGACTGGGGCTCGAGAAATGGGATGTAGGGCAACTGACCCTGGGGGAGATTGGGAAATGGGGCCAGAGAGGCAGGAAAACCAGGTGAAGCTCTGACCAGCTAAGGGGTGGAGATTTCTGGATAATGATGAGTAATTCTCATTTGTTCTCAGAGGGCATTGTCTTTTCCTTTTGCCGTTCCAATCTGTGGATATGCTATGAGTCCCTGTAGCTGTGTGGCTCTCTGGAGTGAGATGCAAAATAAAAGGAAGGGAGCAACTACTAGGTGCCTTGGCCTGACTTAGGGACATTGATCCCTGCAATCCTGGGAGGTAGGTTGTATCAGTCAGCTGAGGTGGCTATAACAAAATATTATAGCCACATGAGAGAGAGAGGGCGTCCTTTCTGTCTGGTCTTTTCTTATAAGGGCACTAACCTTATCTGGAGGATCCCACACTCACGATCTCATCTAAACCTAATCACTACCCAAAGGCTCCATCTGCAAATACCATTACATTGAGGGTCAGGACTTCAACATGCAGATTTTGGAGGGACACAGTTCAGTCCATAGCTGTGGTGTTCTCCCCATTTTGAAGATGAGGACATTGAGGCTCAGAGAGGAGAAGTGACCTGCCCACCAGAGTAACAACGTCCGTACAGAGCTGGGTTTCAAACTCTTGTCTTGGACTGTGGAAGCCTCATAGCTCTGGTTTTGGAGTTCGCAGGCTGAGAATTGAGCCCAATGATGGCCCTGTGCCTGCAGTAGATCACTTCTCCCAGGTTCTCTTGCCAAGGTTGGAGTGTCAGAGGCCCTTTGTAGCCATTGGAGCTTCTGGCCCCAAAGTAAGGTGCGGGGAGGCAGGACACCATCTGGATGGCCCAGGGGTGGGATGGTGTAGTGGGTAATGATAAGAGCTCTGGCGCCTCCTCCCTGTGCTCAGATCTGAGCTCGGCCGCAAACCTGATGGATGACCTCAGCAAGATATTCAGCCACTCATCTTCAGTCTCCTCACCTGTGAAATGGCGATACGATAGTGCCCACCCTATTGGATTATTTATAAGGATCAAGTAAGATGAGTATGAAGCAGGGTGCCCAGAACATAATAGGTACTCAATAAATATTATTGCTGCAATGTTTATTAATTATATAATTTAAATCTAGGTTTGGTTGCTTGTAACAGGGACCCAAAATAACAGTGGCTTTAACAAGGTGAGAGTTGATTTCTCTCTCATGGTGACATTTGAGTGGGTGTGGTGGTTTCATTCCATTTTCATGGGGGCAGGCCCTGTCAGTCTGGCTGCTCTGCTCCCTTTGGGCCACATTGCCTTGGCCTGCCCGTGGAGTCTCCCCAACTCCCTCAAGTGAATTTCATACATGTCACTATATATATGCTGTATGGTTGCTTTTTCCTTTTAAAAATAAGATTTTTTTTTTTCTAGTTACAAAAGTCATCCATGTTCAATGCACAGAAATGGATTTTTAGAAAAACCCACAAGAAGACAAAAAACAAAACCCTGTTAACCTCTTGGTACATGTCCTTTGGTATATATCTGTAATAAGCATATTTATAGCTATAAATATCACAGGCTATATTTGAGTTAGGTCATCCCAAACACAGTTATTGAATTTGGTGAAAATTCATCACACCTTCTTCCTGTTGCACAACTTCTGACAAACAGTCTAAAATTTAATAGGATCATTCCGTATACTTGGAGTTATCACTTAAAACTATAATGTTTATATCTTTGCACCTCAGCACAAACAGACCTGCCTCACTCTTTTAAACAGCTACTTAGTATTCCATTGTATGTGGATGGGCTGTAATTTATTTAACCCATTCCTTATTGCAGGTTAATTGGGTTATTTCCAGTTTGTCATTATTATAAACAACACTACAGGAACAACTTTGGACATATATCTTTGCTCATTTGTAAATAAGTTCCTAGAAGTGATTTTGCAGGTCAAAGATCAAAGAGGGGTTTAACAAAGATTAATTACCTACTTGAAAAAAATAATTGCTATGTGCATACAATGCAATATTTAAAAACTACGGAAGGGCATAGAGTGAAAAGGAATTCCCTATCCACCCTGACCCACCCCCTCATCCCATAGGCAATTGCTTTCAGGAAGTGTTCTTTTTAAACTTATTTTGACATAATTTTAGACTTCTAGAAAAGTTATAAGAATAGTACAAAGAATTCCCACGTACACCCTTCATCCAGATTTCCCCAATATTACAATACTTACACACTTACTTTATCACATTCTGAGCTTTTTGGGAATAATTTGCAGATATGATGCTCCTTTACCCTTTCTCTGTAGTGTGTATTTTCTAAAAACGAGGATAACCTCTTACATAAGCACAGTGTAGTTATCAAGATCAGGAAGTTAAATCAATACAATTCTGTTACCTAATGTACCTTATTCAAAAATTTGTAATTGTTCGAATAACATCCTTTACAGACAAAGAAAAAAATGTTTTTTTTGGCCCAGGATCCAATGCAGGATCCCACATTGTATTTGGTTGTTGTGTCTCTTTAGTCCCCTTTAAGCTGGAACAGTTCTCATTCTGTCTTTGTCTTTCATGACCTTAATATTTTGGAAGAGTATAAGCCAGTAATTTTGTAAAATGCCCTCAGTTTGAGTTTGTCTAATTTGACCTCAGGGTGGAGCCAGGATTGGCACTTTTGGCAGGAGTATCACAAAGCGACGCTGTGTCTTTCTCAGCGCACTGTATCAGGAGACACATGACTCTGGTTTGACCCGGTGCTGGGGATGTTACTTTGGGTAACATAGTTAGGGTGGCGTTTTTGGCAGGGAGTTTTCATTTAATGATGTTGCGAAACTGCGTCCTTGCTGCCGGAGCCTGTGCGATTCCTGTCTTCTTCCTCCAACTAGCTCACCAGGTCTCTGCCCTCCTGGTAGCTCTGCTCTCACCCCTCCTGCTTCTTCTTTCTTGCTATCTGGAGGCATTTAGCTTGTGGTTTTCAGGGTGTGGCCTGAGGGGGCGTCCCCGGGGCCCACCACAGGTACAGCCTGACTGCGGGTTTCCCATGTGCCCTGGTGTATAGATGGCAGGGCCCGTGGTTCTGTTTTTAACATGAATTGCCCACCTGCCTCTGGCATTCCTCAGTGGTACTGCATTGTAAACGGACCCATTTGCTGGTGAAGGTTTTGTGTGGGGAGACGGTGGGACCTTTTCCTTAGAGTGGCTTGAGGCCTGAAACTGCTATTTTGCGGGCATGTTAGCGAGTGATGTTTAGAGTGAAGACCATGTCTGTGTGCTTTGCAGTTTATGAGCTGTTTGGCACCAGTGTGTCCTTTGACTCTTGTTATGATCTTAAGAAAAACTGAGGGGCAGGTCCACTTGGAATTCCTACCCCATTTCATGGTTAAGGAAACTGAGGGTCAGAGATGGGAAGGAGCCAGACCTGGATCCTTGTCTGACTTTTTTTTTTTTAATTTTTATTGGAGTATAGTTGATTTACAATGTTGTGTTAATTTCAGGTGTACAGCAAAGTGAATCAGTTATACTTATACATCTATCCACTCCTTTTTAGATTCTTTTCCCATGTAGGCCATTACAGAGTACTGAGTAGAGTCCCTTGTGCTCTACAGTGGGTCCTTATCTGACTCTTTCATGTAAGAGATTGTCCCTGGTGCTCAGAGCAGGTTATGAACAAGACAAACAAGACAGATATGGTCCTGGCCTCCAGAGCCCACTTGCTGGTGGAGGGGACAGAGAAGTAAGCAAATAAATGATTCCAGATAATAATTGCTAAGAAGAAATACAACTGGAGAGCATAATAGGAAGTGGCTGGGGCTGGGCTCTGGGGGGCACCTTGAGACGGGGTGGTCGGGGAGAGTCTCTCTGAGGAGGTGACATTTGAGCTGAGACGTGAAGGCTGAGCAGGTGCTGCCAAGGGGAGGACTCGGGGGAAGAGCGTTCCAGGTCATAAGAACAGCAAGTACAAAGAACCCGAGGTGGGGTCAAGTTTGGTGTGTTCTGGGTGCATTCAGGAGACCGGGGGGCCTGGAGCAGAGGGTGTGAGATGGGCAATGGGGAAAGGTGAAAGCTGAGAGCTGGGAGTGAGTCAGGCCAGTAGGGCCTTGTAAGCCAAGGTGGGGATTTTTAAGCAAGGGTGTGACATGGTCTGATTTTGATTTTTTTTTTTAACATCTTTATTGGAGTATAATTGCTTTACAATGGTGTGTTAGTTTCTGCTTTATAACGAAGTGAATCAGTTATACGTATACATATGTTCCCATAACTCTTCCCTCTTGCGTCTCCCTCCCTCCCACCCTCCCTATCCCACCCCTCTAGGTGGTCACAGAACACTGAGCTGATCTCCCTGTGCTATGCGGCTGCTTCCCACTAGCTATCTATTTTACGTTTGGTAGTGTATATATGTCCATGCCACTCTCTCACTTTGTGGCACATATATACAATGGAATATTACTCAGCCATAAAAAGAAACGAAATTGAGTTATTTGTAGTGAGGTGGATGGACCTAGGGTCTGTCATACAGAGTGAAGTAAGTCAGAAAGAGAAAAACAAATACCGTATGCTAACACATATATATGGAATCTAAGAAAAAAAAAAAAGGTCATGAAGAACCTAGGGGCAAGATGGGAATAAAGACACAGACCTACTAGAGAATGGACTTCAGGATATGGGGAGGGGGAAATGTAAGCTGTGATTTTGATTTTTAAAGCTCCTGCTGGCTCCCCTGTGGAGAATGAATTAGGGCAGGGAGGAGGCTACTGTACGCTTCCGAGCAAGATGGTTTGGATTAGGATGGAGGCAGTGGCAAGCGAGAATTGACCGATTCAAGAATGAATCAGATGTGGGATTTTGCCTCCTGGTGTTGGGGGCGGGGAGTGGCCGGTTCCCACGCCTGCTGGGGCGTCCAGCCGGCACACACGCTCTCTCACTTCTCTGCTCCTCCCCATGTAGGTGTGTCAAATGCGTCAACAAGTACTCCACCCCCGAGGCGCTGGAGCACCACCTGCAGACCGCCACTCACAACTTCCCCTGCCCGCACTGCCAAAAGGTGGGGAACCCTGCCCTTGCTGGCTGGGCGGAAATAGGGGGCGAGAGGTGATGGAGTGAAGACCCCACCGTCTCCTTCTCCCCTCCTGCCTCAACAAATGTGCAGGCCAAGCTTGGGGTTGTCTCCACAGACGACCCTTTGTCTTTGAAGAGCGAGAGCTCTGCCTGGCCTGTCTTACCTGTTGGACGCCACCCGTGGCCATCCCAGGGCTACTGCTGGGCCAGACGGACCAGGCCGGGCTGACGTGGAGTGAGGCCTCCCCTAGGCCCAGGCCCAGCATCTGAACGGCGGCCTCCAGCTTCCTGATGTCTTATCATCCTTGTTATTACTGGTTCTTCTTTTCAGTGGATCTGGAAGCCCTCACTAAAGCCTGGCCCTTCATGTCATCAAATATCCAGGCAGTGTTCCATTTTCCACTTTTCCCAAAAACATAATTTTTGTAAAGTTTGTTTGAATCAGGTCCATATATTGTGATTGGTTGATACGACCAAAGTTTCTGTTAATCTACAGATTCCCCCCATCGATGCTCCTTTTTTTTTCTTTTAATGTATTGAAGAAACTGGGCCATCGGTCCTGTGGAGTTTCCTGAAGTCTGGATTTTGCTGATTGCATCCCCCTGGTGTGTTTAACTGGTTTCTTTGTTCTACTCATTTTCTTACAACCTTATGAGGCAGATTTTCCAGGACAGACAGCCCTGGTTTCACTTCGGCCTCATTGTAGATGTTTCTAATTATATAGCCTAATTTAGGGGTTTGGAATTTGTGGTCTGAATAAAAGTTATCGTGAATTAGCAAGAACCGTGTGCCAGATGCTGTTCTGAGCATTTTATCTGAACTGACTCATTTAACCCTAGGAGGTAGGCAAATTATTACTATTTCCATTTTATAGATGGGGAAACCAAGGCACAGAAAGGTCATCCAGCTAGGAAATGATGGGGCTAGTAAGTTGATGGGTCTGTGTCCTTGACCACTTCTCTATATCAGATGAATGAAAAAATGAATGAATGCTCTTCCTATGCCTGGGGAGGAAGGAGATTTTGCCTTCTGTGTTTTCTGGCTTTTTATTCCCTTTCCATTTATTTCTTCAGTTATTTGTTCATTTTTTCATTCATTCCTTTGCTTGTCAGTCATTTGATTCAGGCCCTGTGCTGAGGAATGAAAGCCCCTCTCTGTCCTCTTGGAGATCCCTTACAAGCAAAGGGCTGTGTTTCAATAAGTTAGGTGCTGACTTAAAAAATATGGGTGGACATTCAAGGGTGGAATTTGCTTTGCCTGGTGTGGCATTGAGGAGTCAGGGAGGGCTTCAGAAGCAGTGACCTGAGTTGGGTCTTAAAGGATGAGTAGGAGTTTGTCAGGCTAAGAGAAAGTCTCCCTGGGTAGAAACAACAGCCTGGGCAGAACCTCAGGACAGGCATGTCTTGACTGGGCTTATGGGTGAGTAGTGGGAGCCATGAGGTTCTAATGGCTGAGCTTGACACTGTGGGCCTTGACCCCTAGTGGGCAGAAAGGAAGATGTTTCCGTAAGGGCTGGTAACGAGGGGCCCCTTGAGCTCATAACGCGGTGAGGGCTGGTGAGTCAGACCTGACGCTCACTCCTCTGTCCTGCCAGGTGTTTCCTTGTGAACGCTACCTGCGGCGTCACCTGCCCACCCACGGCAGCGGGGGCAGGTTCAAGTGCCAGGTGTGCAAGAAGTTCTTCCGGCGGGAGCACTACCTCAAACTGCACGCTCACATCCACTCAGGTGGGTACCCTGCCCCCCACCAACTCCTGCTCAGTCCCCCTTCCCCTCCCCCCAGACACCCTCTCTGTTCCCCTTCCCATCCCCCTCTGGCCTTCCTCCCCATCTCCTTCAGCCTTTTTCCTGAGCCCCCTCCTGCCCATCCCCTCCCTCTCTTCACCCCCCCTTCCCATCTCCTTCCTGGCCCCTACCTGCCCCCTCAAGTGAACAAGGGGTTCCCACCAACACTAGAGTGGAGACGAGCCTCGGGAGGTGGGTGGGGGGACACGGCGCTGCCCCTGAGGCCATTCTGAGCCCCTGGAGGTGGGGGCGTTGTGCTCGATGCAAAATTCCCTCCCAAACCTGGATAGAACCCTCTCTCCTTAGTTCCTCAGCTGAGATACATTGACACTTTATTTTTTTTTAAGCTTTAAAATGTTTTTTATTAGTTAAAAAATTCTGTTCTGTTTTATACTGAAAAGGGTCTAAAGATTGAGAAAACCTGAGGAAAAAATCCTTGATAGTACAAAAGCATCTCTCCTCAGAGGGACAATCCAAATGGTTTTTGATTTTTTTTTTTTTTTTTTTTTTTACTATGGCCTAGGTAAAAAATACATTTTATATGCAACCCAGGAAACACATACGTACACACAGAATATACTGAAACAGAAGTTTCACAAAACAATATTTTCTATCTGTACAGTTTTAGTTGTTAAAATAGCCACCATCAGTTTGTGACTTGGAGTTCCCAGTTTGAAGAGTGATCCTAATTCCCCCCCCCCCAAAGGTGATCACTGTTAGTGGTCTCATCTGGGACATTCTAGTTTTATTTTACATCTATAGAAAACATGTGCTTACTTTTACACAAACAGGCACATATTATAACTCTACTATGTGCCATTTTTCTTCACTTATCAAGGTACCTTGAAGATGTTCCTAATAGCACCTTCTTTTTCTCAGCTGCATAGTATTCTCCTGCATTTACCATCTCTGATTTAACCATTTCCCTATGGATGGACACTTAAATTATTTTTTCAGCTGTTAGTTTGTATACACAATGCTGTGTGGGTCTCTTGACAAGCTTTTGGGAATATATCTGTAGTGTACATTCCTAGCAGTGGAAATGCTAGGTTAAAATGTATATGCAGTACTGAGTTTTAGTTTGGGATGATGAAAAAGTTCTGGAGATGGATAGTGGTGATGGTAGCACGACAATAAGAATGTACTTAATGCCACTGAAGTGTACACTTAAAGATGGTTAAAATGGTAAATTTTCTGTTACATGTATTTCATATTTATGATAAAAGAAGAAAAAGAAGTAACTTCATTGGCAATTTTGATAGATATTACCAAATTGCTTTCTTTATGGTTTTTAAAATAATCATTATTATTCACAAGTAATACATGCTTTTTGTAAAAATGGAAGCAGTATGGAAGTACGTAAAGTAAAATGTTAAATTCCCCCTTCAAATCTTAATTGCTACTGACAGTTTGGTGTGTACCCTCCCCTACCTTTCTCCCTGCATATTCTGTGTCGATACAAACCCATATGGCCAGGGCTTTTTTGGAGTATGGGGATTGTATTTTTTTCTAACAAAAATGGGACTGTATTAAGCTGTCCTACACTTTTCTTTTCCCCCTAGCAGTATAGCCAGGAGATCTTTCCAGATCAGGAAACAGATCGACCTTAATCTTTTTAATGACTGCAGAACATTCCATTGTAAGGACCAGAATTTCCTCAATCATTGGGTTGGCATTTTTCAAAAGTACTTTATTCATCCCAGAGAGGAGAACAGAGAGGAAATAATGGCAGGAAATAAAGCAACCCAGTAATAGCCCTTTTCCAAAGGGCAGTTTCTGACCTCTGACTCCTGTTAGGTGAGAGCTGCTCTCCATGCCACCCCTCACCCCCAGCCCCACGCATGGGTTCTGCAGCAGACGGTCTGGGGCAGCTCAGGTGGACTCTGGGTCACACTGCCGGGCTGGAATCTTACTTCCCCCAAACACTAGGTGTAGACCAGGAACCTCAGTTTTTCTCTTCTAGGACTTACCTTATGGTTTGTTGCAAGGATTCAACCAGATAAGGTGTAATTCCCCCCTCCCCTGTGGTGGACCCCACTTCAGTAAATGTCACGGCCATCCACCCTGTCGCCCAGCCCACGCCTTAGATTCTCTCATGCCCCACAGCCAGTCCGTTGGCAAGGGCTGCCGATTCTGCTTTCTGGACATCACCCGTACTTGGCCACTTCCCATTTCTTGTACCAGCCTCCTTCCTGCCTCCACCCTCACGCCCTCAATCTGTTCTCTACACGCAGCCAGAGGGAGCCTGTGAGACTCTCAAGCCAGATCCTGTCCCTCCTCTGCTCAGTGCCTCTGGTGGCTTCTCATCCGGCTCAGAGTGAAAACCTTGCCTCCCAAGCCCTCCCTCTGGGCCTGGCTGCCTTGCCCACCTCCTCTTCTGCCTCATTCTCCCTCCCCTGCTCCAGCCCGGCCACACGGGCCTCCCCTCAGACACAGGCGGTGCCCCACGTCTCCTCCTGCCTGGGACCCTCACTCCCACATTACTGCGTGGCTCGCTCCCTCACCACCTCAGGTGTTGCCTCGTCAGAGAGGCCCCTCCTGCCCATCCTAACTGAACCAGCCTCCTCTCCTCCTTGGCAAAGCAAAGTCCCGAGGAAAGGGAGAGGCAATATTCCCGCAGGCCACCTCCCTGGAGGAGCTGCTGTCCCCTGATGGAGACCCCTGCGCCCCATATTCACACTCCCTCTCACGGCACCCTTGGTCCCCCATCTGTGTTTCCTCCTGCAGGTGAGAAGCCCTACAAATGCTCGGTGTGTGAGTCCGCGTTCAACCGCAAGGACAAACTGAAGAGACACATGTTGATCCATGAGCCATTCAAGAAATACAAATGCCCCTTCTCGTGAGTAGAGACGGTGGGTGGGAGGGGGCAGGTTTACCCAGCTGTGGGATAGAAGGGGGTCAGGGCCGAGGGCTGCAGGCCCTCTCTCCTTTTGTCCTGTCCTGGGTCCCGCCTGGCTGCTTCACTCCCCATGCTGCTTCCCTGCCCAGCCCTTAGGGTGGATGAGCGAGTCCGTCCTGCCTGGGGCTGGCAGGGCGGCCAGCAAGAGAGTCCTGTGCTGAGTGAGCTCCCCTGACCAGTGTTTTGGATTCTAGGACACACACGGGCTGCAGTAAGGAGTTCAACCGGCCAGACAAGCTGAAGGCTCATATCCTTTCCCACTCCGGTAAGTGGCTCCTGGACGTGCCAGGAGGGTCTGGTTCAGCTCAAGCCCCCTGGGCAGGGACCCCAGAAAGAGCAAACACATCCTGTGAGGCTTATTTTCCCTGCCTGGTACCTTCCAGCCAATAGACTTTTGCCCCTGGGAGCCATGAGCCTGGCCTGTGTTTGGGTCCTCAGGGTGTACGGCGGTGAGTCAGCCACAGTTCCCCAGGCTGAGGAGGAAGCTGACTCAGGAGGAGATGACTGTATATCAGAGAGGCACCCAGTGTGACAGAGGTGGGGTCAGGTGTGGAGGGAGATCCAGTTCTGAGTGGGTCCGAGGTAAGGCCAGGGAGCTTCCTTGGCCCACTCGGCAGAGCGAGGAAGCTGGGGTGTGGAGTAGGGGTCTCCACACCACTCCTCAGTTTCCCAGCGGCTCCACAGAGCTTCTCCTGGGGCTGCTGCTTCCCCAGAGCAGCTTGGCTGGCTTTCCACATACCACTTGGTCTATAGAACAAGGTTTCTCAATATCGGCACTATTGATATTTTGGGCTGGATAATTCTTTGTCGTGGGCGGCTGCCCTGTGCACTGTACGATGTTCAGCGGCATCCCTGGCCTGTACCCCACGGTTATGACAACCAAAAATGTCTCCGGGGACAAGCCAAAAGATCCTTGGGGAGTAAAGTCACCCCTGATTAACAACCACTGGTTTGTAAACAGGATCTAGTGGCTAAAGAGAGTGTGAAAACTAAGAGAGTAGATTGAGGACTTGGAGACAGAGGGCCTGGGCTTGATTCTTGGCACTACCACTCTCCTGCTGGGTGGCCTCGGGCAAGTCACTGCCCCCTCTCTGAGCTGTCATCCCAGGGAGGCTGAGGGGACCATGGCACAGGCTGTGTGTGGGACGGAGTTGACTTCATGGTGGATATGGAGGCACCAGTGATTCATCCAGTGAGTGACTATTGCGAGAATACCATGTGTCAGGCACTGGGGGTGCCATGGGGGAATCAGGCAGAAGCCCACCCTGCCCTCCTGGGGAAGCTTAGCATTTCGTGGCAGAGATCGAAAATGAACAGCAAACAAATAAGTATGTTACACTAAAATATGCTGAGGGCAAAGATGGAAATAAGCAGAGTGAGGGGACAGAGAAAGAAGGGAAGTGGGTATCAGGGAGGGCTCCCCGGAGGAGGTGACACGAAAGCTGAGTCTGAGAGAGGAGAAGAGCCGGAAATGGCTTCCAGGGTGAGGGAGCAGCAAGTGCGAAGCCTTCAGGCAGGGAAGAGACTGGCGGGTGTTTGAGACGAGGAAAGGCGGGCGGGAGGCCTGGAGCTCAGAGAACAAGAGAGGGGAGAGGAAGGGGATGGGTCTGAGAGGTGAAGGGAGTGGCCAGCTGCAGCGACTCTGTGGGAAATTTGGGGAATCACTGGAGGGTTTGGAGCAGGGAGTGTCATGGAGAGGTTTTACCAAGACCGCTCTAGCTGCCCTGTGGGGAATGGTCTGAGGTGGCCAGGGTGAGGCAGGCAGACCAGAGAGGAGAGAGATGATGGTGACCTGGCGAAGTTAGTCAAGGTTTAGGGGCTGAGCTTGCTGTTCCAGGCAGAGGGGAAACAGCACAAGCAAAGGCCCAGAGGCAGGAGGCTGGCACAGGGTAAGTGGCTGGGAGAAGGTGGGAGATGAGAGTGGAGGGAGCAGGGCCCAGATCACACCCATGCTCGTAGGGCAAGCTGAGGAACTGGGCTTCGTTCCAAGTGCCAGGGCAGCATTGCAGGGTGAAGGGTCTGGGTGCCTCTCACTGCCTTCCCTTTGCTCCCCAGGCATGAAGCTCCACAAGTGCGCCTTGTGCAGCAAGTCCTTCAGCCGCCGTGCCCACCTCGCCGAGCACCAGCGCGCCCACACAGGCAACTACAAGTTCCGCTGTGCCGGCTGCGCCAAGGGCTTTTCCCGCCACAAGTACCTCAAGGACCACCGCTGCCGCCTCGGCCCCCAAAAGGACAAGGACCTGCAAGCCCGGCGGCCCCCCCGGAGGAGGGCAGCCCCCCGCAGCGGCAGCACTGGTGGCCGCAAGGTGGTGACGCCCCTGCCTGACCCGCTGGGGCTGGAGGAGCTGAAGGACACAGGGCCTGGGCCAGTGCCCGAGGCCGCCCCAGGCAAGCCGCCCTTCTCGGAGCCGGATGCCGTGCTGTCCATCGTAGTTGGGGGGACGGTGGGGGGCGAACCTGAGCTGGTGGTGCCCGGGCATGCCGAGGGCCTGGGCTCCAACCTGGCCCTGGCGGAGCTGCAGGCAGGGGCCGAGGGCCCGTGTGCCATGCTTGCTGTGCCTGTCTACATCCAGGCCTCGGAGTGATGGACCCATGGTGTTTGCTCCCACATCCTGCCTGATGCTCACCTTTGGGTCCAGGGCCTCTAGGAGCTGACTAGAGATCCTTCCCAGTGGAAGTGAGCCATTGGTCAAAATCCTTTTGGAACATGCTCTGTAAACCCTGGCCCAGGGCCGCCTCGCTGTGTCCCCTGTCCTTCTGGGAAGCCCTGCAGCATTCTGGGATCTGAGGCAGCTGAGCCTGAATGGCCCAGGGTCTGGCTGGTCCAGGCTGGTGGTCAGGCTGCCTATGAGAGAAGACAGGGCAGTCCCACCCACCCCTCCTCCAGGCTGCCTAGGGGCAGCCTCTAGTTAAGCTGCTCTTCAGGGGCCTGATATGGTTGGAGCCCTTACCTGTTAAACCTTTTCACATGCAGTTCTCCCAGCATCCCCAGACGACTCTGTGATGTAGGCATGTAGGAGGCACTCGAGTGTTGTGGTTAGAGTTCAGCTGTCAGCCAGATCTGGCTTCAGATCCAAGCGCTGACACTTACTTGCTGTGTGACCTTGGATAAGTCACTTGACCTCTCTGAGCCCTGCATTCCTCATCTGTACAATGGGGCTTATGACAGTACTACCTCATAGGGCTGTCATTGGGATCCAGTATGATGAAATGTACAAAGAGTTTGGCATAGAGTTTGGCGTAGTGCCCGGCACTCAGAAAGTGCTCAATAAATATTTTTATCAACATGGCTCAGGCCCTAGCTTTGGCAATTTCTTTCTTAGCCCCTAGGTGGCAGCGTTCCCCCCTCCAAAGCTTGTGCGGGCTGAGGGGTCACTTGGCTCCTCACACAGCTACGCTGCCCCAATTGCCATAGAGAGGTTTGGTGCATCCAGAACAGTTATTTCAGAATATGTCCCATGGAAACCCCTGGAGGAAGGGGTTTATAACTCACTTTTGAAAATGCAGGGTCCTGGGCCTTGCCCTAAAACCCTTTGGAATCAGAAGCTCTAACCAGAGTCAGAGGACCATCTCGAGCAGGCCTCTGGATGGCCATAGGTGCCCCCACATCTAGCATTCCCTTCCCCATCTCCAGCTAGTCCAGGGGGGAAGCAAATTAGGCTCCTGGGAGACAGGGAGGGAGAAAAGGGGCCTTCACCAGTGCTTTCTTATTTGTCTTCACCACCACCGTGCTGGGCCACACTGCCTCAGTTACAGGAGAGGACTCTGAGGCTGAGATGGAACAGGGCAGGATGCGGGAGGACTGTCGGACTCAATTTGATCACTGAGTTTCCCTGAAGGCTGACATCCCTCAGACATCTGTGTGTGGGCCTGTGGCTGGAACTCAGAGCAAGGTCGAGTTCCCCACATCCTCAGGAAGGGTGTGATGCAGTGGGAGGGACGAGTGAGGTAGCAGTGCACAGCTGAGGGGGTAAGGGCGGTAAGCGTACCCAGCCCTCAGGAGGGCCAGGGGAGGGGCTGATGGGGACAGGAAGTCTCAGAGGGGGAGGTAACACTCGATCTAGGCCTTGACACAGAGTGTTTGATGGATAGAAGAAGGCATGCCAGGGGGATTGGTTCAAGACGGCGGAGTAGAAGGACGTGCGATCACTCCCTCTTGCGAGAGCACTGGAATCACAACTAACTGCTGAACAAGCATTGACAGGAAGACACTGGAACTCAACAAAAAAGATACCCCACATCCAAAGACAAAGGAGAAGGCACAATGAGATGGTAGGAGCGACAGAATCACAATAAAATCAAATCCCATAACTGCTGGGTGGGTGACTCACAAACTGGAGAAAACTTATACCACCGAAGTCCACCCACTGGAGTGAAGGTTCTGAGCCCCACGTCAGGCTTCCCAGCCTGGGGGTCCGGCAATGGGAGGAGGAATTCCTAGAGAATCAGACTTTGAAGGCTAGCAAGACTTGATTGCAGGACTTCAACAGGACTGGGGGAAACAGAGACTCGACTCTTGGAGGGCACACACAAAGTAGTGTGTGCATCAGGACCCAGGAGGGAAGGAGCAGTGACCCCACAGGAGACTGAACCAGACCTACCTGCTAGTGTTGGAGGGTCTCCTGCAGAGGCGGGGGGTGGCTGTGGCTCACCATGAGGACAAGGACACTGGCAGCAGAAGTTCTGGGGAGTACTCCTTGGTGTGAGCCCTCCCAGAGTCTGCCATTAGCCCCACCAAAGAGCCGGGTAGGCTCCAGTGTTGGGTCGCCTCAGGCCAAACAACCAACAGGGAGGGAACCCAGCCCCACCTATCAGCAGACAAAGTGGATTAAAGTTTTACTGAGCTCTGCCCACCAGAGCAACACCCAGCTCTACCCACCACCAGTCCTTCCCATCAGGAAACTTGCACAAGCCTCTTAGATAGCCTCATCCACCAGAGGGCAGACAGCAGAAACAAGAAGAACTACAATCCTGCAACCTGTGGAACAAAAACCACAGTCACAGAAAGACAGACAAGATGAAAAGGCAGAGGGCTATGTAGCAGATGAAGGAACAAGATAAAACCCCAGAAAAACAACTAAATGAAGTGGAGATAGGAAACCTTCCAGAAAAAGAATTCAGAATAATGATAGTGAAGATGATCCAGGCCCTCGGAAAAAGAATGGAGGCAAAGATCGAGAAGATGCAAGAAATGTTTAACAAAGACCTAGAAGAATGAAAGAACAAATACCTAGAAGAATTAAAGAACAAACAAACAGAGATGAACAATACAATAACTGAAATGAAAAATACAATAGAAGGAATCAATAGCAGAAAAACTGAGGCAGAAGAACGGCTAAGTGACCTGGAAGACAGAATGGTGGAATTCACTGCTGCAAAACAAAATAAAGAAAAAAGAATGAAAAGAAATGAAGACAGCCTAAGAGACCTCTGGGACAACATTAAACACAACAACATTCACATTATAGGGGTCCCAGAAGGAGAAGAGAGAGAGAAGACCCGAGAAAATATTTGAAGAGATTATAGTCGAAAACTTCCCTAACATGGGAAAGGAAATAGCCACCCAAGTCCAGGAAGTGCAGAGAGTCCCAGGCAGGATAAACCCAAGGAGAAACACACCGAGACACATAGTAATCAAATTGACAAAAATTAAAGACAAAGAAAAGTTATTGAAAGCAACAAGGGAAAAATGACAAATAACATACAAGGGAACTCCCATAAGGTTAACAGCTGATTTCTCAGCAGAAACTCTACAAGCCAGAAGGGAGTGGCATGATATATTTAAAGTGATGAACGGGAAGAACCTACAACCAAGATTACTCTACCCGGCAAGGATCTCATTCAGATTCGACGGAGAAATCAAAAGCTTTACAGACAAGCAAAAGCTAAGAGAATTCAGCACCACCAAACCAGCTCTACAACAAATGCTAAAGGAAATTCTCTAAGTGGGAAACACAAGAAAAGGACCTACAAAAACAAACCCATAACAATTAAGAAAATGGTCTTAGGGACATACATATCAAAAATTACCTTAAACGTGAATGGATTAAGTGCACCAACCAAAAGACACAGGCTCACTGAATGGATACAAAAACCAGACCCATATATATGCTGTCTACAAGAGACCTACTTCAGACCTAGGGACACATACAGACTGAAAGTGAGAGGATGGAAAAAGATATTCCATGCAAATGGAAGTCAAAGACAGCTGGAGTAGCGATACTCATATCAGATAAAATAGATTTTAAAATAAAGAATGTTACAAGAGACAAGGAAGGACACTACATAATGATCAAGGGATCAATCCAAGAAGATATAATAATGACAAATATATATGCACCCAACATAGGAGTACCTCAATACATAAGGCAACTACTAACAGCTATAAAAGAGGAAATCAACAGTAACACAGTAATAGTGGGGGACTTTAACACCTCACTTACACCAATGGACAGATCATCCAAACAGAAAATTAATAAGGAAACACAAGCTTTAAATGACACAGTAGACCAGATAGATTTAATTGATATTTATAGGACATTCCATCCAAAAACAGAAGATTACACTTTCTTCTCAAGTGCACACGGAACATTCTCCAGGATAGATCACATCTTGGGTCACAAATCAAGCCTCAGTAAATTTAAGAAAATTGAAATCATATCAAGCATCTTTTCTGACCACAATGCTATGAGATTAGAAATCAATTAGGGGGAGAAAAACGTAAAAAACACAAACACATGGAGGCTAAACAATACGTTACTAAATAACCAAGAGATCACTGAAGAAATCAAAGAGGAAATCAAAAAATACCTAGAGACAAATGACAATGAAAACATGACAATCCAAAACCTATAGGATGCAGCAAAAGCAGTTCTAAGAGGGAAGTTTATAGCAATACAAGCCTATCTCAAGAAACAAGAAAAATCTCAAATAAACAATCTAACCTTACACCTAAAGGAACTAGAGAAAGAACAAACAAAACCCAAAGTTAGTAGAAGGAAAGAAATCACAAAGATCAGAGCAGAAATCAATAAAACTAAAAGCTGGTTGTTTGAGAAGATAAAGAAAATTGATAAACCATTAGCCAGACTCATCAAGAAAAAGAGGGAGAGGACTCAAATCAATAAAATTAGAAATGATAAAGGAGAAGTTACAACAGACACCGCAGAAATACAAAGCATCCTAAGAGACTGCTATAAGCAACTCTATGCCAATAAAATGGACAACCTGGAAGAAATGGAAAAATTCTTAGAAAGGTATAACGTTCCAAGACTGAACCAGGAAGAAACAGAAAACATGAACAGACCAATCACAAGTTATGAAATTGAAACTGTGATTAAAAATCTTCCAACAAACAAAAGTCCAGGACCAGATGGCTTCACAGGTGAATTCTATCAAACATTTAGAGAAGAGCTAACACCCATCCTTCTCAAACTCTTCCAAAAAATTGCTGAAGAAGGAACACTCCCAAACTCATTCTACGAGGCCACCATCACCCCGATACCAAAACCAGACAAAGATACTACACAAAAAGAAAATTACAGACCAATATCACTGATGAATATAGACGCAAAAATCCTCAACAAAATACTAGCAAACGGAATCCAACGACACATTAAAAGGATCATACACCATGATCAAGTGGGATTTATCCCAGGGATGCAAGGATTCTTCAATATATGCAAATCAATCAATGTGATACACCATATTAACACATTGAAGAATAAAAACCATATGATCATCTCAACAGATGCAGAAAAAGATTTTGGCAAAATTCAACACCCATTTATGATAAAAAAAAAACCTCTCCAGAAAGTGGGCATAGAGGGAACCTACCTCAACATAATAAAGGCCATATATGACAAACCCACAGCAAACATCATTCTCAATGGTGAAACACTGAAAGCATTTCCTCTAAGATCAGGAACAAGGCAAGGATGTCCACTCTCGCCACAGTTATTCAACATAGTTTTGGAAGTCCTAGCCACGGCAATCAGAGAAGAAAAAGAAAAGGAATACAAATTGGAAAAGAAGAAGTAAAATTGTCACTGTTTGCAGATGACATGATACTATACATAGAAAATCCTAAAGATGCTACCAGAAAACTACTAGAGCTAATCAATGAATTTGATAAAGTTGCAGGATACAAAATTAATGCACAGAAATCTCTTGCATTCTTATACACTAATGATGAAAAATCTGAAAGAGAAATTAAGGAAACACTCCCATTTACCACTGCAACAAAAAGAATAAAATACCTAGGAATAAACCTACCTAGGGAGACAAAAGAGCTGGATACAGAAAACTATAAGACACTGATGAAAGAAATTAGATGATTTAAACAGATGGAGAGATATACCCTGTTCTTGGATGGGGAGAATCGATATTGTGAAAATGACTATACTACCCAAAGCAATCTACAGATTCAATGCAATCCCTATCGAATTACCAATGGCATTTTTTACAGAAGTAGAACAAAATATCTTAAAATTTGTATGGAGACCCTAAAGACCCCGAATAGCCAAAGCAGTCTTGAGGGAAAAAAAATGGAGCTGGAGGAATCAGACTCCCTGACTTCAGACTATACTACAAAGCTACAGTAAGCAAGACAATATGGTACTGACACAAAAACAGAATATAGATCAATGGAACAGGACAGAAAGCCCAGAGATAAACCGACACACCTATGGTCAACTAATCTATGACAAAGGAGGTAAGGATATACAATGGAGAAAAGACCGTCTCTTCAATAAGTGGTGCTGGGAAAACTGGACCACTACATGTAAAAGAATGAAATTAGAACACTCCCTAACACCATACACAAAAATAAACTCAAAATGGATTCGAGACCTAAATGTAAGACCAGACACTATAAAACTCTTAGAGGAAAACATAGGAAGAACAGTCTTTGACATAAATCACAGCAAGATCTTTTTTGATCCATCTCCTAGAGTAATGGAAATAAAAACAAAAATAAACAAATGGGACTTAATGAAACTGAAAAGCTTTTGCAAAGCAAAGGAAACTACAAACAAGATGAAAAGACAATCCTCAGAATGGGAGAAAATATTTGCACACGAATCAATGGACAAAGGATTAATCTCCAAAATATACAAGCAGCGCATGCAGCTCCATATCAAAAAAACAAACAACCCAATCCAAAAATGGGCAGAAGACCCAAATAGACATTTCTCCAAAGAAGATACACAGATGGCCAACAAACACATGAAAGGATGCTCAACATCACTAATCATTACAGAAATGCAAATCAAAACTACAATGATGTATCACCTCACACTGGTCAGAATGGCCATCATCAAAATATCTACAAACAATAAATGCTGGAGAGGGTGTGGAGAAAAGGGAACCCTCTTGCACTGTTGGTGGGAATGTAAATTGATACAGCCACTATGGAGAACAGTATGGAGGTTCCTTAAACAACTAAAAATAGAATTACCATATGACCCAGCAATCTTGCTACTGGGCATATACCCTGAGATAACCATAATTCAAAAAGACACATGCACCCCAATGTTCATTGCAGCACTATTTACAATAGCCAGGTCATGGAAGCAACCTAAATGCCCATCGACAGACGAATGGGTAAAGAACATGTGGTACATATATGCAATGGAATATTACTCAGCCATAAAAGGGAATGAAACTGGATCATTTGTAGAGATGTGGATGGATCTAGAGACTGTCACAGAGAGTGAAGTAAGTCAGGAAGAGAAAAACAAATATCGCATATTGACGCATATATGTGGAACCAAGAAAAATGGTACAGATGAACCGGTTTGCTGGGCAGAAATAGAGACACAGATGTAGAGAACAAACGTATGGACAACAAGGGAGGAAAGTGGCAGGGGGGTGGTGGTGGTGGGATGAATTGGGAGATTGGGATTGACATATATACACTAATATGTATAAAATGGATAACTAATAAGAACCTGCTGTAAAAATAAATAAATAAAATTCAAAAATTAAAAAAAAGAAGAAGAAGAAGAAGGCATGCCAAGTAGAGCAGGGCATGAGCAAAGACCTCGAGGTATGACAGTGCTCAAGGTGTGTCGTGTTCTGGGGCTGGTGAATGGTCCAGGGTGACAGAGATTTGGGGGAAGTGGGTAGATCATGATAATCACTAATATGCTTCGAGCCTTCATGTGATTGACACTGTGCTATAAGCCTTTTATGTCGTATCACCTCAGCCCCATCAGGTGAGAATTGTCACTTTCCTTATTTTACAGATGAGGAAATGTAGGCACAGAGAGGTAAAGTTTCTTACCCAAACTCACACAGCTAATAAGTCAGAGAGTTGGGATTCAGGCTGAGTGGCCTGACTCCACGTGGCCTTAGCCACTCTGCTCTACTGAAATATGGGTTGATGTCTAATCAGAGAGAGCCTTGGATGTTGGGTTAAGGAATTTTATTCTCTACAATTAATATATTCTCTATAACGGAAGAGTCATGGGTGGCATTAAACATTTTTAAAAAAATTGTAACAGTGATAGTAAAAAATGTTAAAAACCACATCTCCATCCTAATACAACTATTTAAATTATATTTCTCTTTTCTTCCTGCCAATGTACACATGCATGCACTTACCAGTAATCACGAGGACTAAAGTTTACTAGGCACTTATATCATGCCTGGTGTGTCCTAAGCACTTTAAGGTAGGTGCTACTTTTAATCATATTTTACAGCTGAGATGAGGCAAGGTTAAGCAGCCCAAGTCACACAGCAGTAAGTGACAGAGCCAGGCCCCCAAACAAGGGCCATATCAAGATCAGGTCTAATACTTAACAGATGTGCAGTTGGACTGTGGGGGAGGAGGCTGGGGCACTATTGGGGTTCTCATAGCTGAACGTGTCCCAGGTTGGCAGATGAGAGACTGAGGCCCAGGGAGCGGAAGGCCCATGGTCAAGGGTCACTCAAAGTTGATGACAGAGCTTCTCCAGGACCCCAGAACCCCTAGATGCAGGACAGGGTGTAGTATAAAGAGGAACTGACCTGGGCATCCAAGGTCCCACAGATTTTGGCATCAGGCAGAGCTGGGTTTGAATCCTGGCTCTGCCTCTTCCCAGCTGTGTAACTGTGGCAAGTCACTTCACCTCTCTGAACCTTGGGGTCCTCATATGTCAAATGGGGAGAATAATAGTACCTACCCAATGAGACTGTTGTTGCAACGGAGGGAGAGAATTCTGGTAAAGCAGAGATCACAAATTGGCAGCCCACAGGTTGATAGACTTTGGCATTCACAATGTTTGAAAAATGAGCCAACATTTAAAAATAATGAAATTGGAGACCTGCAATCATGAAAAGTAAGATTCATTCCTTCTGTGTCAGGAACAAGACCATGGTGCCTGCTATCATGACTTCAACATTATGTTGGAGGTCTAGCAAAAGGAACAAGGCAAGGAAAATAAATGATGTAAGGATTGGAAAGGAGGAAATAATAGCAAGGATGCTGAAATAATAGTAAGACAAATATATAAAAATTTACTGTGTTCCTATACTCTAGGAGTAATTAGAAAATGTAATTTAAAGTTGGGAGATTTCACATAAAAATCTGGGTTTCTGACTTCTATTGAAAAATGGGGGGAATTCCCTGGTTGTCCAGTGGTTAGGACTCCGGCCCTTCACTGTTGAGGGCGTGGGTTCAATCCCCGGTCGGGGAACTAAGATCCTGCAAGGTGCGTGGCGTGGCCACAGAAAAAAAAAAAAAAAAGATAAAAATGGGATATCTGGTACCATGGGGCAGTAGTCAGGTGGAGCTGGGCTAGCCAGCCCTTTAGGTGAGCACATATATTACATGTGTCTGAAAAGTGGAAAAGCAAGATGGCCAGGCAGGGCCACATGATTTTTCATGTCCCTGGCCCACTTTACTCATTCATCTTATTTATAGACTCTGTGGGTATATGACTTTGAGGAACCCTGTAAATTCTGCTTCCTTTATGTCCAGTCCTCTGTCTGCCTCTAAGCCAGAGCTGCCCTCAGTTTCTCTATCAATAAATGTGGGGAGTTGAGTCATGGTTTTACTGACTGTATACTAAGTGCCACACCCTGTCTCTGTGCCTTATTTATATGTTACTGAGTCCTCAAGACACCCCTTGGAAGCAAGCTCTCTTATCATGTCCATTTTACAGGTGGGGAAACCAAGGCTCAGAGAGGTATAACAACTTGCCCAAGGACTCACAGCTGGAATGTGTGGAGCTGGGCCTCCAGTCCAGGACTGACAGACTCCAGAACTCCTGCCTAGTCTTAGGATTTCTAAAGCTCTCACCAGCTCTGATGAGATGGTTATTTTTGGAACCACTTCTCTGAGGCTCCAGCCACAGCTCATCTCCTTGGCCACACTACCCCGTCCAGGCCACCAGGCTCTCCTGCGTGAATGACCATATCATCAGCCTTCTCTTTTTTAAAAAATTAATTTATTTTATTTTATTTATTTTTGGCTGCACTGGGTCTTTGTTGCTGTGAACAGGCTTTCTCTAGTTGTGGTGAGTGGGGGCTACTCTTCATTGCACTGTGTGGGCTTCTCATTGCGGTGGCTTCTCTTGTTGCAGAGTACGGGCTCTAGGCGCGCGGGCTCAATAGATGTGGCACAGGGCTTAGTTGCTCTGCGGCATGTGGGATCTTCCTGGACCAGGGGTTGAACCCGTGTGCCCTGCATTGGCAGGCGGATTCTTAACCACTGAGCCACCAGGGAAGCCTATCAGCCTTCTCTTTGGTCTCCCTGCTTTCTCTATTCCTCCACCATGATCCATTCTCTTGACAGCAGCCCAAAGGATCTCTCTAGAGCCTGGTCAGATTATGCCACTTTCTTGTTTAAAACCCTCCAGTGGGGGCTTCTCTGGTGGCGCAGTGGTTGAGAAGCTACCTGCCAATGCAGGGGACACGGGTTCGAGCCCTGGTCTGGGAAGATCCCACATGCCGCGGAGCGACTAGGCCCGTGAGCCACAATTGCTGAGCCTGCGCGTCTGGAGCCTGTGCTCCGCAGCAAGAGAGGCTGCGATAGCGAGAGGCCCGCGCACCGCGATGAAGAGTGGCCCCCACTTGCCGCAACTAGAGAAAGCCCTCGTACAGAAACGAAGACCCAACACAGCCATAAACAAACAAACAAACAAACAAACAAACAAAACCCTCCAGTGGCTTCCAATCCTGCCCAGGGTGAAATCTAAAGTTCTCCCTGTAGATTTCAAGGTTCTATACCATGCAACCCTCATCTCCTACCACTCTTTTCTTTTTTCTTTAAATTTATTTATTTTGTTTATTTTTTTATTTTTTGGCTGTGTTGGGTCTTTGTTGCCACGCGTGGGCTTTCTCTAGTTGCGGCGAGCAGGGGCAGCTCTTCGTTGTGGTGCGTGGGCTTCTCATTGCGGTGGCTTCTCTTGTTGCGGAGCACGGGCTCTAGGCATGTGGGCTTCAGTAGTTGCGGTACGCGGGTTCAGTAGTTGTGGCTCACGGGCTCTAGAGCGCAGGCTCAGTAGTTGTGGCGCATGGGCTTAGTTGCTCCGTGGCATGTGGGATCTTCCCGGACCAGGGCTCGAACCCGTGTCCCCTGCCTTGGCTGGCGGATTCTTTAACCACTGCACTACCAGGGAAGCCCTCCTACCACTCTTTTCTTATTTCACTCCACTCCAGCCACACCTGCCCCCTAGCTGTTCTTCCATCATATAAACTAGTTCCTGCCTCGGGACCTTTGCACTTGCTGTTCCCTCTGTCTAGAATGCTCTTCTCCCAGATTTTTTATGGCTGGCTCCCTCCTTCTATTCACCTTTGTCCAAAAGTCATTTCCTCAGAGAGGTCTTCCCTGGCCAATCTGTCTAAAATAACCCCTACCCACTCCCATCATTCTCTAGTCCCTTAGCCTGCTTCATTTTTATTCATCACCCTTGACATTATGTTAGACGTTTCTTTATTGTCTGTTCCCCTCATTAGAAACCCACAAGGACAAGGACTTTTTTCTGTTTTGTTCACTGGTATATCTGCAGTGCCTAGAACTTCCCAGGAATTGCTCGATCAATATTTCTTGAGATATTTTGAATGAACAAGGTCCCCTCCACACATCCTCTCCTCCCACCTCACAGAGGCCAAGGGTAAGTTTCCCCCAGTAAGAATCTGCCACATAGGCTGAGAGAGAATTGGGAGGTAATGTCTGGTTATAAAGGACTCTTTCCTTTGTCTTAAAAGGGAGCTGAGAATATCTGGGACAAATGACAAAGGCGGTGGCTTGGAAGTCTCAGTTGACAGAGCAAGTATCCTGCCTGGCCCAGGAAAACCGGTTGCACCAATTTTATCACCCCTGGGGAGGAAGGAGTGGAGGTGGCAGCTGCAGATGCTCCCAACCCCCAAGGCTGCCAGCAAGTGCCCCGTGGATTCTCAGGACCTGAAGGGTGGTGGTGTCAGGGAGTTTAGTAGATTCTACCTCAGGGTTGGGGGTGACCCCCTACTGGCCAAGGATGGCTGGTGTATGGTCAGGCATAGAACCTGAGGCAGGAGGCCAAGGCCCAACTTCTCTGTATAGAATCACAGAGAGTAAACTGAAGCCCAGAAAGCGAAAGGGTCTTGTCATGGCAAACTGAGTTCAGATCCAGCTCTCCTGACCCCCGGGTCACAGCTACCTCAGTCCATTCATTTATTCACGCAACAAATATTTAATGAGCACCTACTATATGCCAGGCATAGTTCTAGGCATTGGCGGTACACGGTGAACCAAACAGGTAATGATCTGTGGAGTTCCCCTGTAGAGGAAGCAGAAGATAAATAACAAAGTAAATAAGCAAATTATATAATATGTTAGGAGGTGATAAATTACTGTAGAAAAGAGAAAAACTAGAGACAAGTAGAGGTTTGGGGAGTATGGGGTGTGGGGCAGGTTGCAGCATTATTTGGGGTGGCCTGGAAGGCCTCACTAAGAAGGAAACATTTAGGAAAAGACTCAAGGAAGAGGAAATGAGCCATGTGGTTATCTGGGAAACAGCATGTCAGGGAGAGGGCATAGCCCTTGCAAAGCAATGCCTTAAGGTTGGAGGGCCCTGCTGTGTTTGAAGAACAGTAGAGAGGCCAGTGTGGCTGGAGCGAGGAGTTGGAAAGGCAGTGAGGTGACGGGAGGATCATGACACATCATATAGGGACTTAAGGGACATTGAAAGGCCTTTGGCTTTTACTCTGAGGTATGTGGGGAGCCATCGGGGGGGCTGTGAGCAGTGGTTCTGACATGTATTTTTTAAAGGACCCCTCAGGCTGCCATTTAGAGAATGTGCTGGAGCGGGTAAGGGTGGAGACAGGAAGGCCAGTGAGGAAGTGTATTAGTTTCCTATTGCTGCTGTAACAAATAACTACAAACTCTGTGGCTTAAAACAACTCAAGTTTATTATCTTTCAGTGTTGGAGGTCAGGGGTCTGGTATGGTTCTCAATGGACTGAGATCAAGTTACTGGCAGGGCTGTGTTCCTTTCGGAGGCTCTTGGGGAAAATCCATTCCCATGCCTTTTCCAGTTTCTAGAAGCCACCTGCATTCCTTGGCTTGTGACCCCTTTCTGGCCTCAAAGCCAGAAAGGTAGCATCTTCCATTCTTTCTCTGACTCTGACCCTTCTGCTTTCTTCTTGTGATTGCATTGGGCCCACCAGGATAATCTCCCCATCTCAAGATCCTTAATTTAATTCTTCTGCAAAGCCCTTTTTGCCACTTAAGATGACATTCTATAGAATGTGGACATCTTTGGAAGGCCAATATTCTGCCTACCACTGGAGACTACTGCAAAAATCCAGGCAAGAAATGATGGTGAAATGAGTGAGAGTGACAGCAGTGAAGATGGTGAGAAGAGGTGGGGTTCTGGATATATTTTGAGGGTAGAGCCAACAGGATATTCTGAGATTGGATGTGGACCTTTCTTTTCCAGTGGAGGGGGACTTCTAGTCTACCTCTGTGTTGGGCCTGGACCTGGGTGAGGATGTGGGTTTCTCTGGCATGAGGACCAAGGAGTCATCAATCCATTATTGGAACTTATGTGGCTCCCTAGGGCCTGGTGCCTGTTACATGGCCTGCACGTGCTCAGTTGAAGGAGTATGAAGTACGTCTTGTAACCCACCATTAGCTCAAGTGCAGGGGTCCCTCCAGGGCACAATCTCCCCCAACTCCCCACTGTCCAGGTTCTGCTGGGCCTGACCTATGCCTATTGCTAACTTTGGCCTGTTCCCCAGGAAGGTCACACTTGCTCCCATGTCCATCACACTTTATTTATGTGTTTGTTTATGTGTGAAACCGAGTCTCCCTAAAACCGAGTTCCCGTACTGAGTTTATGATTAATCTCTCTATCCAAAACTTTATTCCCCTGCTTGTCTCCTCTGACCTCAATCCCTTTTTTGTCCCCTCTGGCCTCAATCCTGTGCTAACTGAACACTAATCAACCAGAGTCAGCTATTGTTGATAACATCATCAATGTACTAAAATTGCTACTATGTCATCATTAACTTACAAGCTCAGGTTGTTTCTCTAGGGCAAGATGAGCCCACAGATCCTCAAGCCATGGACCGCCTGGACAGAGAATTATAAAAAGGAGACCTCCTGATTCCTGGACCATGATTAAGAAATGTCACAAGACGATGACTAATCCTAGTTCCTTTGTTCTTCCCCCTTAAAACATCCCTAACTCAAAGACCAAGATGAAGTGGATCTGAGACTTGTCTCTCACTCCTTAGCTTGATGCCCTGCAAATAAATCCTTACTTTGCTGCAAATGCCCGCTGTCAGACTTTGGCTTTCTGCATCACGGGCACACGAGCTCTTGCTTGGTTTCATGTGTATCTCTCTGTCCATTTATTCATTTGGATGTAGGCGGTATAAGCATAGTGGCTAAGCAGGTTGTATTTACAGTAAGAATCCCAGCTCTGCCCCTACAAGCTGTGTGACCTTGGGCAAGCTATTCAACTTCTCTGTTTCTCCAGTATCTAATGTACAAAATTGGGACGATAATAATGCTCATTTCATGCAGTTGTTGTGTGGGCTAAATGAGCTATTTCTTGTAAAATGCTCAGTTTGGTGTCTTGCTTAGAACAAAGGGCTCAATAAAGATTTTCTATTACCTGCTGGGGTATCAGATGCCAGCCACACTACTTAATAATGGTGTGACCCTGGGCAAGTCATTCAACCTCTCGAAGCTTCTATTTCCTCAGCTGTAATCTGTACCTACCTCATCGAGCTATAGTTGGCATGACTTTTTTTTTTTTTTTTAATTTATGGCTGTGTTGGGTCTTCGTTTCTGTGCGAGGGCTTTCTCCAGTTGTGGCAAGCGGGGGCCACTCTTCATCACGGTGCGCAGGCCTCTCGCTATCGCGGCCTCTCTTGTTGCGGAGCACAGGCTCCAGACGCGCAGGCTCAGCAGTTGTGGCTCACGGGCCCAGCCGCTCTGCGGCATGTGGGATCTTCCCAGACCAGGGCTCGAACCCGTGTCCCCTGCATTGGCAGGCGGATTCTCAACCACTGCGCCACCAGGGAAGCCCAGTTGGCATGATTAAATGAGGTATTCTATGTAAGCCATCTGATTCAGCATGAGGGCTCAATAGATGTTATTGACTATTATTCCTGTCATTATTGTTTATTTATTGTGTAAATATATATTGGTTGCATATTCTGTGCCAGGCCCTTTACCTGTATTCCCAATGAATCCTCAGAATGTGGCCTGGTGTGGAAGTTAGTGTCTCTTTCACAGATGGGGAAACCGAGGCAGATGATGCACCTTGCCACATGGCTGAATGGAAGAGCCCCAGTTCTAAACTAGGTTTGTGTGGTAGGCACCAAAACATGTTTTCTTTTTGTTTATGTACAGTATTACATAATTTACAGGCGTACAATATAGTGATACACAATTTTATAGGTTATACTCCATTTACAGTTATAAAATATTGGCTATATTCCCCATGTTGTACAATATATCTTTTAGCTTATTTTATACATAATAGTTTGTACCTCATAATCCCCTACCCCCAAACATGTTTTCTTTTCATTACTTCAACACACTTTTTTTTGAGTTAAAATTCACATAACATAAAATTCACCATTTTAACTATTTAAAGTGTACAATTCAGTGCTTTTTAATTGGGTTGTTTGTGTTTTTTGTTTTTGAGTTGTAATAGCTTTTTTTTTTAAAGATAATTTTATTTATTTTTTAAAAAATATTTATTTATTTATTTATTTTTGGCTGCGTTGGGTCTTGGTTGCACGGGATCTTTGTTGTGGCATTCGGGGTCTTTCGTTGCGGTGCATGGGCTCTTCTTTGGGGCACGCAGGCTTCTCTCTAGTTGTGGCTTGCATGCTCAGTAGTTGCAGCGTGTGGGCTTAGTTGCTCTGCAGCATGTGGGATCTTAGTCCCCCGACCAGGGATCGAACCTGCGTCCCCTGCACTGGAAGGCAGATTCTTAACCACTGGACCACCAGGGAAGTCCCTTTTTAAAAATTGTATTCTGGGGCTTCCCTGGTGACACAGTGGCTAAGAATCTGCCTGCCAATGCAGGGGATACAGGTTTGAGCCCTGGTCCAGGAAGATCCCACGTGCCGCGGAGCAACTAAGCCTGCGCACCACAACTACTGAGCCTGCACTCTAGAGCTCACGAGCCACAGCTACTGAGCCCACACGCCACAACTACTGAAGCCCACACGCCTAGAGCCCGTGCTCCGCAACAAGAGAAGCCACTGCAATAGAAGCCTGTGCACCGCAACAAAGAGAAGCCCCTGCTCGCTGCCACTAGAGAAGAGCCCGCGCGCAGCAACAAGGACACAACACAGCCAAAGATAAAATAAACTAATTTTTAAAAAATTTTTAAAAATGTATTCTGAATATTAACCCCTTGTCAGGTATGGAATTTGCCAGTATTTTCTCTCATTTTGTGAGTTGCCCTTTCACTTTCTTGATAATGGACTTTGGTACACAAAAGTTTTTAATGTTGGTGAAGTCCAATGTATCTATTTTCTTCTTTTGTTGCTTGTGCTTTTTGTGTCATATTTAAGAAACTGTTGCCTAATTGAGGGTCACAAAGATTTATACCTATGTTTCCTTCTAAGAGTTTTATAGTTTTAGTTCTTACATTTAGGTCTTTGATCCATTTTGAGTCCTTTTTTGTATATGGTGAGAGGTAGGGATATAAATTCATTCTTTTGCATCTGAATATCCAGTTGTCCCAGCACTGTTTGTTGAAAGACTGTTCTTTCCCTATTGAATGGTCTTGGTACTCTTGTTGAAAATCAATTGACCATAGATGTATGGGTTTCTTTCTGGACTCTCAGTTCTATTCCATTGATCTATATATCTATCTTTATGTCAGGGCCACACTGTTTTTGTTTTGTTTTGTCTGGGTTTTGCTGTTGTTTTTGTTGTTTTACTGAGAACTTTTTTTTAATTGAGGTATAGTTGATTTACAATATTGTGTTAGTTTCAGGTGTACAGCATAGTGATTCGGTTATATATTTTTTTCTGATTATATTCCATCATAGGTTATTACAAGATGTTGAATATAATTCCCTGTGCTGTACAGTAAATCCGTGTTGCTTATCTATTTTATGTATAGTAGTTTGTATCTGTTAATGGGGGTGGGCTTTTTTGCATTTTTTATTGAGATATAATTGACATATAACATTATAGTTATCTCTTGCTATCCTCAGGGGATTCGTTCCAGAATCCCCCTCAGATACCAAAATTTGAGGGTGCTCAAGTCCCTTATTATAAAATGGTGTAGTATTTGCATATAACATCCTCTAGTATACTTTAAATCATCTCTAGGTTACTTACAATACCTAATACAATGTAAATGCTATATAAATAGTTGCTGGTGCACAGCAAATTCAAGTTTTGCTTTTTGGAACTTTCTGGATTTTTTTGTTGTTGTTGTTACTATTTTCAAACCTCAGTTGGTTGAATCCATGGATACAGATCCTGCGGATATGGAGGGCTGACTGTATATTAGTTTCAGGTTTACAACATAATGACTCAATATTTGTGTATATTGTGAAACGATCACCACAATAAGTCTGGTTAACATGCGTCACCATGTGTAGCTACAAATTGGTTTTTTTGTGTGTGCTGAAGATATTTTTAAGGAGCAATCCCAGATACCATCCCTCCCCCGAGAAAAAAACCCTCACCTAAATCCGATTCCCCCACATTGCTCTTCATGGGCACCTAGTCCCTCTGAACCACCTGAAACCAAGCCGGTGGCTCACTTTAAATGTCGCTCAGCTTCCGCTCTGAATTGAGGAATGTGTACTTGAACTTTAAAACAGATTCTCTTCTGGAAGGAGAGTCACAGGGCAGCACGCTCAGCAGAGTGACTGCCAGGGCATTGTTCGGGGTAAATAATAACGACCAGATAGCTGCCGCTGGTCATGGCATGTTCATGAGCTTTGGGAGGAGGCTGGAATATTGAGGGCTAGTGCAGGTGTCCCTATGAACAGGCATATAGAACGTGGGACTGAGAGGTGGGCTCCCAGGCTGAACGTGGAGACCCTCAGGGAGATGGTGTCACCAGCACGAGGTGTGGGGATGTGTGTCCCTCTGGTCTGTGAGATCCAGGTGGTCGTGCACCAGATACACAGTGTCACAGTAGGTCAGAGATTCCAACAAGGGAGCCCAGCGAAAGGCATGGCAGGAGGTTGTCCCTACCACTGGGGGCCATCTTGAGAAGGCCAAGTGTGGGTTTTGATGCAGAACCAAAGGTCTGTGTTCCCTGCCAGAATGATGCCTACAAGGTACCATCTGGGTTTTGCCTTTTCCTGAAAGTTCCTGCCACCAGGTGTGCATTTGCTTGTCAAGGAGCAAAACTGTCACCCTGAGCAAGTGGCTAACCCAATCTTACCATCGCCCTCATCCCCAGGGCCAGGCCATGACTTGGCTTCTCTGCTTGAGCTCCTGGACCACAGGGAGCTTCTCTCTGTTGTGATGAGAGACCCAAGGGTGACTCCTGGGCCCGGTTCCTCTGAGATCCCCCAGTTACCTCCTCCTGCAGTTACCTCCTTCCCCAGTTCTGCCAGCTGTGTTGCAGGGGAAAAAAATAAATAGGGTGCAAGAGGATGGTCACATTCCAGGTCTCAGGCGAGTCCCTGGGACGGGCCGCCAAGTGAGGGTCCTTGGCTTCGCTCAGGAAGGAATTCAAGAGTGAGCCCAAGTAGAGGGAAAGCAGATTTCTTTAGAAAGATACACATTCCATTGACAGAATGCAGTCCATCTCAGAAAGTGAGAGTGACCAGGACTACATCGTTTTGATTATTGAAGATTTGCAGTAAGTTTTGAAATTGGGACGTGTGAGTCCTCCAATTTTGTTTTGACTATTCAAGGCCCTTTAAAATTCCATATGAATTTTAAAATGCAGCTTATCCATTTCTCCGAAAAAAGGCAGCTCATGTTTTTATAGGGGTTGTATTGAATCTGTAGATAAATCTGGGGAGTTTTGTGACCCAACAATAATAAGTCTTCCAATCCATGAATATGGGATGTCTTTCAACTTATTTAGATGTTTAATTTCTTTCAACAAAGTTTTGTACTTCTCAGTGTACAAGACTTGACTTTATTAGGTTGAACACTTCTCTTCTGTTCCTAGTTTGTTGAGTGTTTTTATCAGGAAAGGGTGTTGGATATACTCTGCTTGGTTTTTACAGCTAAAAATTAGCGAAGTCCTCTGTATTTGACTTGGTATAATTATGTGAGACCAAATCATAATAATTTTTATGATTCATATTCAAAACCCATTCTTCATAATAGGCTTTATTAATTCAGCTTTTCTTGACTTTTTTTTTGGCTGCATCACACAGCTGGCAGGATCTTAGCTCCCCAACCAGGGATCGAACCCGGCCCCCTGGCAGTGGAAGTGAAGAGTCCTAATCACTGGACCGCCAGGGAATTACCTCCTTGACATATTTTTAAAGAAAATTACAAATATATGGCAGGGTATCTTTAACCATGTGACCTTGGGCAGTTTCTACTTCTGTGGTTCTCAGTTTCCTCAACTATAACATGGAGATGGTATAGTAATGCTTATTTCATGGGGCTGTGGTGGATGGAAATAAGATGAGATTTTTGAAGGCAGGGTACTTGGTAAACAAATCAAAACTGCATGCTTCTATGGCTGCTCTTACCAGAGATATTTTAACATTGCAATGTAACGTGTTTAGTTAAGTACATAAGGTATGTAAAGGACACTGACCTTAAGTATAAAAATATAAATTTGTATACACCCATGTGAATACCACTGGATCTTGATACTGAACCTGTCAGCACCCGACAATGGTCATTCTTCCTGGTCTATACTATCCCAGGAGGTAACTACTATTCTGACTCCTATCACCACAAATTATAAATTAGTTCTGCCTGTTTTTGAACTTCGTATAATTGGAATCATACAGGCTTTTGTGTCTAATTTCTTTCAGTCAGCATAATATCTTCAAGTTATTCAAGTTGTTGCAAGTACTGGTAGCTCATTCTTTTCACAAAGTTTTTTTCACAAAGTTTTTAATGAGCTAACACCAGTCGGTCACAGTTTGAAAAGGCTGTGCATTTGCCCAAGAGACCAGAAAAATGAGGACCAGGGAAGCCCAGGGCTCTCCAGTGTTGAGCCAATACACCCTGTGGATCTCTACCAAGGCAGTTGAATCCAGGATGGCAGCTACCTTGCCCATGTGTCATTACCTCTCATCCCACATGCTAGGCAGACATCATGACTTTTTTTTTTTTTTGGCCACGCTTCGTGGCCTGTGGGATCTTAGTTCCCCGACCAGGGATCGAACCCGCACCTCCTGCATTGAAAGCCCAGAGTCTTAACCGCTGGACTGCCAGGGAAGTCCGCAGACATCATGAATTGATCTCAGAACATTTTTAAGAGATGTCCTGATGCAGACTCAGAATTCTTCTCAACCCAGTAATCCGAGTGACCCACACACCAATTAATTGGGGTTGGTACTAAAGATTAAATCGGAATATTCTGCTATCATATCACCAAGATGTATTTCTGGGCTCCCAGAGTTATGACATGAGGGGCTCTGCTATCATCCCGGCTTACCCCACAGCAATATGAGACTGGTGGTGGTGAGGTCTGCAGAGTCTGACTGTTCATATATTCTTTGGGCCATGGCTCAAACCCAGCAAATGTTTTGCTACCTGTGTGCCTGGTTGCACCATGACTTAGATAAGAGGGGAGAGGCAGATTTCTTAGATATGGAGGGGTTGATGGCTTGATGGAATCCACCTCGTTTTTGTTTTTTATTTTGATAAAAACATTGCAATGTCTCAATTACAAAACAAACAGAAGTGTGATTTATGTTTCACAATTTATGCTGCTGTGAATTCTTGACAGTTCTAGTATGTCTCTCACATTTGAAAAATTTCTTCCAACCTGGAAAGTTGGGTGAGATGAACTCTCTCATCCTTTGGGAATAGTTACCTTTAGGTGCAGGCTGGGGTCGTGGCAGATTACAACAACAACGACAAGGACAACATTCAAGGCATATTTTTGTCTATATGTAGATAATAGTCTGGGGAGGAGACTCATATATGTGAAATAATAGAGGAAAAGTTCCATTAAGCTCTCATTTATTTGAAACTCTGTTCCTAAGCAACAGAGTCCAGGAGGGGATAAAAAAGAAGCCAAGTTTTTCTTCATTGGAGAGCACTTCAGAACTGGTTTACTCAGAACTGCTTTACTCTTTGTTTTCATGCAAGGCTAACAAATGCAAAAGATTGGAAGCAGCAAATTAGATTGGTGGGCTTGGGCGAAGTATTGGCTACTAGACACAGCCTCAGTGCTAATAGATGGAGAAGTGATTCCTTTTTTTTTTTTTTTTTTTGGCCACACCGCGCAGCATGTGGGATCTTACTTGCCTGACCAGGGATCTAACCCACGCCCCCTGCATTGGAAGCGCGGAGTCTTAACCATTGGACCACCAAGGAAATCCGGAGAAGTGATTCTTGACAGCAAAAGACAAGGAAAAACAATGAAATGTGATCCCACAACCAGTTGGCCCTTTGTAATGCAGGGGCAAAAAAATCCTCAATTCTGCTACTTTTGAAAGTTTTGAGTCTTCTCCCGGTTTAATTGCTATTGTGCATAATGATGACCCAGAATAAAATATACATTTCTGAGCACCTACTCTGCTAGGCCTATGCTAAGTAAGCATCTTACATTCCCTATCTCACACAAGGTTGGAGGTGGTCCTATTGCTATCTCCAGTTTACAGTTTTGGAAAGGGAAGCTCAGAGTAGAGGAAGTAACTGCCCAAGTAAGTATTCAAAGTGGGTTTTGAACCTTTGCAGTCTAGCTTTGCTGTTAGCCTCTACTAGGTTTCGAAGAACGTGTTAGGTGAATACGGAGTAGACAGGCATTGCAGGTAGAGAAACAGCATATGCGAAGGCTATTAAGTTAAGCTAGTCAGTCACTCAATTTCTGAGTCTTGCTTACTCACCTACAAAAATAGTAACAGTATTATCTCTCATAGGCTTGTGAGAATTAAATGTGATAATGCATGTAAAGCATTTTCCACAGTGCCTGGATCATAGAATGTGCATAACGTTAATTACTGTTTTATAAAATATTCTTACTTCTTTTCCTGTTCTTCTACCGCTACAGAACTGGTTCCAAGGAGACTACATTTCCCAGCATGCGACCTCGCCCTTTGACCCTAGCTAGACCTAAAAAGCGCGCCGCCGAGAGCTTTAAGCAGGAAGACTATAGCCTCCCGGCATGCAGCGCGCCACCCTCCGTTAGATTTGAGAGACGGACGGCGCGTTGCCCACCGGGAGTTGTAGTCAGTGGCGTGTTTCCTTGACGCCGGCCGGGCCGGGCGTGGGGGCCTGTGGTAGGTGGCGCGGCCGGGCGCAGCTGCGGGGCGGAGGTGGCGGAGAGGCCTGCGGCGGCAGGGAGCGGCGGAGCGGGGAGCGGGTAGAAGGCGCCGGAGCCGAGCCGAGCCGGAGCGGGCGGCGCAGGCCGGCACGGCGAGCAGCAACCATGTCGGTGTTCGGGAAGCTGTTCGGGGCTGGAGGGGGTAAGGCCGGCAAGGGCGGCCCGACCCCCCAGGAGGCCATCCAGAGGCTTCGGGACACGGAGGAGATGCTAAGTAAGAAGCAGGAATTCCTGGAGAAGAAGATCGAGCAGGAGCTGACAGCCGCCAAGAAGCACGGCACCAAAAACAAGCGCGGTGAGTCGGCCCGGCCCCCTCAGACTCCTCTGGCCCGGACTCCACCTTCGTGAGACTTGCCCCAGTGTTTGCTCAGGTTCTGGAACTCTTATCCCGTCAGACTCCCTTCCTTGCCTTTCCCGGTCCGGGACCCCTCCCCGTCTGACTCCCTTCAGTGTCTCCCGGAGCCCTGGACTCCTCCATCGTCAGACTGCTATTTCAGCCGTCTCGTCTCAGGCTCTCCCCATTCTGCCAGGCCCTTTCGGCTCTAATTTCACAGCACTTCTTCCTCCGCCCTCACTCTATTCGTTTCTCTTCCGCCTTTTCCTCCTCCTTCTGGCCTGCCCTCACCCACCTTCCCAGATACTGCCGCCGCCTCCTTGGCTCATTTCTGCCCTCCATCCTGACACTTGTGTCCTTCCTGGTCCCACCCCTACCCTCTCCCGACCCCTCTATGGAGTCCATGAGCAGTCCTTGGTCCCTCCCCATCCCCCTGACTCAGAATTCTTCTTAAGAAGCCGCCTGGATGGAGAGAAAAAGGGACTGGGGGAGAGGAGACCCCCTGGTTCGGGCTCTATTCACTTGCTGAGTGAGCTTGAGCAAGTTCCTTTTCTTCTTGAGCCTCATTTCCCCATCCGTCAGCCGGACTTTGGCCTCCATGAGGCCTAAGGTGCCTTCCAGCCCTGTGATTCACTTCTTGTTGCCTTATCAGAGTTTCACGTAGCGCAAGCCTTTACCCGGTGACTCACCGCTTCCCAGTCCCTGTGTACCAGAAATAAGGATTCCATTCCTCCTTTGGCCCCGACTCCTCCCCCAGTCCCCACTGTGGTTCAGGGCAGGGATATTGAACTCTGAGGCACTTTACTTACTGTTGTATGGCTTTCTGGGCAAGTGCTTTGTATTCTTAAGTGAAGTGAATGTGAAAACGCTTTAGTAACTGTAAAGCAATTCAGGAATATTTGATTTTTCTCGTTGTTATGGCAATATGAGAGTGAGCCATAGCGTAACAACCCTCCCCCTGAGAAGGAGGAAAGGTGAGAGGGGTTTAGGAGCTTTACAAACAAGTATTTAACTCAGAAGTCTGCAAGTCACTAGCTGTGTGACCTTGAGCTAGTGAATTTACCTCTGAAAGGAAGATATGGATTTACAGTGCCCAGTATACAGTAGGGGTTAAATAGATGTTTTCTTCATTTTAACAAAAGCACAAAATAACCCATCCTGAGGATGCTCCTTTGCTGATAGTCAGTGGATACTCTGGACATTCTTTTTGGGGGCTTACTGCATGCACTGTATTCACAGGGTGAACAAAACACAGCTTCCACCCTAATGAGGGAGAAGACAGAAATAAATGAAGAAAATTTTGTCTAGTGATGAAAAGTGCTAAAAAAAAAAATTGGATGGGGAGTGATGGGGTGGGAAGGGGTGTCACTTTAGATAGGGTGGTCAGGGAAGTCCTCTTCAAAAAGGTCAAGTTTGAACTGAACCTTGAGAACTTACCAGCTCTGTAGAAATCTAGGGGAGAAGCCTTCCAGGCAAGCAGACAGCATAGAAAAACGCCCGGAGGTTGGCCTCTTTTAAGAAACAGAAGACCTCTGTTTCTGGAATGTAGTGATTGAAGAGGAGAGTGGTATAAAATAAGTGGGTGTGGGGTGGACTTTGAACTTCCTGGTAAAGAGTTTAGATTTTATTCCAAGTGGATGGAAAGCTGTTGGAGGGTGTTACGCGTGTCCTTATCATTCACATAGTTTTAAAAACACCATCTGGCCTCTCTTTGGAAAGTAGACCTGTGGGGGGTGAGAATGGGAGCTGGGAGACCAGTGAGGACAGAGGCAGCCATGCATTTGTGGCCTGGAGTCCAGTTGTAGCTCTGGAGATGGAGAGCAGGGTTAGATTTTGCTGTCTCTGGCATTTTTCTGTGATGACTCTCCCTCAGTCAGGATCCTCTGTTGTTCACAGAGGTAATTTAGAGTCAGTGTTTTGACCAGGCTGCATTTGGGGAACGCTTTGCCCATTGCCGGGTGGAGGAGGGCATCAGTTTACATCATCTCCGAACTGAGAGAGCAATTTTCCTGTGGTCTTTTGATCTGGAGCAGTTTTGTTTCTACCGTTTTAGAGGTGATTAATTGGCTTTCAAGAGGCTTGGAGAGAGGCTGCCAGCAGACTGTGGAGGACCAATCTCAGCTAGTTGTAATAACTTTTTGGAAAGCAGTCTGTCTTCTTGAGTTTGCTTGAGAGGACAGGAGCTACTGCCCTTCTTTTTAGTGTACTCTCGGGGAAGGTCTTATTTGCTTATAGGAATAGTGCTCAGAGGTGTTAACACCACAACATACCATTCATTTAGTTACTTACTGACTTGAGCTGTGCTGGGACTTGGAGGATCAGAGATGAAAATACACTGTTCCTGCCCTCCAGGGACTCAGGATTGGAAGTGTGTGTATGGTGGGTTTTTTTTCTTTGTTTTGTTTTGTTTGTTTGTTTTTTGAGTTTGTGTGAGAGAGAGAGAGAGAAAGAGAGAGGGAGGACAAGGAGGAGAAGGAGGAGGAGGGAGGAGGAAGAGAGGGAAGGAAACATACCAGTCAGTGCTGAAACATGAGTGTGTACGTGGGGCTCAGGCTGCAGAGGAGAATATTCTTGTCTGGAGGGGAAAGGGCAAAGGTGGCTTGGCTGAGGAAGGAGATGTGAAGTGGGTCAGCAAGGAGTTTGGGGAGCCCTGAGTGAGAGCATCTCCTGGTGGGAGTCTGTGGGGCAGGACAGCAGATGGTTAACACTGGGGAGTGACCTGTAGCCTTTAGACTTTGACCTGGAGATGGTGAGGAGCATAGGCTGTCTTAAAGCAGAAGAGACAGACCAGCTTGGATTTCTGAAAGAGCACTGCAGCAGTAGCAATAAAGGAAGGAGTGTCAGCTGACCAAGAAGGGACTGGAGGCAGGAATCCAGTAAGGGATATGGGTAGAATCTCATGGACAGTGCACTTGAGCTGTAGCTTTGTCACTAGCTGTGTGTCTTGGGCAGGTTACTCTGTACCTCAGATTCCTCCTCTGTAAATAGGGGTACTAGTATCTACCTTATTAGATTAAATTATGTTATGCATGCAAAGCTCTTAGTAGAATGCCTGCCATATGGTAAGTGTTCAATAAATGGTTGCCATTATCATATTACAAGGAGACTCTTCAGGTGGGAACAAAGGGCCTAGAGTAGAAGCATGGAAAACTAGATGAGAAGTAATACATATCAGAGATTTTTCTGAAGGAGAATCAGAAGAAGGTTGGTGATTGGTCAGAATTGTGGGCAAGATGAAGGAGAGGGAGGAGTTGAAGACAATTCCCAAGTTTACAGCTTGGACAATGGGTGGATGGTGATGCCATTAACCAACTTCAGAAACTCAGAGGAGGAGCAATTCTTCATAATTGTGAGTCCTTTGAAGTTTGTAAAACTCCTTTTTTCTTATGAGTCTCATGATATCCACCGAGACTTTGAGCTCCATGAGGCAGGATGTGATAGTCATGTTCATTGCTGTGTCCCCTGTATCTAGCACGGTGCTGGCATGTAGCTAATGCTCAGTAAGTATTTATTAAATGATTGCAAACAGTCTTGGGGGTATGTTCTGTTATTCACATTGTCCGGAGAGGAAAATGAGGCTGGAGAGAGGATGTAACTTGACTCAGAGACCAGTTCTTCTGGTGGCTGTGGGCATCTTGTGTTTTGTTTACTCCCATGATGGCTGAAGGCATCATCATGACCTTTGTCATCACTCAGATCATTAAACACCCACCTGTGCAAGGTGTGGTGCTGAGTCGGGGGGAAAAAGAAGTGAGACAGGACTAGGTCCTGCCCTGTGAAGTGTGTAGCCAAATGTGGATGCTATTTTTGTGACGTAGATGTTGGAAAGATGATAAATTGTCCTTTGAAACAAACCTCTGCTGCTCAAGTAGATTATTTGCATCAGGCAGGTGTGTTCCAGGCAGTGGTTTCAGGTAGGGGCCTAGAGCAAAATTTGGATTGCATATTTTTTCCAAATTTCTTTTTGTTTCCTTTAGTGATGTATTCATTCTTAAGCATGTGGCAGGCTCTTAAACTGTGTCCTAGGTCCCATGCTCAGTGCCTGGAGCTTAGTGCTGGGAATATAGAGAAACCAGACACAGGCCCTGACATCCAAGGCACTTAAATATTGTCATTTTTCCTTTACTATCAAGTGGAAATAATATTCATCTCACATGACTGTGGTGAGGATTAACTAAGATAATATTCAATAATATTTATGAAAGAGTGTGGCACATTGTGGATATTGAGTAAGTATACTTTTTTCCTTTTCTGATAAAGTTATTGTTGATCAAACCTCTTTGGTCAAGTGGAAAAGTTCTTTCACTGAGAAATAGATGGGAACCAGGAATGCAGTATAGGTGAACGGACGAAAATCTCCCCAGCTTAGGTCTTTTTTGGTACCTTTCCAAACAGTGCCCAGTTAGTGTTCTCCTTAAGAAAGGTGATCATATATCAAAGATTATTTTCTTCTTAAGGCATTGTAACTAGTTATGAAATATCTACCCTAGGTGGTTCAGATTTCCCTGTTTTCCCATTTTAATAAAGATGAAACCAGGCTGTAGAAAGGATCATATTTTAGTTTAACAAGAGAATTGTGTGAGATTGGAAAATGGAGATTGGATATCTCACCCTAAACTGGTACATTTCTGTTGGGTTTATGAATGCAAATCAGTTCATTTACAGGTTAATTTAGGTTCAGTTGAAAATGTCTGATGGATGCAGAGAGGCCAGACGCTCATGGGAAATATATCTTCATTAAGTCCTGCTTATTGCTGGAGCCGGGGTGGCTCTCTCATGTTTAATAAAGTTGCTCTAAAATGTTAACACGTGGGAAGACATCTTAATAAGTTAAATTTATAGTGAATGTGGCTTTTTGGTTCTCTGCAATCAAGGTGTCAGGTTGAAAAGCACAGCATCTTAATGGTGCGTGTACCAGCAGTATCTCCTATCCCAGAGGCCCGGGGATGGAAAACCCGAAACCCACCCAGGGAACTGAGCAATGAGGATTTCCCTTGGTGATGCTTAAGTTTCTTGTTTAAAGAGATGGTTGGCCAGATTGGCTTTGGTTTACTTCTGAAGACAGATGGAGTGTCAGAGAAGCCTATGCGTTGGCTGTCCAAACATGCTGGCGCCTCTGATTCAAATTACAAAATCTTTTTTTGCCCCATTTGGCAGGAAGATTAAATATTTTTAAGTGCCTGCCAGTAGGTTTCTAATGTGATTTGAAATTCAGGATAGATTTTGTTTGGAAGTTTAGCTAAATGTGAGGACCTGTGAGCTAGACTGTTTTGCTCAGGGAAGTTCTGAGTTGCCCTGCGTTGGGTTTGAGTGTGGAGAACGAGGTTCTGGAGAAGAGCCTGTGAAGATGTGTGTGAGCCATATACCTCTGGGGCAGAAAGCCAGGACCTGATTTGTTTACAGTGGTCCAGAGCCCTGAGATGGAGCTAGGGTCTACTGGGAGGAGGGGGTGGAGTTCTTGGGGCCTTGAGGGATTCCTTTGGGTAGGAAAGGTTTGTGAAAACTTGGTCCTCTTGCTCTGCCACTGTCTTTGAAAAAGTGAGAGAGAGGATATCCAAAAACAACAACTTTATATTGGTCACTTTGAGAATGGATGGTTATAATTAGAAGGAAAATTTGAGCATAGCAGCAGAAAACGACAACAGACTTAGCTGGATATAGTACTGGCCTGTTTTTTAAGGTGTTTGCTTAAGTCAGCAGATGTTTGTTCAGTTCCTTCTAGGAGGAGGGCAGCATGATGGTGTAAGTAGAAGATTCCCAGTTTGAGTGGCAGCTTCACCACTCACCAGCAATGCCTTGGCAGTTATCCTCTGAGTTTGTTTCCCCGTCTATAAAAAGGCAGTAATAACAATACTTCTTAGGGTTCTTGTGAGGATACAGAATAAGGTGATATGTACAGAATGCATACCAGAGTGCCCGGCACAGAGGAGGCACGTAAATGTTTCCTTGGTTTCCCAGGTATAGTCTTAGGCACAATAAGGGATATAAAGATGGATAAGACACTACAAGGGCTTACAGTTCAGTGAAGATGACACACACATGTACAAGTAACTGATGAAAGGCAAACTATGTACAAATGAAGTGTTAGAGGAAAATACAGCAGGAAGAGATTAATTCATCTCTGAGGGGTGGCAGGTTCATCTCACCCAGTCACCCATCCAGTGCCCAAATTCCCTTTGCAGTATTCCTGCCAAGTGATTAACCTCTGATTGAACCTCTCTGCTGATAGGATTTGTATTAGGTGCTCTATCCTCCCACGCTACAGCATAGTCTGTCTTTGGACAGCTCTGACTATGAAATCACCTTTCTTATTTGGAACTGAGATCTGTCTTCCTGTAGTGCCTACCTCTGGTACAGGTTGGGGTGGTAGCTCTGTAGGGAAGCAGTTTGGGCTGGAGGAAAGAATGTGGGATCTGGAGTTAGAAGGTTTACGGGCAGATCCCAGCTCTGACACTAGACAGTGGTGAACTGTTTTCTTCAACTGGGAAAACAGGTTGCTAATTCTGCCTCTTGGGGCCACAGAGAACAGGTCTAATCCCCCTTTGGGAAGACAGATCAAGGAAAATGGGGCTTACGTCTCAACAGGTCTTCTCTGTTCCATTGACGGTTCCTTGCCTGGTGTTTCTGTTCTTTCCTTGTTACCCTCCTCTGGGTGGGCTCCTGTTCATCAGTTTTGCTCTTAAGGTGTGGAGTGGGCAGAGCTGACCATTCTGAATATGCTGGCTGAGGTCTGAGCAGCACAGCCCAGCACACACAGGACTAGCCGTTTGTTAGGAATTAATTTGGTTCTGTGTGCTGTAAGGCCCTGATAATTCCCATATCACTGACACAGTTGTTTTTTTTGTTTTAAACAATTACACTTCCCTGTGGCCTTTCATTAGTAAAGGAATGAGCATCTAGGAGCGCCTGAAGTTTGTTTGGTCCTTCTTAAGGAGTCTTAGCTGAAGGATTGAATGATTTAAGTTCTTAACAAGAGCATCTGGCTGGCTTGATTCACCCATAGCTTCTATTTCTAGTTTTCCCTCCTCCCTCTTCCTTACATGGCAAAGCTAGCAGGAGGGCTTATTTGAGGGATGTGGGAAAGCTACACATCTTCATGGTCCTGGATGTTTAGCTGAAAAGATTAGTGGAATGGTATGGTAGAAAAGTCTCTGGGTTTGGGATCAGAAGACCTGAGTTCACATTCCACCTCTGCTTGCTAGTGGAAGTCTCCTCCTGTCTCTGAGCATCAGCTTCTTCAGCTGCAAGAACAGGATACACTATTTACTATACAACTTTGCTACTCATACAGAGAACAAACAGGTGGTTGCCAGAGGGCAGGGGTATGGGAGGCATGAGTGAAATAGGTGAGGGAGATTAAGAGGTACAAACTTTTAGTTATAAAAATAAATGAGTCAGTCAGAGGAAATGTACTGCATGGGGAATATAGTCAGTAATATTGTAATAACTTTGTGTAGTGACAGATGATAACTAGGCTTATCATGGTGATCATTTTGTAACATATAGAAATATTGAATCACTGTATATGCACCTGGAACTAATATAGTGTTGTAGGTCAATTATACTTCAATTAAAAAAACAAAAAGCAGCACAGCATTATAAATTAACTATACTTCAATTTTTAAAAAGGTTAAAAACAACAGCAATAACAACAAAACTTTGCCACTCAAAGTGTGGTCTGTGGGAACATTGTGAAATTGTTAGAAATGCAGACTCTCAAGCCCCACCCAGACTTACTGAAGCAGAACCTGCATTTTTATGAGATCTCCAGGTGGTTTGTATGCACATTAAAGAGACAGCTCTCTATAGTTATTGTAGGGGTTACATGAGAATGTTGGGCATTTTTCATATGTCCATGCCAGTATTCTTTCCTGGACACTCAGGGATGCTGTCTACCTGGCTAATTTGCTCACTCATTTTGTGGCTCAAAGATTGAACTCTTATCCAGCTCAGCCTATTCCCAAATACCTTCAGTAATCTGATGAAGCCACAGAATGGTTGGAGAATTCAGTGGAAGTCTTCCTTCCTTCCCTTGAAAAAGAACTTGAGGGACTTCCCTGGTGGTGCAGTGGTTAAGACTCCACGCTCCCAATGCAGGGGGCCCGGGTTCGATCCCTGGTCAGGGAACTAGATTCCATGTGCATGCTGCAACTAAGAGTTCGCATGCCGCAACTAAATAGCCCACGTGCTGCAACTAAGGAGCCAGCGAGCCGCAACTAAGGAGTCTGCCTGCCACAACTAAGACCTGGTGCAACCAAATAAATAAATAAATATTAAAAAAAAAAAAAGAAAAAGAAAAAGAACTTGAACACATGTCCTCCTGATGGGGTAGCAGCCTTCTTCATGAAAGAAGCCAGCCATCTAGATAATTGACATGCATTCAGTAAAGCTGTTGGTCATGAGGACCCACTGGTTGTCAGGCACCAACAACTCTGGTGATAGGTTAGGGGTAGTTCCCATCCTCAGGGAGCACCACTGCCTGGTGGGGTGGTGAAGAAAGAATTTTCACCCAGTGAGCTTGTGTAGAGTGCCATAAGGACCCCAGGTGAGGAGATAACTCCACCTGGAGTGGGCTAGGAAGTGAATTTTTTAAAGTCATATCTTTTTCCACCAGAAATTATTTTTCAGTGAGTTCTGATTTCTTGGTTCAGTGGCTTTGTGACTGTTTCCTGTTCTGTTTATATGGCATTGATACTGTTATGATCCACCAGTTTTCTGCATCAGGAGGAACAGATGTTCTCTGAGTGCCTGTTCTGTGTTAGGAGCCATCTGAGATGCCATGTGGATTTCCAGGCAGTGAAAAAGACACAGCCTGGTGCAATGGATCCTGCTGTTGGACAGATCTGTGGCTCTCTCAGAGGAAAAAGTTATCCTGACTAAACAGCCCATACATTTTCTGACTGGAGTCTTAGAACCATCCTAGGTAAAGTGTTTCTTTCAGGAGTGTTTCTTTATGGATAAAGTCAAGCTAGAAAATGCAAGGAGTTTCTCAGCTAGGGGAGAGGGAGTGAGGTGGGATGGTGAAACAGGAAATTTCATCATCAAACTTGCCCTATTTAATTCTGTAAAATGACATTTTTCTGGATTTTAAGGTGATAGTGAATTTTTGAGCAGGATTCCTAATTGGGTTAAAACCCAGCAAAGAGCTCTGTCATCTCCTTTTCACCCTCAAAACCAACCAAACAAACCAAAAAACAAAACAAAACAAAACACCCCAGGATCAAGCACCAGGTTGCTTAGGATGCTTGCCCTGGAGCTTGAGGCACAGCACAACCTGCTGAGGAAAGTTTTCTCCTGTTGAACAATCAGGGCAGTTGAGTTTGCTCAGAGCCATGAGGCTCTGTGTGTCCCAAAGCAGGAGTTCAGACATTTACCCAGTCAGGGTTTTCTGCTGAAGTGTGAGGCCCTGCCTTACACTCCTGCTTCCTGGAGGCCCAACTCCTGGTGGGGGGATAAACCTCGGAGAGCAGTAATTAAAGTCCAAAATTGGCCATTAGTGCCAACCGCAAGAACACCCTAAATGTAGCTTGGTGGAGATTTGAGTTGGGGAGATTTGCCCCAGTTTAGGGTTGGGGATGACAGTGTGACCTTTTGCTTTAGGCCTTAAAGGAGTTGGCAGTGACCGGGTGGGGAGAGGTGGGGGTTGGGTGCGAGCACTTCCTGTTTGGTACAGGCACCACCTCAGCTCTAGAGTTACAACTGGAAGTTGCAGAAGAACTTTTGCTCTCTTCTAGCTGTGTTGAGTAAAGAGTAGGGTGTATTTGAGGGAAGGGGTTTTGAAACGAATTTGGATATTGTACACTTTCAGGACTCTGACGCTGAGATCCCAATAGACATTTGCATTTCATTTTGCATTTCAGATGGTCCATTTTAAAAGAGGGTTGCTAGAAATGTTCGCTTCCTTCATGCACCCATTTGATAAATATATATTAACTTGAGGTGTGTGCCAGATACTGTCCTAGTTTACTGGGGACATGCAGGTGGAGACAGGTCACTGCCTCTGAGGTGCTCATAATCTAGCTAGCGTGACAGACAAGTAAACAGATACAATCAAGGTACAGTATGATCTGTTCTAGAAGCATATTCAGACTTCAGAGAATAGGATATGCAGTGGAGGGAGTCAAAATAGCTCTGTGTGTGTGTGTTACTTGAATCTGTGTTTTGTTAAATAGTTATTTTGGAGAGTGGTAGAATGTTAAAGCAGTAGGGAACTCAAAATGTGTGAGTGCTTGAAACTTTGAATTAATAGGAGAAGTTTTGAGAAGGAAAACCAGGAACATGGGGATATATGCAGTACCTTTAAAAAGTACTTTATTTGAATCAGAAGCCCCTTTGGTGGGGACATAAGAATGGATAAATGTTTAACTTAGTCTAGTCATAAAATAATTAGCTTTAGAATATTAAATTTAAAGTGCAGCTTATTCTGATGATTATTACTTTGCTTTACAATTTGCTTTACAGTTGTCTTACTTCCTACAAAAGGAAGTAGGAACTAATAAACCTGAGGAGTGGGTTCTTTACTGTCTGCTAAAGCAGGAACTGTAAGTTCTTTGTTTGTAATCTGTGTAAGGCTTGTAACATGTATAAGACCTGATAGTTGTAAAAGCAAACACAAGACTTGCACACGTGTGTAGCGGCTGCTGTTCTCTGCAGAGGTTTGAAGAGGAGTTGCTACTCAGATGAGGCCACCTGAAAGGCTCCCCATTTGGGTGAGGAGTTTGATCAGCTCAGTGTCCCCAGAACTCATTAGACTAGTTTCTTAATTTTCCATCAGCTGGATCAGTTGCTTTCACCTCTCCAGAGCATTTTCTCCTTTTAGAATCTTGCACAAGGGCAGTAATTGGTTACAGATTGCTTAGAAGATTTGGGTGTTGAGCTGTAGTGGGTGCTGATAGCCCTCTGTGGCCATAGCCAAAGAGGGAGCTGGTATCAGCCTGGCATTCAGCTTGTTGCTCTTAGGAGGCAGGGCCGAAGGGCTGGCGGCTGCTGACTACCCTTCTTTTTTTTTTTTCTGGCCTCATCACGAGGCATTCGGGATCTTAGTTCCCAACCAGAGATCGAACACGTGCCCCTGCAGTGGAAGCGCGGAGTCCTAACCACTGGACCACCAGGGAAGTTCCTGACAACCCTTCTTTTTTTTTTTTTTTTTTTTGTTTCATGCTTTTATACATATCCAAAGAATTATAGATACCACAGCAATTTAATATTTATCATCATCCAAAATTTAAAAATACATGAATGACCTTTTAACAGTAGGAAACGTAGTGTTCTTTTCCCTTCTTAAATTCATATTTCCATTCCATTTCCCCAATTTTACCCTATTGTAATGTATTTCATGCTTGAAAATCCCTTATTAGTCATCCTAGCATTATTCTATGTAATAAGAGTATAATATAAATCAAAATAATTTTTAAATTTCCTGTAATCTTAAGGTTTTATAGGTTAAATTTTTGCTTCTGGATTGAGTTATTGTTAAAATTATTAAAACAAAATTAAGTTCCTGACAACCCTTCTTATGCTTAGATTTTAGAGGTAATTTTGGAGGTGTAAAGGACAAATAGCATTGTAGAAAACACCCTTTCTTAAGTTATTTTCATCATTCTAAAAAAGTATTTTGAAGCAAAAAAATTTTTTTCAGGACAAAAATCTTCAGAAAATGAAAATATTCCCCCCCATCTTTGGGAAATGCCATGCACTTTACAAACTTGATCACGTTTGATCTTTTCAACAACCTCATGTATTAAGTGGTATTACTCCCCCCATCCCCCCATTTTAGAGATGAGAAAGCTGAGGTTCAGATTACTTGAGTCACTGGGCTGACCCAGGAGCCTTGGGCATCCTGAGGTGGGCTGCATCACGGTGGGCTGTAGTATCTTTGGTGTTCCATAGGGCCAGGACTCCATAACCTGGAGTGCTTATAACTCACCAGTGGACAAAATCTTGTTATTGGAAATTAATTTTTACAATATTCCCTCCGGAGTATGAGCACCTGTTATTCTGCAGGAGAGTACTTCACATTTGTGCTGGGTTCTGTGGCTTCCAAAACACTTTCACATCCATGATCTTATTTTGAAACTCAGAGAAGCTTTAAAAGGCAGATGGGGCAAAGTGATTTTAACCCACTTTGCCGAGGAGGAAACTAAGGCTCAAAGCAATTAAGTGGTTTCCCTAGGGCCTGAGCCAAGGCTAGCCTTCATTAGGCTCCAAGTCTAGTGCTTTCCTGCCACATCGTGCACCATTCAGGCTCCCTCTTATTTATGCTCAGTCTCGAAAGGCTGTGTGTCAGTAATGGGTATGGGTTGGGTGGAGGAGGATAAGGTTTCAGGTTCTTAGAGTGACTGAATCATCTTATACACAGTGGGACTAGTGCCAGAGAGAAGATGGAGAGGAGGCTGTTCGTACGTGTCTGGAATGGTTTGAGAGCCCTTATTCACTGTGTTCTTTCATTCACAGTCCGCTACAACATGGGCACTGTGCATTCCCCAGCCTTTATTTTACAGCAGTAAGCTTCTTTTCTCAGCAGTCTCTAGAGCAGTCTTTCTCAGTCTCGGCACTATTGACATTTTGGGTTGGATAATTCTTTGTGGTGGGGAGCTGTCCTGTGCATTGCAGGATGGTTAGCAGCACCCTTGGCCTCTACTCACTAGATGTCCATAGCACCCCCTGATTCCCCAGTTGTGACAACCAAAAATGTCTCCAAAAACTGCTAAATGTCCCCTGGGGGCCAAAAGCTCCTAGGGTTGAGGACCACTATTCTAGGGTTGGTGAAGCCACACAGGTACAGCTCTAGAGCTTCAGAGGCTGGCCTAAGGGTAAGGGATCTTAAAGAGCAGAGCTGGGAGGACCTGTTAGAGTGCTTTTTTTTATTTTTGTTTTTTAATTTATTTTATTGAAGTATAGTTGATTTACAATGTTGTGCTAATTTCTGCTGTACAGCAAAGTGATTCATACATACATATATATATATACATTCTTTTTCATATTCTTTTCCATTATGGTTTATCACAGGATATTGACTGTAGTTCCCTGTGCTATACAGTAGGACCTTGTTGTTTACCCGTTCTCTATATAATAGTTTGCATCTACTAATCCCTGACCTGATAATCTCTAGGTCTATCCATGTAGCTGCAAATGGCATTATTTCATTCTTTTTTATGGCTGAGTAGTATTCCATTGTGTGTGTGTGTGTGTGTGTGTGTGTGTGTGTGTGTGTGTGTATCTCACATGTTCTTTATCCATTTATCTGTCGATGGACATTTAGGTTGTTTCAATGTCTTGCCTATTGTAAATAGTGCCTCTGTGAACATAGGGGTGCGTGTATCTTTTTTTTTTTCTTAATTTTTATTGAAATATAGTTGATTTACAATGTTGTGTTAGTTTCAGGTGTATAGCAAAGTGAATCAGTTATACATATACATATATCCACTCTTTTTTAGATTCTTATCCCATATAGGCCATTACAGAGTATTGAGTAGAGTTCCCTGTGCTATACAGTAGGTCCTTATTAGTTATCTATTTTATATATAGTAGTCTGTATATTGTATCTTTTTGAATTATAGTTTTGTCTGAATATATGCCCAGGAGTGGGATTGCTGAATTATATGGTAACTCTATTTTTAGTCTTTTGAGGAGCCTCCATACTGTTCTCCATAGTGGCTGCACCAATTTACATTCCCACCAACGGTGTAGGAGGGTTCCCTTTTCTCCACACCCTCTCCAGCATTTGTTATTTGTAGATTTTTTAATGATGGTCATTCTGACCAGTGTGAGGTAGTACCTCATTGTAGTTTCATTTGCATTTCCTGTTAGAGTGCTTTTAATCCTACCTTTTTGTTGTTCTGCTGAGGAAACCAAGGTCTAGAGATAGCTCAGGGCATCCTGGCTCTGCTTTCTGGGAGTGTAACTAGTAATAGTGTCCAGACCTGAATCCTTCCTACCCAAGACTTCTTTCATCATCCCAGAGGCCCTCAGTCTTCTCAGGTTGGAGGACCCTTATCTAGATCCAAAAAATATTTGGTACGATCATGTGATAATAGTTGTGCTTTTAGTACCCATTAATTGAGAGGTACATTATTCCGTTCAACCAGTATTTACTGAATACCCACTATTTTGTGTCTTCGTCCTAGGACTGTGTCTGACATGAACAGTAGTACGTGGTCAAGTGGCGGTTGTTTTTGTTATTGTGCAATATATTCATCATTTAGTGCAGGCGGTGCTGGGTCGGCGCATTCACAGAGCAGTGGAGTGATAACTGTGAACCCCATGGGCTCACAATCATAGACTGGGAACCAGTTGATGAATTATACCATGAGATTTGAGAGAACAACAGGCCTAAAACTCCAGGCTTTTCTTGAAACCATGAACTGTTGCCACACTTGAGATGGAAGTCTCCACACTCTGTGGAAATAAAAAGCCAACAGGCTACTCAGAGTCCTCACTGTAGCTCTCTCAACAGCTATACACTGGGGCATTTGTGATACAAGAAGAGGCATTTGGCTGGAAACAGCTTTAGGTTCCTAGCATTAGTTGGTAAATGGTGCATGGGTCTAAGGGGAGTTTAAAATAATGGCCTTGAACTTGAGAATCTGTGTTTCCAAAGCCTCTCATCTCGAGGCACTCAGCTTCTCTGACAAGGACTATTACTCTTATTTCAGAGATAAGAGGCAGAGAGGCCAGGCCACACAAATAGTCCCTGAGAGAGAGCCAGCTACTCTAGGGTTTAGGAGCTGGGACTCTAGTTGGCATCCCAGGATGGAGCTCTTTGTTTCTGTCTGATGATGGTGGAAAAGGACAAGGGTTGTTAGATTAAGTCCCACCCAATGTGGCCAACGTTTTGAGTGCCTGCTGTGAAAGACTCCATGTGAAGGGACTGTATAGGACACAGCTGAATGGGGTACAGATGAACGGGATTTGGGACAGAGGAGGGGGTCAAGGTCATTCCAGGCAGAGGGGATTGTGGGAGCCAAGGTACTGAGATTAGTGTACATTGTGTATATATGGGAGGGGTGGGAGCATTATGGGGTGTGGGAGAGGGGCGGTGGTGGCTCAGGTGGAGTAAGAGTTGGAAAGGTAAGCTGTGGCCTCCCTAAGAAGGCACTGGATGCCAAGCTGAGGAATCTGTCTTAGGCTCAATTTAGTGAGGCACATACCAGATAGACACAGTCTGTCTAGAGAGCAGTGTGCTGGGGACCAGCAGCCATCTTTCTGCAGCACCCGGTGAGGTTTCCCATTGGTAGGCTTTCTACCCATTATTACTTGAAGGAATGAGGTAGGTATAGGGGCTGTTTCCTTATAAGGGAAGACACATGGCTCACCACCCTTTTTCTCATGACTTCTTCCTGGTTCCCCTTCTGCTTTTTCCGAAGGCCAGCACATCCTGGACAGCTGGGTAGAGGCAGAGTAGCAACTTTTTTCCACTCTGAGAGTATCTCAGATTACATGCTGAAGGTAAGCAGGCAAATAAATATTTCCGACCTAAACCAGCTTGACCTAGCCTCATCAGGTCCTTTGCTGCCTCATATTGGGCATTTCACCCTCAGCTGCCTGGCTGGCTCACTCAATTAGTTGTGATTTTTGTGGTTATTTAATCTTTCCTTTGTTTATCTTTGAGCCAAGAGAGAACTAGTTACTCTCTTTGCTGATGACAAGGACCTCTGTTTCTGAGGCCATACGTTTCAGGTTCAGCCTGGGCTCTCCTATCCTAATCACAAGAATCTGAACTAACTCTTTTTTTCCTCCCTGTTTCCTGAGCTCCCGGCCTCCTGTTATCTTGCCTGTTCCCTGGGCGCTCCCTGCATGCAGGTTGGTTGAACAGAGCCCTAGGACTTAGAGCAGCCTGGTCCTAATTGTGACTCTGTCCACTGGTATCTTTGGGCAAGTGCCTGCCCAACTCTGGGCATTTGTTTTCTCACAATAAAATGAGAAGGGCAGATTAAAAGAATGCTAAGATTCCTTCCTGCTCTAACATTCTCTGAGTCAACAAGTGCCATATTACAGTGATCTGCCAGAGAACCAGGTGTTGCTCCAAGCAGTTTTGCTGTGTAAAAAGATGGAGTAGCTCAGCATTCATTTTGTCTGTTAACGCTTTGGGTACATCCCTGCTCATTGTAAAAGTCGGGGAAGGCACAGACTATTTTGTAGAAAGTGCTGGACATTTTCCATTTTGATTCCCTGGTTCAGAGGCCGGAGCTGAATAATGGTTTTTAGCTGCTCCCCTGAGCCTCCATCCAGGCGAACAGCACAGATGCTGGAGGGCATCTCCTCGTTTGGATCAGTAACCTGTCTCTGACTAGACTGCCAGCCTTTTGGCAAATCAGAGACACAGATTTCTGCTGGGGCTGAGCAGGTTCAAGCCCCGCTGGACAAAAACTCAGCACTGACCAGTTAAACATACCGGGGGTGCTTCCTTGTGGTAGGACTTGACTTCCTCACCGACCCACTTTTGGGGACACAGGGGATTTGTCTCCTGTGTGAGGGGAGTGGAGAAAGGAACCAGCTACTAAGGGCTGGCCTGACTTGAGTCATTTTAATTAAATCTACTCTTTAGGATGGCAGTTGTAGATGTAGTTGTAGTCTTAGGGAGAGCCATGGCCTTCTCTGCAAAGGCCTCCTGTGCTTAGTGTAAACCTGGCACCACCACGAGTGGCTAAGTCTCTTAGGGATATGTAAGACATTTACCCACCTGGTTCTAAATTAAGGCCTTTAAAACTTCAAGTGTCTACTAGTGCCCATTAAAACAGTTCTGTCCCTTTTATTAACTTTCACATTACATTCCTGTCTCCTAAACAGTTCTGGAAAATCACACAACTTTAGAGCTCATCTGTCCTGTGTACAGAGGGAAATCCCAGGTCCAGAGAGGTTGGTGACCTATTAAAAGTGACACAGCTCATGAAAGCCAACCTGGGACTGGAACCCATAGCTCCTATCGCCTCATTCCAGTGAGTTGTGCCTCACTGCTTCTCAACAAATGCTGCGGTGGCATGTTCCCAGCCCTGCCAGAATGGTTTTGAAAATAAAATTAAAGATGCCATGAAAGAAAGCCGGCTGGCAGGAGAGATGGAGTAGACAGCTACTGTTTTAGAGGGTTGTTTTCTTTTGAGTTATAACTGGCTGTTGGTGGTTTTGTGGGCTGCCTGGAGGATCCAGACCTCAGGGTCTTTTTGTTGCTGCATTCCTGACACTCTGTGTAACCAGGCTGTCTTTCTCTGCCTCGCAGGATCCTCCTGTGCAAGGGGTCTGAATGATTCCTACTTCTGGCCCATTTTACAGGACTCTGGAGGGCTAGGAAGTCTATAAAGAGATCTAGGAAAGAGTTGGCATATAAATAGCAATTTTTGGTGCTTCCTGATCTTTTCTTCTTTTCAAGTTATTGAGGTATAACTTGTTTATGGTAAAGCAGACACGTCTTAATTAGACAGCTTTGTGAATTTTTACAAACGTAACCACCGCCCAGATCAAGATATTGGACACTTCCAGCTCTCTAGCAGTCTTGATTTTTATAGTATCTCAGGACTTGAGGAGAGAGAGGTATTTGTCTACTCTGGCCTCTTTAAGAATCTCAGAGGCCATTATATTTTCCTTCTGTTACTCATTCAACGTATGTTTCCTAAACACCTAGTAGTGCAGGGTTCTGTGCTGGGAGTACAGAAACGGGTAAGTGTTGGCCTGTCTTGGCTCACAACCTGTCAGGGATTATGACTAGAATCCAAGGGAGAAAGAGAAGGGCTGTGAGAGGCAGCTTGGAGGAGAGAGGCTGCCTCTTGCTGGGAGAGGAGAGGATGTGTGTATTTATGTAGACACACAATTTTCCCCACTTCCCTCACTATCTAGAAATACAGGAAAGGGGCCGGATTATGGACTTTCAGTCTCTTCTCGGCCAGTTGTTTGCATTCTCAGGCCATGCTGGGAACTTGGAGAGATGCAGGCCCAGCTGAAAATCCACATCTATGGGGTTTGCTCAGCATTGCCTTCTCTGCTGGGAAGCAGGGGAGAGCTCGGCAGTGTGGAGGAAAGCAAAACCAAGAGGCACTCCCCACTCCACTTCTTTGGCCCCCAGGCTCTTAGGAGCTGACCTCTCTTCTCTCTTGGGTTTTAAGACTCATAAGGCTACAGGTCTTATGTGAGTTAATTTTGGCCTGAATTTCTCTGCCCCCCTTGGTTGAATAGTTAAAACATAGAAATTTTCTGTCTCTTAAGTGAAAACAGACCCAAGACGGACTTGTCTGATTTTTTTCATGTGTGAGAAACAAGTTTTTGTTTTGTTTTAATTACTAATAAAGGCATATGGCTCTGGTTGGTAGGAGGGGAGAAGGCCGCCATTCCAAAGTAGACACAAGGTGATTCCTTTCTTTAAATTTAGAGTCTCCTGAAGTAGTGAAGCAATACCTGAGACAAGGTCATCATGAAGAGATAACACGCCAGGACATCTGAACATGACAGAGCTATATCTTGGTCCATGTGTAAATGGTAGCGAGGAAAGAAAGAGGGGCAGATGCCTTAGTCTGGCTGAACCTTGTTCAGAATCTGATGAGTTACTATATCTTGGAAACATAAGAGACTTAGATCATCTGGGTCTGTTCCCCACCCTCATTTTACAGATAGAGAAACTAAAACTTTGATTTGACCAGAGCTGGAACCAGAACCAGGTCTCATATCTGGTGGACTACAAAGATGTTCTGGAGGAGTGAGTGCTCAGCAGGATTTGGAAGGAAGCTTGGCTGGGAGAGAGTGGTGGTGAGGCAGTGAACAGAGTGGCCCGTGCATTGCATGGTTCCCCATATTTGGAGCAGGAGAACCAAAGTGCCAAGGCGGATGGGGAGGTGAGAGTGGAGAGGCAGGGAAGGCGGCCAGTCATCTGAGGGGAGGATCTGGGAGCCCCACAGCAAGGGGGCTTGGGGGCTGCTGTGGCCGTGATTAAGGATATTAATTGGCTGGAGAATCTTTAGTGTTTATCCTCCTTTTTGTTTTCTAATTGACTACTTGGGGACACTTGAGGTACATATTGCTTTCCTTGATAGGAAGCCTGCTTTTTGACATTCCTTTCTTTACATTCTTTAATAAATAAGCAGAATATAGTCTAGTACTGTTGTGTATTGTTTAAGGGAATAGAAGTGATTTTCAGTTTCTGCTAATTCTGTGCACTTTGGAGTTAGTCCTCCACTTTTATTATTCTCACTCACATATATGGTTATAAGCTACAGTGTTCAAGAGGGAAGACCAGATAGCAAGCTCATGAACCCATCTGGGGGTTTTTTTGGTGGTAAATTATGTATAACATAAAATTTACCATTTAAACCATTTTTTAAAAATTTATTTATTAATGGCTGTGTTGGGTCTTCGTTGCTGTGCGTGGGCTTTCTCTGGTTGCGGCGAGCGGGGGCTACTCCTCATTGCAGTGCGCGGCTTCTCATTGCGGTGGCTTCTCTCGTTGTGGAGCGCGGGCTCTAGGCATGCGGGCTTCAGTATTTGTGGCACGCGGGCTCAGTAGTTGTGGCTCGCGGGCTCTAGAACGCAGGCTCAGTAGTTGTGGTGCACAGGCTTAGTTGCTCCGCGGCATGTGGGATCTTCCCGGACCAGGGATCGAACCCGTGTCTCCTGCATTGGCAGGCAGATTCTTAACCACTGCGCCACCAGGGAAGTCCCCATTTAAACCATTTGTAAGTGTACTATTTTGTGGCATTAAGTACATTCACATTGTTGTGCCTGATCTGTTTTTACTCTTTGAATTTTGGGGGGCCAGGATTAACCATTGAGCAGAAAGGTGCTTAAATTTGATGTCTGCCGTTAAGAGAAGCTATTTGTCCTCTCTGAGCCTGTATCCTCATCTGTAAAATGGGAGGAGTAATAATAAGGGCTCTGGAGTCAGAAAAACTGGGTTTGAATTCAGGCTCCATTACTTTCTAATTGCAATCTTGGGGAAGTTACTTAGCTTTCTGAGTCTCAGTTTCTACTCTGTCCATTTTGAAGGGGAAAGGAATGAAGATTTATTGAGCATCCACTATTATGTATTGTGCTACACAGGTATCTTGCATGTGCTGCCTTATTGCCCCGTGAGATGCAGATGTGATTTTACACATACGGACTGTGAGCCTCAGAGAGGTTAAGTGACTTGCCCAAGGTCAGCCACTTAATAAGTCTTGGGAAAAGCCTTTTAGGAGTGACTGTTATGGTACTTTCTGAAATGGGATTTTTTTTTTTTCCCTCATATAAATTCTGATTCAGTTAATGTTTGCTGAGCCTCTCTCAGGTGATAGGCATGGTAGTTCATGCCAGGATATTGTCTTATTACCATTTTATTTAATTATTTAAAAAAAATTTTTGGCTGTACCGGGCGGCATGCAGGGTCTTACTTCCCCAACCAGGGATCAAACCCGCGCCCCCTGCAGTGGAACTTCGGAGTCTTAACCACTGGACTGCCCAGGAAGTCCCAACCGTTTTATAAATGAGGAAATTAAGGCTCACCCAGATTGTAAACAGTAAAGCCAGCATATGGACCCAAGTCTGCCTGACTCCTACATTATGGTACCTCAGGATTACCTGATTGTGGCCCAGTTGTTTGAAGCAGTTGTTGATAAAAATGAATTTCATTCCAGCATTAGAATTTGGCTAGTCCCAAGAAGTTAATTGCAGTGAGATTTGACTTGAATCACAAAATAATAAAAGGCATTGGAGTCGGGGGGGGGTGGTATAAGGAAGAGGCCTTCCCAGCCATTATTAGCATATCTGTTCAGAAGCTTTGCAAAGAACAGAAATAGAGAAGCTATCATTCTTTGTATTATATTCTCAGGCGGTCAGAGCCAGGAACAGATTCCTTCTTTCCTCTCGCATTGACCCTGGAGGTAGACCTGTGGAGATCTGGCAAGGATAAAAATCTCATTAGAGCTCTGTCCCAGAGTTGTCAGGATCTCAGGCTGTTGTTGGGGATTTTTAGTCCATTGAGGTAGTTTTCGAACTTTTTTAGCAGCTAGACATGGTTCAAATAAACTCTTGTGGAGAAGCAATGATGGCAGGTCCTTGGGCAGTTTAAACTCTTCTGGCTTGGTAGAAAATGTTTGGTTGTTTGAAGAACCTCTAAAACATTTTCCTTAAGCCCAGGGGTCCTTGAAAACCACTGGCTGAGGCAGAGTGACTGACCAGACTGTAGACATCGCTTCCCCCTCATTCATTCAAATGACGCTTGGGCTTGAATACCTCATCTATGTCAGGGACTGTGCCCAGGAAGTTCACTGGGCTGTCTAGGGGGATGTCAGCTACAGCACGGTGTTAGTGTTTTCGGGCACTTCAGTGAGGGCCTGTGCAGGAGCACGCAGGGGAAGGGGCCTAGCCTGGCCTGGGGGAGTGGTGTGATCAAGAAGCTACTGCCTGGGCAGCCCTGCAAGACCAGTGGAAGGTAGCCAGATGAAGCATGAGAAGAGCATTTGGGGAGAACGGGAAGCCTAATGAGGCTGCAGAGAATGAAAGTCGGTATAGTGTTTTCTTGGCAGGGTAGTGAAATGTTAAAGTCTGTGTTTAGAAAGACCACTGGTGGACTACCCTGGTGGCGCAGTGGTTAAGAATCTGCCTGCCAGTGCAGGGGATACGGGTTCGAGCCCTGGTCCGGGAAGATTCCACATGCGCGGAACAACTAAGCCCGTGCGCCACAACTACTGAGCCTGCGCTCTAGAGCCCACGAGCCACAACTACTGAAGCCCGCGCGCCTAGAGCCTGTGCTCTGCAACAAGAGAAGCCACCGCAATGAGAAGCCCGCGCACTGCAACAAAGAGTAGCCCCCACTCGCTGCAACTAGAGAAAAGCCTGGACACAGCAACGAAGACCCAATGCAGTGAAAAATAAATGAATAAATAAGTTTAAAAGAAAACAAACAAAAGAAAGACCACTGGTGACAAGTGGAGAAGGGACCGGAGGGGGCAACCCCTAACCCCATCACACACTCCCCTCCCCCTCCTTTCCCCAGCTCACACACTGCAGTCCGCAGCCTAGTGAGCAAGCACCCAACACAGTCCCCTTGCCCCCAAGAACACACACCCAGCTAACCCCACAGGGCCCTACCCTGGACACAGTCCTCTTGCTCTTGGGTCCTCATTGCTCCAGCTGCTGGGAGGGGCCTTCCCTCGGTGTGTTGAGGAGCTAGAAGCTGCAGCTTAGGCCGATGATCTGTGTGTGGGTAGAGAAGCTTTTTGAGCCCTTAAGGAGGGAGAGTCTGAAGTTGCCTTTCATGTTCCAGCCTTGATCCAGGTCTGCCAGAATTGAGAGGTGTGACAAATGGTTACAGGAGAGGAGGTGGGGATTGCTGACCACCTAGCTTCTCAGGGAGAATGAGTGTAGAAATAAGAGGCAGGAAACAGGACTTTAGCCAAACTCCCACCTTATCCCCCTGACCTAGGTGGCTGGCAGGGTGCATGTAGGGGAGGAAATGGCCCTGTCCTCTTGATATGCACTTCAGCTTCACTCTCCTTTTGTTCTGAGAGCCTCAGAACCTTCCCTGTATGCATCTCCCCACCATGGGACAGGATCTGTGACTGGGAAGAAAAGGAAACAGAGAGGTTCTCATCCTGGGAGGTAGGGTGACCTTATATCATCCAAATCAGGACACTTATGAGAGGAGAAGCAGATGCCATTAATATTTACTCTGGTACAGCAGATAAAAACTGGGACTGTCCCGCAAAACCAGGATGTATGGTCACGCTACTGAGGACTTGGGGTAACCCAGTTCACACACACACACAAAAAGTTGCTGAGGGCAGAGGATAGCTAGAAGAAAATTTCAATTCTGTTGTTATCTTTCTAGAGGCAGTAAGATCTGTGCAGAGGCTGTTGCAGTGGTAAAGGCATGGAGGAAATTCAGGGCAGCTGGGTTGGGAGATGGAAATAGTAAGGAAGTTGACCTGCAGAACTTGGTGGACCAATCAAGAACTCCTGATAGGTCCAGGAGGTTCTGGCTTTGGGAATATCTGTCTCCTTTTGCTCTAGCTCCCTCATTCTTAACTCGTTGGGGGTCATGGATCCTTTTGAAAATCCAGTAAGTGCTTCAGAAAACTACACATATAGTACATAGGAAATGTTGCATTGTCGTGTTAGGGATTCTGGAACCCAGGTTGAGAATCCCTGCTCCAGATTCTCTCCCCTGCCATTTTTCTGTTCTACCTCATTTCCTGAAATGGCCAGTTTGGTTTTAGTTGCAGGTGAAGGGGGACTTGTTGACCCATGACTGTGGGAAAGGGCAGGGTGGAGCTGGTCTCTTTCTGCTGATTTATTGATTTACTGACTGACTTCCCGTGAGTCTGGGCCATGGCCACAGGCTGCTCTGGCTTATAGCCTTGGATCCTGGGGGTAAAAGAATCGCTACCTCCTTCTACCCCCATTTCTCTCCTCTGGAATCTCCTAGCAGATTTTGGAGAAGGAATCTGATTGGCTGCTTGGGTCATGTGCTCATGACTAGACCAATCACTTATGGAGGAGGGGCTGTTCTGCAGCCCAGCTTGCATCACAAGCCTACTCCACCCCTATGGCCAGGGAGGCAGGGTCTGTGTGCAAAGGCTTGGAGTTTGAGGGGGTTGGTCCTTAGGAAAACAATTGCCCCTGCACTTTTCTCCTCGTCCCTGGTAGAGCTCACTGCTCCTGCTCATCCATTCTTTCCCAGCCCCGGTAGGGCCTGTGGAAAAGGACTGGAGACCTGGTTTCTGGTCCTAGGCCCACCCCTCCACCAGGCTTTGGCTCAGCGGGGGTTTACTGAGCACTTACTCTGTGCCTGAACCTCCCTGGGCCTTAGTTTCCTCCTCTGTACAAACAAGGTTGGATTTATTCTCCAAGAGTGTGTTTGTCCAGCCAACCATCCCTTACTGAGCACCTACTGTGTACCAAGGATGCTGAGATAGAGAGACACAGTCCATCCTCCCAGGAGCTCGCATTCTAGTTAAATTACAGGCAGTGTGAAGATGGAGATATGCGATAGGGTTCCAGGACTCTGAGGTTCTGTGCCCAGATTTTTTGTGGACTAAGGCAAGATTGTCTTTTTCCAGAAAGGCGCCAGCTTCCTGTGGCTCCTCTTGCCCTCCATCCCTTGCTGCCATTTGGGTAAGGAAGGTGGTTTGTCTTTACAACCCTCTCATGTGTCTCTGATTCTAAAAGGAGAGGAGGCTGGTTTGGTTTTCTCTCTTACTTTGGAGAAACCCTGAAAAGTGTTGTTTCTGCTGGCATTCCGCCCCCCTACTTCCCCACTAAAGACCCCAGCCCCCAGACCTCTGTTGTCATCTGAGTTGCCAGGGTGCTGTCATGGTTGCTCAGGCAGAAGGGGGCTCTTGTTGGCATGGATTCAGCTGGAAGCAGAGGAAGAAAAGACAGCTGGAAAAGAAACATTTCATTCCAGCCTGGGAAAGGAAACCAGGGGCAGGCTCTGCTTCCCGTCTGTTGCAGCCAAGAACCTGGTCAACCCAAGTAAGCCCTGGACCTGGTGGGTACTGGGAGGAGCTCAGTCAATGCCTTCACTCCACTGCGGTACCAGACCACAGTGGCAGTGCCGGGCATTGTTAAGTTGTTCTTAGTAAATGTTTGCTGTTTTAAATAGAACTGCCTTTTCATATCTGTGGATGGGGAAGAAATTGGCTGTTTTATTTAAGTTACTTTTTTTTGTTTGTTTTGATTAGATAGTCATGTAAAGGGTGCATAATTTTTAAAGTGCCTCCTCTGCCCCAGCCATTCAGTGTCCCTTCATGAGGCAACCGATTAAAAAGCCCAGAGATAGTCTCTGCAAATTACAGACATATACCTATATATTTTCCTGACACACATGCAGAAATGGTAGCAATCAGGTTACCTTTGAATCCTGTGCTCTTTACAGTTTTGTAAGAAATTACTTAGATTTGACCCACCCAGAAGTCCTTGAACTTCTTTGTCTTCGTCGTATGGATTTAGAGGACGTTAATTCAAATTTCAGGCACTAATTTGAATTTTGAAGTTCATATCTCCACAGAAAGACCTGCTGAGAATGGTCTTTCCCTTCCTGCCTCATCTTCTCTCCCCTGAGTCACTAGTTTCTCTGAGAAATGGTATCTCAGTCACCTGATTGCCCCTGCTGGGAGCCTGGAAGTCATTCCTGACTCCTCCATTTCCTTCCCCTGTACAGTCAAACAAGCGATATAGGCCCATGGAGTCTTCCCTCCTGGTATCTCTCAAGTTCATCCTCCCCTGGTCAGCCCCTCTGCTGTGGCCTTAGTTTAGGCCCTTAAATCCAGACCCTCTGGGTTATTGTAGTGGGTTGCCAGTCCTTTTTCTCCACAGCAGCCAGGGGGCTTTGTGAAGGGCAGATCTGATCACGCTCCTGGCCTGCTTCAAATTTTTCACTGGCTTCCCTCTAACTCTGGGATATTAACAAGACATAAAGCCTGTTCTTGCCTTTCTCTCTTGGGCTTTTCTACTTCCTCCCTCCCTCATTCTCTCCTGCCCTCTGTTCTTCCTGCCTGGGATAGGTCCCTCTTGGCTATCTCTTATCATTCTTTAAAACGTGTAATAACTCCAAACGTTAGGTTCTCCTCTTTGGGGCACCCACAGTTCCCTGTGCTTACCTCTCATCGTATTGCATTGTCCATCTGTCTGCTGGTTTGTGAGCGCCTTCAGCCTTGGGGCTGTATCATTTTTGTCCCTGCTTTTGTAGCAAAGTGTCATGAGCAAAGTGTAATTCCTCATATAGTAGAAGGAGCATGGATTTGGGTTGTACAAGGTATTTGTCATTGTAAGTTGTCAGAATATTGGCATGAAGTTGTTTGTAATATTCCCTTCTTTTCCTTTTAGTATCTGTGGAATCTGTAGTGATGTTACACCTATCATTCCTGATAGTAGTAATTTTTTTTTTTTTTCTGATCAGTCTGGCTAGAAGTTCAATTTTATTCATCTTCTCAAAGAGCCAGATTTTTGATTCATTGACCTCTATTGTTTCTGTTTTCTATTTTATTTATTTAATTTTTATTGCGATATAATTGACATATAACATTGTATTAGTTTTAGGTGTACAGCGTACTGATTAGTGTGTATATATGATCACCACAATAAGTGGTGATCCAATAAATGATCACTATAATAAATGTAGTTAACATCTATCTATTTTCTATTTTATTGATTTTCACTTGATCTTCATTCCCTTTCTTCGGGTTTTCATTTGTTCTTCTTTTTCCGGTTTCTTTAGGTGGAAGCTAAAGTCACTGATTTGAAGTCTTTCTTCTTTTCTATTATAGGCATTTAGTGCTATAAAATTTTCCCTTTGTGCTTTAATGGCATCCCACAAATCTTGATATGTTGTGTTTTCATTTTCATTCAGTTCAAAATACTTTGTAATTTCTCGTTTTATTTCTTTTTGGACCCATGGGTTATTTGGCAGTATGTTATTTAGTTTCCAAATACTTGGGGATTTTCCAGAGATCTTCTTTTTATGATTTCTCATTTAATTTTATTGTGGTCAGATAACATATTTTGTGTGACTTAAATCCTTTTAAATTTATTGAGACTTGTATTATGGCCCAAAATTTGATCCATCTTGGTAAATGTTTTGTTATACACATGAACAGAATGAGTATTCTGCTGTTTGTAGTGGAGTGTTTTACAAATGTCAGTTAGGTCAAGTTTGTTAATTTTATGTTGTTCAAGCCTTCAATATCCTTACTGATTTCCTGTCTACTCATTCTATCAGTTGTTGAAGAGGGGTATTGAAATCTGACCGAAATGGTGATTGTGGATTTGTCTATTTCTCCTGGCAGTTCTATCCATTTTTGCTTCATGTATTTTAAAACTCTGTTATTAGGTATGTAAACATTTACAGTTGTTATATCCTCCTGATAAATGGATCCTTTATCGTTATAAAATGACCTTTTTTGTCCCTGGAAATATTATTTGCTTGTCTGATATATTAATATAGCCACTTGAACTTTCTTTTTAGTAGTGTAACCAAGGTGTATCTTTTTCCATCCTTTTAGTTTTAGCCTGTTTGTCTTTATAGTTGAAGTATATTCCTTGTAGGCACCATATAGTTGGATCTTTTTACTTTATATTTTATTTTTAAAAATAAATATATTTATTTATGTATTTTTGGCTGTGTTGGGTCTTCGTTGCTGCGCACAGGCTTTCTCTAGATGTGGCAGCAGGAGCTCCTCTTCTTTGCGGAGCGCAGGCTTCTCATTGTGGTGTCTTCTCTTGTTGTGGAGCACAGGCTCCAGGAGCGTGGCTTCAGTAGTTGTGGCACGTGGGTTCAGTAGTTGTGGCTCACGGGCTTAGTTGCTCAGGAAGGAAGGACCAGGAAGTCCCTTGAGCAGTTTTATTATGATGTGCTTTGGTATAGTTTTCTCATGCTCAGGGTTTGTTGAGCTTCTTGGGTCTGTGGGTTTTTGGGTTTTATCAAATTGGAAAAATTTTGGCTATTATTTCTTGAAATATTTTTTAATTTACTCTTCTCCTTTGGGGACTCCAGTTACACTTACAGAGGCTGCTTGCAGCCATCCCACAGCTCACTGAGCTCTTTTCATTTTTAAAATTATTTTTTTTCGGGACTTCCCTGGTGGCGCAGAGGTTAAGAATCCACCTGCCAATGCAGGGGACACGGGCTCGATCCCTGGTCTGGGAAGATCGCATGTGCTGCGGAGCAACTAGCCTGTGCACCACAACTACTGAGCCTGCACTCTGGAGCCCCCGAGCCACAACTGCTGAGCCCGCATGCCACAACTACTGAAGCCTGCATGCCTAGATCCCGTGCTCCACAACAAGAGAAGCCACTGCAATGAGAAGCCCGCACATTGCAGTGAAGAGTAGCCCCCACTCTCCGCAACTAGAGAAAGCCCATGAGCAGCAATGAAGACCCAACACGGCCATAAATAAATAAATAAATAAATAATTTTTTCCTATGTTTCATTTTTGGATAGTTTCTATTGCTATGTCTTCAAGTTTACAAATCTTTTCTTCTGCAGTTCTATTATGCTGTTAATCCCATCCAATAATTTTAATGTCTGGAAGCCAATTTGAATCTTTTTAAAAAATATATCTTCTGTAGGTCTCCTTAACTTTAGTCTTTGCTAACTCTGACATCGGTATTAGTTCTAGGCTACTTGCAATTGATTGATTTTTCTCTGCATTATGGATAGTGTTCATCTGCTGCTTTGCAGGTAACTTTTGATTCAATGTCAAATATTGTAAATTTTACCTTGTTGGGTATTGGATATTTCTGTATTCCTATAAATTTTCTCAAGCTTTGTTTGGGCATAGTTTCCTTGGTAACAGTTTGTCCTTTTGGGTCTTGCTTTTAAGATTTGTTAGGTGGGCCCACAGCAATGTTTATCTTGTATAAGGCTAGTTATTTCCTGCTGTTGAGACAAGACCCTTCTGAATACTCTACCCAAAGTCCTGTGAATTACGACTTTTCCAGTATGGCTAAGGAGCAGGCACTATATCTAGCCCCATGTGAACACCTACCTGGTACTGTTTTCTCTAATCCTTTCAAGTGGTTCTTTCCCTGGCCACAGGTAGTTTCTTCATACACACGTACTGATAAGTATTCTACTGAATACTTGATGGGGGACCCTCTGCAGATCTCTAGAGTTTGCTCTCTCTCTGCAGCTCTCTCCTCTCTGGTACTCTCTCCTGTGAACTCTAGCAGTTTTGGTCTCCCCAGACTTTCAACTCTTATCTCTTCAACTCAGGAAGTCTGCCAGGTTCTGCCTAGGTTTTCTCTCCTTGCACTGAAGTCTGGAAACTCAAAGCAATAAACTGGGGCAATTGAAGGGCTCACTTTGTTTATTTCTTTTTTTTCTTTTTTTAAATAAATTTATTTATTTATTTGTTTTTGGCAGCATTGGGTCTTCCCCAAGAAGTTGGCTGCGTGGGCGTTCTCTAGTTGTGGTGAGCGGGGGCTACTCTTCGTTGCGGTGTGTGGGCTTCTCATTGCGGTGGCTTCTCTTGTTGTACAGCACAGGTTCTAGGTGCCCGGGCTTCAGGAGTTGTGGCTCGTGGGTTCTAGAACACAGGCTTAATAGTTGTGGCGCACGGGCTTAGTTGCTCTGCAGCACGTGGGATCTTCCCGGACCAGGGCTCGAACCCGTGTCCCCTGCACTGGCAGGCGGATTCTTAACCACTGCACCACCAGGGAAGCCCCACCTTGTTTATTTCTCATCTCCCAGAATTGCTGTCCTTTTTTGCCTGATGTCCAGTGTCTTGAAAACCATTGTTTCATTTCTTTTAGGTGGGGAGGTAGATCCATTCCCTACCATTCTTCTTGGCTAGAAGCAGGAGTGTGGATTTGAGTCTGCCAGTTATTCACAAGCTTTGAGACTTTAGCAAGTTACTTAATCTCTCCAGCCTCCAGTCTCCTCATCCATAAATGGGCTAAAAAGACTAATTCCTTACTGTGAGGATTAAATGAAGGAATAAAATACAAGGCTCTGAACAGGTGTTAGCTCAGGTTAGTATATGAAAAAAGAATGCAGGGCCAAGATTTGAGCTCCAGGCAACTATTAGGAATTGAGAAGAGGAGGGAAAGAATCTAGAAGAAAAAAAAAAAGCCAAGAAGAAATCGTTGTAGAGGCTGGGGAACCTGTGGCTAAGGGTGTCTCCCCAGAGGCTGGCAGAAGAGAGGAATTTCCGAGAGAGGATGTCAGCAGTCCTAGAACTTATAAAGAGATGGAGGATGAGGGCATTGGGGCCTGCAGTCTAACTGCAGTTACCTCTTCTCCCTGAATGACATTTGTAATTGATATTTGTGGCTAATGTTTGATCTGAGTGTTACTTCCTCCACCCAGCTAGAGCTGCAGAGTTCAGAGGCTGGAAGTGATCTCTGATTTTTCTAACTCAGTTTGTGAAAAAGAGATACTACTAATTTCATTGGACAGGAAAAACTTGATTATGTGAAATACTCGGGAAATGTATTGATGTTAATTACATTTTCGGATCACACAGGGTCAATCAGAAACAACCTTTTGTGTTTGTTTCAACCAATCACTGGAAATCTTAGAACTGTATAGGTTCACATATTGTTAGAGCTGGAGGAAGACCTTAGGAGGGAAATGATACACTCTTCTCATATCCTTGATGACGAGTCTGAAGCCCTAAGAAATGAGGGGCCTTGCTAAGTGATGTAATTTGGTCTTGGCAGAGTTAGATCTAGAAGCCGAATCCAGGAGCACAGGACCTGGGTTGCAGGTTCTGTCTAGTCAGAGGTCTCCCTAGAAGTAGTGGAAGGAGCATTGTCCAGGGTCAGGGCACCTGGCTTGGATTCTTCCTTGGCCATTACCTCTAACCATGTGACCTTGAGCAAGTTGTTGAACGTTTGGGGCTTCCATTGCCTGTCTTTAAATTGGGCATGACCTTAACTGCCTGAAGGCAAGGGGTTGTCTTCCAGAACTAAGATGTTGCGGGGTGGTCAGGTGTGAGGTGGTGGGTAGTGGTGGGTGTGGAGGTGAATTGGAGAGTATGTGCCCCTTCAAAAAGCACTGCTGCTACTTAGCTCCACTCGATTGTTGCCAGACAGCAGTGTGGGCTCAGTGTTGCCGGAAAATCTGCATTTTCAAAAGGAAGCCCAAAATCTGGATTTTTGTGTGAAATGTGCATTCAAATCAAATTTATGCATTAAGACGTGGGACAACTAAGACAAATCTGTGGACTGTATGGGTGCGCAGTTTTAGTCTCTGATAGCTGTTTAAACAAAATTCTGTGACCTGGTTGCCATACAGGAAAGAACCTTGCCTTAGATCCCAGAACATAGGCTATCTGACTGTGGCCCTCAGAAACCAAGGGCAGATCACTTTCCTTCCTGGGATCCTAGTTCCCCAGCCTGGCCTCGAGTTACCCTTATCACAAGGAGGTACTTCCTGGATGCCTGCTGTTTCCAGGAAGTGGAACACCTCCTCTTCCTGCCCAAATTGAACCCAGCTGCAGCAGAGCCGTGGGAAGCCATCATCTGCCCTTTCGGGGACAAGAAGATGCAGGCACACAGGCCTTTGCAGCATTCCCCTGGGAGAGCCTGACTCCCCTTGGCCATTTTCTTTTCCTCCTTATGGCCCAGGCCACTCCCACTGGCCCACTCTGGAATCATCTGCTGTTTACTCTGGGTCACTGCCACCTCTCTCCAAATGTAGTCACAGCAGGGGTCCCAGAGGAGGTCCCAGACTCGCTGTCCCTTAAACAAGCCCTGGACCCTTTGGTTTTAGAGTTCTAGGCATTCCAGTTGGGGTTAACGCAGAAAAAGGGTGGACAAGTGACAGGAGTTTGAGAAACCTTACCAAGTTCTTGTAGCTGTGGTCTCTGGGTCTTCTAGAATACAGTGGGGAGGTCATTTTAGGTCTTGGAAAAGATCTGGAGGCCATTACGGGGAGAGAGGACAGAGGGCCCAGCCCACTGGCCTCAGAAGAAATGACAGGGCAACGCTGGACTTTCTGGAATGCCCCCCCTTCCCTATCTCAGTGCTGTTCGGCTCTTGAGAACCTTAAGAAGCTTGTGGTCTAGGGAAGAGATAGGGCAAGCACGAGGAAAGAAGACATTTATTCTTTAAAACAAGAACAAAAGCCTCCCTACAAACTCCCTAACTATGTAGAATTGTCATCCCAAATGCAGAGGGGTTGATTAAATGGTTGGATTTTATCACGTGTACGTCTAACCAATTTAAAATCCACTAGAATTTTGTTGTTGTTGTTGTTAGTCAGAGGCTTTTACTGCCTACTCTCATGGATTACCGATTACTTGAGAGTTTCTGGGCAGACTGAGCTGCCCCTTAGATGCCTTTGGTGCTAGACTGCTGGCCTGTAGAATCTGTTGGGTGGGGAAGCACAGAGGCTCTCAGAAGCCCAGACTCAGGCAGAAGCAGGCCAGCTGGTGCAGGGTAGACGTTCCTTCATGGAGCAAGAACATGCCCTTTACAGGTAGGCAGCCTGGCACTGATCCCATGCTTGCCACTGCTTAACTGTATGACTTGGGCAGGCGATAAACTCTTTGAACCTCAATTTCCCCATCTTGAGATGGGACACTGCAGTACCTACCACGTAGGGTAGGATTTTTTGGGGGGACCAGTGAGCACATAAAGCACAAGCCATGGTGCCTGGCATCCAAGAAGCCCCCCATAGGTGTTAGCTGCTGTTATATATTTCTCTCCACTGTGCCTCAGCTGTATACTCTTTCTTGGAGGGACACGCTGGGCTGGGGGAGGGACAGGAAGATACAGAGCTCCTCAGAGAGAATGTCAGACACGGGCAAGGAAAGAGAGAGGCAGAAAAGGAAAATACTCACGTTTATCGAGTATTTTCAGATATTATCTTTCTCACCTGTCCTTGGGGTAGCTATATCACTCCCATTTTCCATTTGATGAAGAGGTGAAATAATTTACCCCAGGCCAGTGTGACCCAGGGCCAGGATTCTGACACCAAGCCCTGTGCTCTTTTCTCTGTGCCCCAGTGCTGGTACGAGTCAACCAGGACAGAGGTTGATGGAGCTTGTGTTGGGTACATAATCAAGGTGGTTTTAAATTGTTTTTTCCCAAGCAGTTTTGGGGGTGGTGGTGGCACGGGGAGTCGTAGTGCTATTGGTTCTTTTTCTACTAAAATAGGCTCTGAGAAGTCCTGCAGGTAGTAATACCAGTGACCAACATGAACTGAACACGTATGCATGTCTGGCCCAGTGCCAGGAGCTTCACATACATGTCTCATTTTAATCCTCACAGTAACTATGAGGTGGGTTTTATTATTACCTGAGGATTAGTGAGGTTAAGTAATTTGCTTAGGGTTCACTTGATAGTGCAGCTGAAACTCACAGCTGGACAACTGGACTCCGTAAATGACCATTGTAATTTGATGTGACCCTGCATTTCCTAAGCTTATTTGACTGTGTCTTATCTTGCCTTTACCTTTCTTTACAGAACATACTTTCTGTTTGCTGTTTAAATGATTTTGAAGCAGTTTGTTAGATTGTTAATTGAGTGGGGCTTATTTCTTTCATCTCTGTCCATGTTAAACAGTTAAGGGGCTTTTTTCTTTCTCTCTAGAATTTTCCCTCGCAGGGAGTACTATACTCCCTGTGTGTTTGCTGATGAAGTCAGCCAGGGTTTCAGGCTCTGCTTTCCTGGTCATACACAAGTACTTATTTTTATCATTGCTAAATGGAGTGTATTAGCTCCAGGCCATGGAGAGCAAATTAGGGGAACTGGGAGATACAACACAGAGAAGGAGGCTGCTCTGAAAAATGCTGTCTGCACCTCTAGCCTGAACTCTCCAGCTGTGGGGGAATAAACACAGCAGTGTCAGGGACAGCATTCTAAGGCTTTGGCAGGATGAGACCCTCTTTTCCACAGGTGAGCCTGGGACACTGAGTGACGATGAACACAAAATCGACTCTGTCTGGGCATTTTGGTTTTGGAGACCTTTCTGTAGGTTCCTGGCACCTTTATACAAGGTAGAGAAATGAGAGCCCAGTCCTGCCCCCGCCTTCTGAAACTACAGGCAGGACCAGCAGCACCCATTCTGGGGAGAGTCCTTTGGAACCAGGCAGACCAGCAACTCTTTTCCGTTCGTTTTTCTTTTTCTTCTAAATGGGGACTTAGGAGAGCATATCAGGTAGCTTTCCGGTTCTTTTTTTTTTTTTTTTTTTTTTTTTTTTAAATAAATTTATTTATTTATTTTTGGCTGAGTTGAGTCTTTGTTGCTGCGCGTGGGCGTTTCTCTAGTTGCAGCGAGTGGGGGCTACTCTTCGTTGCGGTGCGCGGGCTTCTCATTGCAGTGGCTTCTCTTGTTGCAGAGCACGGGCTCTCGGTGCGCGGGCTTCAGTAGTTGTGGCTCGTGGGCTCTAGAGCGCAGGCTCAGTAGTTATGGCGCACGGGCTTAGTTGCTCCGCGGCATGTGGGATCTTCCCGGAGCAGGGCTCGAACCCGTGTGCCCTGCATTGGCAGGCGGATTCTTAACCACTGTGCCACCAGGGAAGCCCGCTTTCCGGTTCTTTGATGTGTTAGCATGAGCTTTTATTTTATTTTATTTTTATTTTTTTATTTATTTTTGGCTGCGTTGGGTCTTCATTGCTGCGCGCGGGCTTTCTCTAGTTGTGGTGAGCGGGGGCTACTCTTTGTTGCGGTCCAGGGGCTTCTCATTGTGGTGGCTTCTCTTTTTGCGGAGCAGGGGCTCTAGGCGCACGAGCTTCAGTAGTTGTGGTGCCGAGGGCTCAGTAGTTGTGGTTCATGGGCTCTAGAGCGCAGGCTCAGTAGTTGTGGTGCACGGGCTTAGTTGCTCCGCGGCATGTGGGATCTTCCCGGACCAGGGATCGAACCCGTGTCCCCTGCATTGGCAGATGGATTCTTAACCACTGCACCACCAGGGAAATCCCAGCGGGAGCTTTTAAATGGGGTTTGCAAAAGGCAGAGTTTATGATTGGATGAAAGAGCATTAGGAGACTATTTTCCTTATGCAGGGGGAACTATTGATTTATTTATAGTGACTTAATTTGTAGGTAACAGAGTTGAGGTGGTAGAAAGAGCCCTGGGCTGCAGACCTGGGTTCTAGTCCTGATTCTTCCTCTAACTCACTGCGGGATCCTTGCAGGCCTTGTCACCTTTTCTGGGCATCATTTTTTCTCAGTTTCTAATGAGATGGGTTGGACTTCGGGATCTCCGAGAGTCCTTCAAGCCCCCTCTGCCTTTGATGCCAAGTATGTAACTCTCATTTGGTCAGGGTTTGGCAGGACATCCAGTGCCATGTGGTGCAGGGATGCTTACTGATAACCGTCCCTGTAGGAGGATGGGCTTCTTTGACATTGGTGGTGAACTTTGTAGTTTTGACTTTAGGTCTTTTCTTGCCCATACACAGGGCAGATGACAGGTGACCCCAGCAAAGCGACTAGTGGCTTGAGGGCCAGGTGTGGTTCTCCTGGCTGAGGGCACACTGAACATCTGAGCTTTATTCATGGGCACAGTGAGCAAGGAGCATCTGACTGATTGCTGGAGGTGGGCAAAGCAGGGCTCCCTCAGCTTCACCGGCTCCCTGCCCTCCAGTAGCTCTGCCGTGACCAAGCTGCTGAAGGTTCTTCCGAATTCTCACTTAGCGTTGCATTTGTGGGTAGGTGTCCCCTGGAGTGTGTTTGTGTTTTCTATGTAGTTCATGCTGAGAGTGGGAAAGAACCAGCGCTCTCCTCCTCTCCCAGCCCTTGGACCTTCTGCTGCATGAATTCAGATGTAGAATCTTGAGTCTTTGAAAGGACTCTAGACATCTTCATTCATTCAGTGAGAGGATATTACTGGACCCTCCTTCTCCCCAATGCCTGAATCTCAACGTATTAGTCGTTAGTGTACAGTTATGAGATCTTCGCATCTGTTGAGATGCCCTGGGCTGATGGCCTCTATTCTGAATGCCCCCAGATCAGGGCAGGCAAACTTGCCCTCCTCAGCAACTCTTCAAAGATAAGTCTTAAGTCTGCCTTTGCCGAGGAAAAAGGAATGTCCTACCTAGTTGTACCGAACTGATGCATTCTTTGAAAATGGTTTCTGTACCAGTCACTAACAGATGCCTTGCAGAAGGAGTTTCTGGTCCTGGGTGAATGTCTTTTCCACTGGTCTCTCTGCTTCTTAGGGTATCTCTTCTGTATTTTTTCTTCAAATAGCTGTTTAGAGTTTCTAATGAAGCAACTGTCTGGAGACCAATGTTTATTTCAACATGGTTGGAGTTGTTTTAGCTTCAGCTTTCAGAGCCAATAAAGCTGGTTATTAGATTCTGTAATTGCTGCTGTAATTACTCTCTTGGAACCAGCAAAGGCGTAATTAAATATGGAGATTCCAAGGACTATTTTTTTCCATCTAAAAGCAACCTTTTAAACTTCTGTTGGCCTGGGTTAGATTTCAGTTGTTAAAGCATTGTGTTTATGAATGATACAGCGGCGGGGGGGGGGGGGGGGGCGGTTGGCGGGTAGGGGGGTGGTGGCGGGTTCTTTGGCAGAAAAGGGATTTCTTTGGACACCTTCTTTGAATATTTGGTTTAGATGAACTCCTTGTTAACCCAGTACTTGTTTTTATTTTTTTTCCATTCCCCCCACCAGTTTTATTGAGATATAATTGACATATAACATTATATTATTTTTAGGTGTACAGCGTAATGATTTAACGTATGTATATATTGTGAAATGATTATCAAAATACATTCAGTTAACATGCATCACCTCACATGATGACATTTTTTTTAAACCTTGTATTGAGAACTCAGTTCTTGTTTTTTTAAACCAACCATCAGGAATTTGGAGAAGTGTAAGGCAAGATACTAAGAGCTAGCACATATTTTTGAAAAACATTGGGTCTGGCCCTTTAGGCTTTGGCTATATACAGAAGCAAATTTTTGTGGTCAGCAATAAGATAGGGATGGGGGCTGTTTACTTGAAGTGGAATGGTCTCCAGGAAGAGAGGCATTTTTACGCATTTAGCTTGCCCTAAGTTATACTTCACCAGTGTGCCACATGTTTGTAAGATACGGGGTGGTTCAAGGGCTCTGAATATGTTTACACATATTCTCGCAGCCCAAAGGCTGACCCCATGTCTAATTTCAGGGTTACTCTACTCATGAACCATGTATGGAAAGGGGGAAACGAATCACGTACCCTTTCACTTTGGGGTTCTCAACTAGCTGAGAAATACACACAGGATTTAGATTGGGGTAAACAAATGGACTGTCTCTGCCAGAAGCGGTCCTGGAGAGTTCACTGCAAGGAGGGGAAGAGACCATGTGAACCCTGCAGGCAGGAAGGGGAGCCCTGGAGGGCCAGGCTGTTCACTCAGAACCTTTTCCTCCCCTCAGACAGGGCACACCTCATGGCGAGCATACAGGGGGAAGGGTGGGCCCTTGCAAAAATTCCAGTTTTATGGACCAGGACGAATGCAGGGAAAGAATGCTGCCCAATGACTGTTTTAGCCAGTGTTTCAATGAGATGTTATCTTTTCTCCATTGAGTAAGAGGTACACAGGAGATAAAATATGGGTGTACCCCACATGAGGAGCCCTGCAGAGTATATGAAAAACTTAAAAAAACAGGTGAAATTGGAGATTCAGTTTAATATATATTTAGCACTTGCTGTGTACCAGTCATTGTGCTGGATGATGGTTTGTAAAGATGAATAATATAAACATTATTTCATTCATGGGGGACTCTTGCTTACCTCCCTGGTATGTTTGGGTGTTTGCTTCCAGATAATTTATTGCTTGGGGGATTTTAGCAGCGGGGTGTAGATCAGAGAAATGCCAGATTGGCATGCAAGGAGTCACTGCCAATTGAAAATGTACTCAAGCAAAAGTTAAAGCTGTTCTAAACCTATGATGTTAACAGGCAAGGAATGGTTTTAAAAATCAGAACATAGCTAACTGTATAAAATCAAGGCTCCTGCTACACTCAGGCCACTGAGAAGCAAGGCAAATGTCATCTTGTTGTTCGTTCTTGAGAACTGTCCCAGTGTCACTTGCCATCATCCCGAGCCCATGTGGGAAGAGCAGAGGCCTGGGGGTTTATTTATACAGACTAGTGGTTGAGCCTTCCCCTCCTCTCATAACAGCAGGATGAGCCACTCCACCTTTCTTTTTTTTTTTTAATTTGTTTATTTTATGTATTTACTTTTGACTGCGTTGGGTCTTGATTGCTGCTCGAGGGCTTTCTCTAGTTGCGGCTAGCGGGGGCTACTCTTCGTTGCAGTGCATGGGCTTCTCATTGCAGTGGCTTCTCTTGTTGCGGAGCATGGGCTCTAGGCATGTGGGCTTCAGTAGTTGCGGCGCGTGGGCTCAGTTAGTTGTGGCTCTCGGACTCTAGAGCACAGGCTTAGTAGTTGTGGCACACGGGTTTAGTTGCTCTGCGGCATGTGGGATCTTCCTAGACCAGGGCTCGAACCTGTGTCCCCTGCATTGGCAGGCGGATTCTTAACCACTGCGCCACCAGGGAAGTCCCCACTCCACCTTTCTGATCCCCAGTCTTGTTGGTGTGGATCTGGGATCTGTGCCCCTGGACCATGCGGGAGGATTGAATGAGGAGGCGGGCAAGACTGCAGCAGCCGCCCTGCTTGCTTATCATGCAGCTGGCACTCAGAACACCTATTGAATCTTGACTGGTGAACAAGTTGTTATAGGCTGGGCTATGCTGTGGGTGTTAGGGGAGGCTGAGGAGGACCTGGGAAAGGAGTAAGTGTGGGACATTGGCCTCAGAAGGCTTGAGAATCTCTTGTTGATTAGGGTGTGACTAAGTCGGTTTCTGTGGAAAAGCAACACAGTATCAGCGAAGTCAGGAGGAAGCAGCCCCAGGCCCTGAGCATTTGCATACCAGGACTCTCCCCGGATGCCTTCCCTGTGCCATGACGGTCAATGGCAAGGGGATTCGGAACTGGTGCTGGGGCTCCCGGAACCAGGCTTGTGGTGAGAATCCCAGTCCCTTGCCTCCCGTGGGGCCTTGCAGGCCACATTAAACCACGTGGAGGCTTTGTCCTGTGGGCAGAGGGAGCTGTTGTGGGTTCTTAAGCAAAGGAATGGCATGGTTGGATATGTACTCCCTCTTCTGTGATCCCACAGTTCCCTGGACGCTCCCTGCTGCACTGGATGGTGCCTCCAGGGCAGGATCCTGTCTTTTTCATTCATTGGGAGGCATAACAGTTAGCATGGCAGCCCATGGACTTTGGAGTTCCATACCTGGCTTAATCCCCTCTCTGCTGCCTACCACCTGGTAACCTGAGTTACAGAACCTCTCTGAACCTGTTTCCTCATCTGCTAAGAAGGGTGGTCATTTCTACCTTAAAGGGTCGCTGTTGTGAGGTACTTACCTGGCAGGCATGGCTTAATACTAGCAGAAGGTGAAGATGTTCAGTAAAGGGTCTCGGGGACCCCTGGGTGTGTCTGCAGGTTGGATTTTTTGGAGTCATAGGCCATCTGGCCATTCATACCAGAATGAGGGAGATAGCAGGTTGAATGGTTTTTCAGCTTTTAATGAGGCACATTTCATTGTTCTTCAGATTTTTAGCAGTGTTTCTTTAGCCTGCTTTATCCTTTGGCTGGAGGAATTTTCCTGGTGGTTTTTGTCTGCTGCTTTTATTTTTAAATTTATTTATTTATTTATTTCTGCATCAGGTCTTAATTGCTGCGCGCGAGCTTTCTCTAGTTATGGTGAGCAGGGGCTACTCTTCATTGTGGTGCACGGGCTTCATGGGCTTCTCATTGCGGTGGCTTCACTTGTTGCGGGGCACGGGCTCTAGAGTGCAGGCTCAGTAGTTGTGGCACACAGGCTTCGTTGCTCCGTGGCATGTGGGATCTTCCCAGCCCAGGGCTCGAACCCGTGTCCCCTGCATTCAGGGCAGGCGGATTCTTAACCACTGCACCACCAGGGAAGCCCTTGTCTGCTGCTTTTAAAGGAACTATGGACTGCTTACATGCAAGCCAAGGCCCTATTCCCTTGACAAATGATTCTCAGGGTGCTATCCTAGGCTAACAGGGAGTTTTAGTGGAAGGAGTACGTGACCTGTTCAGGTGACATATGGAGAAACCACAGCCCTGTTGGGGAGGTGATTGACTGTTGCCTACAGCCTGCAGGAGGGGGCTTTGGTATGGAGCTGGGGGGCACGAGTGCATGGGTGCATAAGTGTCTACATATGTATGTGAGGCTAGTGCTGTCCAGGCCAAGGCAGGTGCCGGCAGCCCATTCCTTCTGCTTGATTCTGTGCAGAGCCTCCTTCCTGGCTTTGATGCCCAGCTAAGATGTGTGCTAAAGATGCTTTTCAGTGTAAAGAGGGGAACTAAAATAGTAAGGGAAGGGAAGCCTGGGTTTTGACTCGGGAGGTGTGGTTTGGCCCTTGCTCTGCTACCAACTCATCTTGATCAAATTGCTTGCCCTGACTGAACCTTAAAACAAGATTATCTCCTATAGCCTTAACACACCAGGAGGCTGAGAGTGATGATAGCATTGATTTGACCAAATGGTCAGACTCTAGATTAGTCCCTGACAGGGAGTTCTGTCTTTATTTCACTTGTGCTGTGCTTTCTATGATAGGGAGCGCTATAGTTATCATCTTCAGGCATGGGGCTTTTTGCTTTTGTTGAATACATTTCCAGAAGGAAATTACTGGGTCAGAGGGCAGGAACAATATTATGGCTGTTGCTGTGTGTTGCCATGTTACTTTTCAGAAACATTATAACAATTTACAGTTGTCGTCTGTGTGTGAGATAGCATTTTAACCCCCAATGATCCAGTATTTGCTATAGTCGTTATTTATTATTTTGTAATTTAGTTGACATAAAATGATACTTCAAAGCTGCTTTATAATAATTAGAGCTGCTGGTTTTTTGGGTGTGCACTATGTTTAATGTTGTGTTAAGTGTTTCTGTTATGTTATCTCATTCACAGTGAACCTATCAGGGAGGCTAAGTAGCTCACCACGTCTGAGAGTTGGGGTTTGAACCTAAGGCAATTTGACTTCCAAGCACATTCTTTTTCTGGGTGCCCTCCATGCTTTGATTTGTGTGTGTGCGGTTACCAAAGAGTGTGAACTTTTGCTTATGTGCCTGGCTGCATTTTGAAGTCTGTGAATTTTGTATAATTTTCTTTTTTTTACAATTTATTTTTCGCTGTGTTGGGTCTTTGTTGCTGCGCACGGGCTTTTTTCAGTTGTGGCGAGAAGGGGCTACTCTTCGTTGTGGTGCACGGGCTTCTCATTGCAGTGGCTTCTCTTGTTGCAGAGCACGGGCTCTAGGCACACGGGCTTCAGTAGTTACAGCATGCGGGCTCAGTAGTTGCGGCACGTGGGCCCTAGAGTACACGGGCTTCAGTAGTTGTGGTGAGTGGGCTTAGTTGCTCTGTGGCATATGGGATCTTCCCGGACCAGGGATCGAACCCGTGTCCCCTGCATTGGCAGGTGGATTCTTAACCACTGTGCCACCAGGGAAGTCCCTTGTATAGTTTCCTTAGAAAACTGAATGTGCTTTTTGTGTAGGAGAGATTATTAGCCCTCTGTTATAGTGGAAGCAGAAACTGAAGTGCATCCATCACAGTTAGGGAGAAGACTCAGTGAACTCTAGGACATTGCCCTGTGTCTGGGCTCTCTGAAACCCTGTTTTCTTCCCCCTGTGCAGCTGCCCTCCAGGCACTGAAGCGCAAGAAGAGGTATGAAAAGCAGCTGGCACAGATCGATGGCACACTGTCAACCATCGAGTTCCAGCGAGAGGCCCTGGAGAATGCTAACACCAACACCGAGGTGCTCAAGAACATGGGCTATGCCGCCAAAGCCATGAAGGCTGCCCACGACAACATGTACGTGGCCACCCACTGGTGGAGGGGGGCACCCATGTGGAAGGGCAGTGCTGGCCCTGGAGTGCCTCAGTCCCGGGCCATGGCCTTGGGCAGACCCCTTGACTTATCCATTCAAGCACCTGAGTTTGTTTTAATTTGCATTCTTTTTTGGAACTCCTTCTAAAATGGATTATGTGCCCTGCTGCCCTAGGAAGCAGATCTCATGGAATGAAACAGTGTTTTCTGAGTAATTCAGGGTTATTGGGATGAATATAGAGTTTCAAGCCGGAAAGGTCCTTAGAAGGTTCTCTCACCCAAGCCTCTGATCATCAAGGTGGGGAAGTTTGTCCCAGGGAGGGGAGGTGACTTGCCCTGGGTTTGTGTAAACTTGGATAGAACTGGGATTAGAATCAATGCCCGTGACTTTCGCCTCATGCTGTCAGGGGTCCTGAAAAATGTGGTACATTTGAGGGCTTTAACTCCCTCTCTTCTTAGGTCTGTTTTTGATGGAATTTTCTGCCTCCCCCCTTGCTCTTGGGCTTTGGCTATCATGTTGACAGTGTTCTTGACCTCAGCATTCCTTCCTTTATGTGGCTACTTCTCATATACAGTGGCCTAAGAAACTAGATAACCGAGCTTGTTACATTTGTAATTAAAGGCCAGGGTAACACTAGGCTCCAAATGAGGACCTCTCCCAAACAGAACAAAATTCTGCATTTGTTTTAGTGCTTTGAACTTGGCATCGTATATTTGGAGGTGCTTGGAGCACTTTTTTGCTTCCTTTGGGTACTCAGCCGCGCTGTAGAACAGGGACTGGCCAAATGCAGCCTGTGGGCCTGCTGCCAATTTTTGTAAATAAAATTTTATTGAAACACAGTTGTGTCCATTAATACATATTGTCTGTGGCTGCTTTTGTGGCACATGGCAGGGTTGAATTTTTGTGACAGAGATCGTATGGCCCACAAATTCTAAAATATTTACTGTTTGGCCCTTTACAGAAAAAGTTTGCTGATCCCTGTTCTAGAAGTGTGGGATTGCAGGAAAAGTAGCCTTCAAATAACTGAGCTGTCGTCTGAGGGGATGTTCACTGGACTGAGCTTCCTGAGTGAGGCCCATGTCTGCTTCATGTCCATGTTCTCCAAGATGCCTGGCGCACAGCACGTCTCAGTGAATACTGTGCATGCCTTGAAGTATACATGTGTATATTACATTGATTAATTGTAAGTTTATATGATTGACAGTGTATAGAAAATAATTCTGCATTGTTTGCTTTTCCTTTGGGGCCTAGTAGAGGAGCCATATGTGGATCTGTGTAGATGGGAAGGGCCCGTCAAATGGCGTGGCTCTGTTTTATGATTTGTGATTTTACCTCCCCTGGTGCAGAGTTGCCCTTGGGCTTGAAGAGCTACTGGCCCAGGAGTTCAAGTCCCAGGGTCTCATCTAACGTGTTTACCAGCTTGCATGAGAGACCCTGACAATGGCACCTGACTCCGCCAAGCCTTATTTCCTTAGGGTGTTGGACTAGGCGATGTCTAAGGATGCTTCCATCTTCTTGATTCTGTGATCCTCTATTTTAAAGAGGAGGAGGAAGACAAAGTAAAGACAAAAAAGGAATTCCTCAGAGGGAGTAATTGTGGGGCTGGGGCTGGGCAGCAGATTGCGGGGAGCGGGGCTTCTGCTTCTGCCTCCCAGGCCCTCTTTACACAGACTGTCTGACATGACATCTGTCTGTTTCATTTAAAGGGACATCGATAAAGTTGATGAATTAATGCAGGACATTGCTGACCAGCAGGAACTTGCAGAAGAGATTTCAACAGCTATTTCAAAACCTGTAGGGTTTGGAGAAGAGTTTGACGAGGTGAGTGGTTTCATGCAGATCACACAGGCTTCACAGATGATTTCTGGGCTGCCTCTGATGTGCTCTTGAAGCCTCTCTGGCAAGGAATATGTAGTTTGGAAATCACCAGTTCTCGTCCCTCCAGAGACTTGAACATAGACATGGTATTAACCCTCCCTAATTCTGGGTTTTGAGGGCTGTTTTCACTGTTTGGGGAGCTTAGGTGGAGTAAAGGAACCTTTGTTGGGACCCCTCAGCAGACTTCAGGTCAGTATTGTTTTCAACAAGTAGTTACCTGCAACTTTCCGTGGTGAGTCCTGGGCTCAGAGCTGGGGCAGCTGAGGTCACCATGCCCTGGAGAAGTTTACAGGATTTGCCCTCAGACCACTCTGATGTGAGATAAAGGTGAAGCCAAAGAAGGAACATTTATACCTGATCCCCCCTGAAGGATCCATCTGGAACTTGGCCACCTACCAATTTCTGCTGTGGCAATTAGAACGTTGGGTCTGTTAGGTTTTTAAAATACAGTTACAGGCCCTGTACCTCATTCTGCCTTAGACTTGAGTCCACTGAAGGTCAGGCTGTCTTCATCAAACCTAATTCTTTGTGCTGATTCCCACTGTATAGCTGAGGAAACAGCCTGTGGCTCTTACCCTTGGCTCCCAGCACCAGGGTTTTCATGTTTTCAGACTGGAGTTTGAGGGACTAGTCAAGTTTATTTCAATTCAGCAGACATTCCTGAACATTCACTCAGTGCGCCCAGTTCTGAGATAAAGAAATGGGAATGATAAAATACAATCCCTTTTCTCAGGATGCTCACAGCCTGGTGCAGGGACCCCAGATGTAGACAGCGATAATAGCTCGTAGTGTGTTACGTTCACCAGTAGAAGTATGTTTAGGATGTTTGAGTCACAGAGTGTGGACCTGGAGTTCATCTCCCCTCTGACCTTCTCAGAGGGGCTGTGGGGCTTTTAAAAAATGAGCCATCCCCTGAGCCATCAGCTAAGAGGTACCCCTGGAGGGGCTGGGATTCCCAGGTTGTCTCTCATTTTTGTGTTTGCTTTTACCAGGATGAGCTCATGGCAGAATTAGAAGAACTAGAACAGGAGGAACTAGACAAGAATTTGCTGGAAATCAGTGGACCGGAAACAGTCCCTCTACCAAATGTTCCCTCTATATCCCTACCATCAAAACCCAGTGAGTACTTCTTAGCCACAGTCATGACATACCCATGACCCACGTGGTGGGTAATCTTGTGGTTGGTTGGCTTCAGTTTGGGTCCTGAGTTGCCCAGAGTTGAGAACCAGATAGGATCTGTTGTGACAGCTCTAAAGACAGTGTCACCTGCTCTTTCCTAGTTTCTCTGTAGAGCAGGGTTTCTTAACCTTGGCACTGTTGACATAGCCAGACCGTTCTTTGGGTGGGGCTGGGAGGGGGCCCTGTCCCGTGCTCTGTGGATGTCTAGCAGCACCCATGGCCTCTACCCACTAGATGCCAGTAGCATCCCCCTCCCCAAGTTTTGACAACCAAAAATGTCACCGGCTTTTGCCAGATGTTGGGGGGTGGGGCGGGTCACAGCCAGTTGAGAACCATTATTGTAGAATGACTTTCCCTGTGTCACCAAACAAGGGGAGAGTTTGACAGCTCTTGCTCCCCATCTAGTACCCTGTGCTGTGCACACCTGTAAAAGCCGGGGCCTCAGAGGTTGCCACGGTAGGAAGGAAACAGCTTTGGCTTTTTTAGAAACCTGGTTCTATAAAACCTTCACTTCCTTCTTCCTTGCCCACACCCCCCGCCGCCCCGCACTGTTTCACCCTTGGGTAGAAGTATTCCACACAGAGCTTCTAGAAAAGGTGAAGCTGCTTGATTTGGCATGGAGGGAGAGGCCAGGGAGCGGGGTGTGACCAGGTGTGTCACCTCACTCTTCCACAGATCAAGGGGAAGTGGCCCCTCTAGTCGAGTCCGCTGCCCGGGATGGGGTGTGGGCAGAGGGGGTCCGGAGGCTGTCCAGCAAGCTGCCGGCAGTGTATAGAGGTGGCTCAAGCCCTTGAGGTGGAAGGGGGTGGCGGGCGGGGATTAGAGCTCTTCCGGGGTCCTTCCCGCTCTCCCCCACCTTGCATGCTCTGGGACTGAGGCCACGCATGGAGCCTGATGGACTCTCAGTGTAGAGTTCTCCCCGCTTTGTCTGGCTCCGGTGTGGGGGGAGGGGAGGTGCTGGGGAAGGTGTGCCTGGTTATCTGGAGTTGCATGTTGCAGCTTTTAGGCGCAGAGAAGCAGTCTGCTGATAGCCTGGAGGTGAGGCTGGCTGCAGGGGCGGGGCTGTTCTGTAGACCGCAGTGTAGCGCAGCCCTGGCATCCAGCCAGAGTGTGTGGCGAACACCGCAGCCAGCCTTCCTAAACTAAACAGCTTTTCCTCTCTTCACACAGCCAAGAAGAAGGAAGAGGAAGACGACGACATGAAGGAATTGGAGAGCTGGGCTGGATCCATTTAACTGGTCCAGCGCGGGCTGGGCCCAGACAGACTCTGGTGGCCTGCGAGGCGGGCAGGCACGTGCGTGTGTGGGGCAGGCAGGCCGTGGTGCAGGCAGGTTCCATCGCTCTCGAATCTCCCTGCAAAGCAGTAGGGCTGCATCACTGCTCACTCTGCATAGCATGGTCTGCACCCAGTGGTACGGGTTGGGGGGAGGGGGGTGGGGGGCTGGGAGGTGCCTGCTGTTTATAATGTTGAATTTCTGTAAAATAAACTGTATTTGCAAATCCAACATTGAGCTTCTGGACTACGCTAACTCCACTGCTGAGCCTCAATGGAAAGGGTCGACCGTTTGCAGTTGAAATGATCTGAAAATGCAGCCTCTGTCCTTTTATGTCAGCTGACTTGTCGCACATCTCTTTGTAAGACTTGTATGGTACTGACAAAAGAGTCATTTTTTTAAAGCCATAGGCTTTTCCTTGTCCTTGGTTGTAATAATGCATCTGATTTTGGTTTCCTCAAGAGCTGTATTTCTGTCCATCACGTGTGTACGGGCCCCTGTGTTTCCCACTCTGTCCCACTCCTCTCTCCCACTCGCCTGGTCTTTTTGGAGTTTGTGACACTGATTTGAAATGGCTGGTGTTCTTTTGAGAGCGTGTGAGATTGTTAGAGTTAAATTCCAGCTATACATTTTTCTAACATAGCTCTAAGGTCCTTGTTGCTGTTTGTGATAACTGAGAGATAACTCATTGGAAACATGTGCATACATTTATATTCAGATGAAGTTATGGTTTGCACCGTCTATTAAATATCTTGATTAATTTTCATACTTTGCCATTGTGTTTAATCAGTCTGTCGTTTGCTTTGGGGGTTGGCCCTTTCCAGGCCGGCGTGGTATCCAGTGGAGTCTGTAGAAACATGGAAAACCTTGAGCATGATGTGTATCAACAATTTGAACTAAGAGCAGAGTGTGTCTTACTAGAAATGTGTTTAGGTTCCAGAAGCCATGGATCTGTGACCTTCACCTTGCTTGGGGACCCTCTGGGCATAGTTCAGGAGTGAGTTGGTTCTTGTGTGGCTCCAGGGTCTTCCCTAGTTCTCCGTCAGCATCCATGGGCAATGCCAGCAGGACAACAGACCCTCCACCTGTTGGAAACACTGGTGTGCCCACTGACTAGGCCCATCTGGTGCCTTTCCTGTGGGGTGGAAGCGTAGGGCAGTGACTGAGAATCTAGCTCACAAGTCCTAGTCTCAGGTCTGCTGTGACTTGCCCTGTGACCTTGACCCGGCCTCTTCCACTGTCTCTAGTTTTCTTTAGTCTTATACTACCTTAAGAATCTGATGAACACTGGGGACCCTCTCCTTCAGAAAAGTGGATCTATGCCTATTCATCCCTAATTCTGCATGCAAATTGGCAGAATTGAGAGGATTGCCCTCCAGTACCCATCCCCGAACCTCTTGAGATTAAAACCAACCTGATAAACAAGGTCCTACTGTATAGCACAGGGAATTATATTCAATATCCTGGGATAAACCATAATGGAAAAGAATATAAAAAAGAATGTATATATGTGTATAACTGAGTCACTTTGCTGTACAGCAGAAATTAACACAACACTGTAAATCAACTATACTTCAATAAAAAAATAAATAAGAAAAAAAGAGAAGTCAAAAAAAAAAAAAAAAGAGGCAACCTGAGTTCACAGTTAAACACGCCATCGCTCACTGGGTTCCAAGCTGTCCACCTGCCCTGGATCACATTTTCCCATGTGTGAAACAGCAGGGTGGGACCAGATCATTTCAGATGTCCTGTCTGAGAAGCTGCTCCTGCCCTGCCCCTCACCCCTCACTGGTCCTCCTCCCAGGGCTGCCACACTTAGAATCAGGACTTGACCACAGTAGCTTGAAAATTCATGACTTGTCTGGGTGTTGGGTCTGGACGTTCTCAGAAGTTCTTTCCACCTCAACAAGAATCTAGTGGCAACGTTTGCTGCCAGATTCCATCTTCTCAGCCTGCAGTTAGTGGTCCGAAGGCATCATTTGGTGTGGGAAATGTAGAGTGGACATTACGCTCTTCTTGTCAGCTGCCTCAGGGGCTTCTCACCCCAGGAATAGGTGAGGGGAGCTGGCACACCCAAGCATCCAGCTCTGGCAGGCCTGAAGCTAATTCTTGGGCAGTGTCTGGGGCTCCTCTGAGAAATAGCTGCTTAATCCTACTAGACGTGGGCTTCGTGCTGGGCCTGTGGGATGCACTGTTCAGTAATGCCCAGTCCCTTTCCTGCTCTCTGGAGGTTCTCAGGCTGGAGAGAAGCGACCGTATCAGGATTCCTTTGCTACAAGCTACAGAAGATTCAACTGATATAAGCAGTAAAGACATTTACTTATCCATTCAAAACTTATTTATTGAGCACCTCCTGTTGCCAGGCACTGTTCAAGGCACTGGGAGTATATGCAGCAGACCAAGGCCCTGCCCTCAAGACGTTTATATTCTAATAATCTCAGGACAAGAAGTCTTAGGTTTGGGACTTCCCTGGAGGTCCAGTGGTTGACTCTGTGCTTCCACTGCAGGGGGCATGGGTTCGATCCCTGGTTGGGGAACCAACACCCCACGTGCCATGCAGTGTGGCCACACACACACACAAAGTCTTATGTTGGCCGGGGGTTTGGATGGGGGCGGTGGGGGCATGGGGGGAGTCTGGATTTGTAGCAGTGGCTCAACCGTGTCCTCAAGAACCAGGTTCTTTGTATCCTTCTGCTCTGCTCCCCATGAACATTAGCTTTTCCTTATCTGGCTTGCTGCCTCTTGGTCATGAGATGGTCCTTTATCACACACCCGGGGTCTAGAAGCAGGAGGGTCAGCACTAGCCAGATTTTCTTTCACCTCTGCCCAGGTTAGCAGGAGGCAAACCTTTCCCAGAAGACTCTACACAAACTACCCCTGTGTCTCATGGGCCATAACTGTCACATGGCCACTTCTTGCTGCAAAGGTATCTGGGAAAGTGGGGACCAGACAAAGGGGTCCAATCAGGATCCTCCACTTGGGGTGGGGTTGGGGGCCTCCCTTCCCGGAGCCCATTACTGCCCACTTGATATCTGGACTAAACTGGGTTTCTCCAGAAACCCAGGAAGGAAGAAGAGGGGATGGTTGCTGAGTAGGTGGCATCAAGTATCTGCCTTGGAGGCAGATACCAAAAACCAGACAGATGGGAGATTACGTGCTTCAGTTTCTTCTAAGAAGCAGATTGGATCCTGACGTGTTCCTTTCAAACCCCTCAATCTGCCTCCACCCTCTCCTCTTCTGTGGTTGGAAAACTAAAGGTATATTGGAATTACCCAGGGAACTTGTTAAAAATTCAGTCTCCTGGGCCCCATCCCCAGAGGTGGGTGGGGACCCCTTGGGTGATTCTGATGTAAGTGGGCTGGGGCTACACTTTGGAGCACTCAAGTGGACGGGATAAGGCAGAATGGCTTACATGGCCCCTCCAGTGACCTGCCCCTGTTTCACCTCCCCCCGTGTCTCCCCTTCATGCAGGCTCCAGCCCCCGGGCCTTCCTCTGCACACATCCCGCCTCGTCCTGCGCGGGCTTGCTGCTTCCTCTGCTCCCACCTCCCCCCCGGCTCTTGTCATTCCCCACTCACTCCCCAGACAGTGAGGTCACTTCATTTCCTGCCTCCTGGATCTCCTTGGCACAGGTCAGGTACTCAAGGGCGTTTGTGTGAATGATGTGTGCGGTCAGAGAGGACTGCCTAGCCAGGACGGGGTGGAATTTGCACTTGGGCTTGTGTGCCTGTGAGGGGTGGGGAGTTCTAGACCCAGGGGAGCTTGTGAAGGGAGACGAGGGGGCAGGGAGCTGAGGGGCTGCCTCAGGAGGATTTGACTCCTGGAAGGGCTTGCTTGGGAAGAGGTGGGAGGTAGAAGTGGAGAGGTTGGGGCTGGACAGGGATCTGGAGTGTCTGAGAGTAAGGAGTCTACGCAGTCCTTAAGAATCAGGCAGGGAAGGGAGAAAGGAAGGAGGGGTGGGAGGGCAGGGGGAAAGGAGGAAAGAAAACCAGTTGCTCAGGCAATGATTTGGGGGCCAGAGGAGGGGTAGAGAAGAAGCTTTCTAGGCTGCCTCCCATTTCCCTTAGTGAAGTGAGTGTAGCATTTTTAGAAGCAGCGGTACCGTGGAGTAAAATTCTGGACACTGGGTGAGCGTGTGGACAGACCACTGCAGCAGCAGGCCAAGGTATACAGACGCCAAGAGCACAGGGCTCTGGAGTCCGGCGCACAAGCTTCAGATCGTGCCCCTTGCAGTGCCCAGGGACTGTGTGAGCCTGGGGAGGTGACCTCACGCCTCAGCCTCAGTTTTTCTCATCTGTAAAATGCAGGTCATAACACACCTGCCTGTATTAGTTTCCTAGGGCTGGTGTAACAAATGACCACAAGCTAGGTGCTTAAAACAATAGAAATTTATTCTCTTACAGTTCAAGAGGTCAGAAGTACAAAATCGAGGTATCAGCAGGGCCACGCTTCCTCCAGAGGCCTAGGGAGGATCCTTCCTCATCTCTTCAATCTTCAGATAGCTCCTAGCATTCCTTGGCTTATAGCTGCATCACTCTAATCTCTGCCTCCATCTTCACATGGCCTTCTTCCCTGTCTCTGTGTGTCCTTTTCTGTCACTCACAAGGACACTTGTCATCACGTTAGGGTCCACCCTAATTCAATGTGATCTCATCTTGACCCTTAACTACATCTGCAAAGATCCTATTTCCAAATGAAGTCACGTTGTGACGTTCCATGTGGACATTAATTTAGGGGACACTATTCACCCACTGTGCTGCCTCATACAGCTGTGAGATCATGGCCTGTAAAGCACCCAGCAGGGTTTTGGAAGCTCTGTGAGGTATTACAAGCCCCATTTGCTAGATGTGAAAACCAAGGCTTAGAGAAGCTTTGGGTTTCACCGCTAATAAGTGACAGAGAGAAGAAGCTAATGAATTTCTTGTGCTATGAAGGCCATTCATTCAACAACTGTACTTTGGGCACCTTTGTGCCAGCTCTCACAAAGCTCTTGGTGGGAAAATTAGGCCATCGCCATCCTCCTCTTCATCACCATTGCCAGCACAGGCTGGATAATCAATGCAGTGAAACCAGTTGAGAAGGGGGCACCTGACCCAGGAGGGCTTGTGGGAGGAAGCACTCTCTCAGCCAAGAATGAGGGGTGCTAAGGACTCAGCAAAGGAAAAGATGTGAAAGACAGGGAGCCAGGAGGATAGTTTTCAAGAGCATGTGCAAAGGCCCAGAGGCCACCTTGGGCTTGCTCGTGGGTCTGAGCAGGACAATGACACAGAATCAATAGACCTTTGGTAAGTATTTATGAAATGAATTACAAATGAGGAAACTGAGGTGCCAAGGCATTTCAAGTCCTATAGCAAGTACAGGCAGAGCTAAAAGACATGAACTTGACTTGAGTCCCCTTCTCCCCATCCAGGTCTCTTCCTGTCTGCCCTGAGTACCCACCTTGCAGAAACAGCTTCCTTCCTTCCTGCTAAGCTGCATCCTAGCCTTACCCAATAAACAGAGGAAGCAGATGGAGCTAGGATAGAAGCATAAATCTTTGGGTCCCGCAGCCCAAACTCTGCACCCATCCCAGGCTAGATTTCCGTGAGGCTCAGGCTAAACTGGACCCAAATTCCCACTGGGCAACTTGGGCCGCAGTAGGGGAAAGCAGACGTGTGTTCTCCTGCTCACAGTGATGTTACTTGATGTTACTTGCCTGGACTTTTTGGTTTTCAACAAGAATAACAGTCTCGAAAGAATGGCAAACATTAAGGGAGCATTTACTAAGACCTGGTGCTTAATCTGCTTCATCTCATTTAATCCACACAAGAACTGTTTCAGGGCTGGACCACTCATTGTCCTATTTTACAGCTGAGAAAATAGGCTCAGAGGGATAAAGTGACTGGCCCAAGGTCACAGAGCTGGCGAGCTGCGGAGCCACAAGAGTCCAGACCCCAAGCCCTTCCCTGCCATGTTGGTGGGAGAGGGGTAGGTTCGCAGGGACTCCCCTGTCTCCTTTAGAAGGTGCCACTCTGAATGTGACCAAGTGCTGAGGTCCAAAGAGGAGGCCAACTCTGTCGGAAATCTTCCTACTGAGAGCAGAAAGGCCATAGGCAACAGGATCTAGAATCATCCAGGTGACCTGGAATGGAGCTGTGGGGTCAGAATCATACAAGTGGAATTGGGCTCCTAGCTCCTTCCACAAGGGGCTTTGAGGATGGGACTCCTTTGGGGCTGGTTTGCCCTTCCCACCCCGAGGCCCCACCTCTTTTCCCCCAAACCGTCTCACCAGTACTACCTCTGTTTCCTTCTCTTCCTCCTCCACTTGGGCAGCTATGGGGGGGACACTTGGTTCCCTTGCAGAAAGTGTGGACAGGGATCCCGTGGTATATTCGATGGCATTTCCGCTTATCTATTGCTTCACAATAAACCACCCTGAAACTTAGTTGTGAAAAGCAACTGTTTCATTATGTTCACGGATTCTGTGGTCAGAAATTCAGAAAGGGCCCAATGGGGATGACTTGTCTCTGTTCCATGGTAACTGGGGCTTCACCTGCAAAGCCCCGGAGGCTGGTGACGTCAACAGCTGGACCGCCCGGAGGCCTCTTCAGTGGCATGGTATGTGTGGCTTCTCCATGTGGCTCGAGGCTCCTCACAGCATGCAGGCCTCAATGTAGTCCAAGCTCAGGGCTCTAAGAGTAGTTGTCCTGTGGAGGTGCCTCACCTTTATGACCTAGTCTTGGAAGTCAGAGTCACATCACTGTGTTTTACTGATTACCAATGAATTGCAGACCCACCCAGGTTCAAGGGGAGGGGAACTCCACCACCCAATGAGGGCAAGCTTAGTTCTAAAAGAGCATGAGGGAGGGTGGGATAAATTGGGAGCTTGGGATTGACATATACACACTATGATATATAAAATAGATAACTAATAAGGACCTACTGTATAGCACAGGGAACTCTGCTCAATACTCTGTTATGGCCTATATGGGGGAAGAACCTAAAAAAGAGCGGATATTGTATATGGATAACTGATTCATACTGAAGGGTTAACTGAACTGAACTGAACTGAAGGGTTAACTCGTCAGCCTTCAGGGCAAATGTGCACGGAGAATCTCCAGGGGGCGTTTTCCAAACTTCTTGATCTGGGTGTAGTTTCCACCGAACACTTTTTGGGAAACGCTGCTACCACTCCATCCAGTAGGCGGTGTGATGCTGTGGTGCAATGCAGGAGCCCCGGCCCCCAAAGAGAGTGGGGTCCTTCCCGCCCCCTCCTCCCCGGTTTGAGGGACCGACGCTGCCGCGCGCCCGGGTGCCTGCAGGTGGCGCCATCTCCCAGGAAGTGAGGCACCGAGCTCCGCTGGAACCTCTGGGAGGGGATGGGATCTTCCCGGGTGGTCTGCGCCCTTGGAGGGAAGGGCGAGAGGAGGTGGGGTGGGGGAGGTGGGATGGGCATGGGCTTAGAATCCCCCCCACCCCAGCCATCCCCACCTGCCTGCTTTCTGGGGTCTGATGAGAGAGACGGACGCGGGGATACTGGGGTTGGTGGGTGGGTGGGGGCATTATAACCACAACAATCGTAATAATAATAATTATCTACTGAGCCCCAGGGACCGGGCGGGCGAGGAGGTGCGGCAGGTGTGCGCTGCTCCCTCGTCCTCTAGGAGCTCGCTCTGTAGGTCCCTGCCCTCGCCCAGGAGTCCTGTAAAGGAGGTCAGCCCTGTGAGTGACACCTCCTCCTTGGGCTTGGCCTCCACGTGGGAAGGCGGGTATGCGTCCCAGGCCCGGGACTTCAGTTCTTGACCTGAAGCTGGACCCGCACACTCCCACCTCAGGCGAACTCTGACTTGTAATGTTTGCTGATTTCCATGGTGTAAATACTCCCACCAAGGCCAATTTCAAGCTACCAACAAGACAACAAAATTCCTCAAAATTGAAAAATTGGCTCTCCGAGATGGTACAAGCCCGCTCCAGCACACCAGTGCAAAAATGTTTATGACTCTGAGTGTTTAAGAAAGATTCTTTCTCTGCTTTGGTCAGGACCCTCTATGTAATTTGCCGGGGCCATGCAACATGAAAATATGGGGCCCCTTGTTCAAAAATTATTAACAATTTCAAGACAGTGACAGCAGAGTATTAAACCAAGTGTGGGGCCCTTCTGGGTGAGGGCCCTGTGCGGTTGCACAGGTTGCACACCGACGAAGATGCCCTGGCTCTGGTCCGGGCCACCAGCATCGCTTGCTTCTCGCTGCCTCCTCACTGGCTTCCCTGTCTCCCTGATCCCCTACGAACCATTCTCCACTCAGCTGCCAGGGTTACCTCTTAATATCTATGCCAGGTGTTGTAGCTTCCCTGCCTGCCTCTTATCCTTAAGAGTGGAGAGGCCCTTCTGCCTGGCCTGCTTCTCCCACCCCTGGCTCCCCAGCTCCATATTCTCATAACTCCACACAAGTCCCGCCTCACTCTCATCACCTTAGAGGCATTACATTTACTTGTCTGATGTCTGTCTCTCCCTCCATACCCTAAGTTCCATGAGGGCAGAGGCCACCGTATTCTTGTGCTCAGCACCACTGTATGCCTGCACTTAGTAGGTCTCCATACTTGCTAGCTGAATAAATGAATTAATTGATGAAAAGGATAATTGGACCAGGACAGGGGTTTTCCAATTTTTTTGGTAACAGAATCGTTTAGTCCAATGAGGGTAGCCCATTATATGATAAAAGTGTAGCTGGCTGCTTTGCCTGCTGTGGGGCAGTGGGTGGGACCAGAGCCCTGACCTTGGGTCCCACAAGGTCATGTCTCTGCAGAACAATGAGAGCTCAATGGATCTGGTTTGGTGACAATATTGCCACTTTCCTTTTCTTCCTACATTTAACCTTAGCCAACCCCTAGTGGTTAATGTTAAGATCTGTTCATAACAGCCAGACTCTGAACTCTTAGCTGTCACATTGGTTATAAATCCGGGTGATGTTCCCATGAAGAGGGGAGAGGAAGTCACCGAGGCTGCCTCTTCTGAGCACCTACTGGACCGCCAGGAAAGGTGGGCTGGGTGTCAGTGGGCGGAGCCTGCCTTCTCCCTGTCCCAGGCCATGCAGATCCCTCTTGGCCACCTCTCAGCTCTCAGCACAGCAGCTGGGGTGTCACGAGCAGAGGATTGGGTGTCCTCTGGGGAGGATGCTCATGGTGAGCACAGGGGCAGGGCCACAGCCCCATCTGTCAGGGGACCAGCCTGCCTCGGCCCACTCTGCTGTCATCCTGGCCTCATGTTGGTCATAAAGTGACCTTCCATGGCCAGAGGCTATGTGCTCCCTCTCACTGGTCCCTAAGCTCAATTTAACACCAGCCAGCATTTATTAAGCACTTACTGGGTGCTCAGTGTGCTGCTAAGGGCCTTGTGCATTTTATTTCCATCAGTCCTCACAATAACCCTAGGAGTGGCTGTTATTATGTCCCCCATTTTACAGATGAGAAAATGGAGGCTCAGAGAGGGGGATTGACGTGGCCAAGGTCACACAGTGGGCGAGTCAAACTGTCTACCCACTCTGTCCCGGGCCACTGAGCCACAGACTGGCCCTTTTTCTCCTTCCCCTCTGTATGTGTCTTCTCCTGTCTCTTATGAGACACTTGTCATTGGATTTAGGGCCCACTTGGGTAATCGAAGGGGGATATCATCTTAAGATCCTTCACTTAATTACATCTGCAAAGACCCTTTTCCCAAAGAGGGTCACATTCATAGGTTCTGGGGGTTTGGATGTGGACATATCTTTTGGGGAACCACCCTTCACCCTACTATGGGGTGTGGTCACAGTCCTTTCACCTTCACAGATGCCCTGCCAGAGACAAGAAAGTGGGAAGCAGAGAATTCCTCTAAGGACAGTGCCGTGTGCAGTAAGCTCAATAAATGTGAACCCAGGGAATTCCCTGGGGGTCTGGTGGTTAGGACTCCATACTTTCACTGCCGAGGGCTTGGGTTCGATCCCTGGTTGGGGAACTAAGATCTCACGTTGGGGAACCAAGATCCCACAAGTGCGGCGTGCCCCCCCCCAAAAAAATGTGAACCCAACAAAAGAACTCGAGCACAGGGAGGAAAAAGCCACTGGGAGAGCCTGCCCCTTTGGGCCTTATCTCGGAGAGGGTCAAGCTGGCCCTCTGCGGGCCGGGGCAGAGGTGCACCCTCAGCTCCAAGGCCTGTCTCTGGGCCGAGCCCTGGGCAGGTGGGCATCTCTGCAACCCATTCTGGCAGAGCACTACCCAGAAACATATTTTACCCATAAATGGGCCAATTAAGAAGGCAAATGTTTTCAAACAGGAGGATTTATTGGCATAGAATGTGTCATCTCTCCGAGTGGGAGGAGTGGGTGTGCGTGAGGAGCCATCTGGAGGGGAGTTATTTATCATATTTATTTAGTTACGAGTTGCTGGTTTGGAACTGGCAGGGCTTCATTAGGTGTGAGCGTGGATCCCTGGGAGGGTGCACAGATTCGGGAGGCTCTGGGAACACACGTGGGTCTGTGTCTGTGCAGACACATATGTCTGTGCCTGAGCGCATGTGTCCACGTGCCTGCATGTGTGTGTTCTCATGCACGCTCATGTGTGCACACCCCTTGATCACATTCTTCTTTATCTGTGCACACACATGTCTCTGGATGTGCAGAGGCAGGTACACCATGAGTGTAAATGGCCTGCGTGCATACTCTGGTGTACATGTGTGCATGAATGTGCCTATGTGCTCGTGGGCGTGTGCACTCTTCTTTGAACGTGGATGTGTGTGTGGCCTTGTGTACACAAACCCTTGTCACAGACCTGTCATGCCTGTCTAACTCAACTTCTGTCACCATTAGACGTTGCTGATCACGCTCTCCTTAAAATATCTTCTCTGGCAACGCCCCCTGTCGCTCTCCCTGTCTGATCACTCTCTCCCTGTGTCCCTCTTCTCCTCTCCCTCTAGGCCAGGGATTGCCAGCAGGTCCTGTGAATGAGAGAAGAGGGTCTGGCCTGGGTTAGGCTTTTGACGTAGACTCATTCTGCATACTAAAGGCAAAGGAATTGTCTTGGCATCTGCAAAGATATATGCTCTCCTCTTTTACTTGAAACGCTGAACTCTGACTCTCTGAGACTACCCTTTATGATAAAGGTGTGGGGTGTAGAAATCATTGCAAGTGCAATAATAACTGACAACAGAACTACTTAGCCTCAGATTCTATGAGACGATAGGGAAGGGTGGGGTCTGTGGTGAATTCTTAGCTACTTAACTTCTTAGCTATTTCTCAGCAATGGTTGCTCTTAGGGAGTTCTAGCCCACGTTGCCAGATCTTCTGATTTTCCAAGAGAAGACAAAGATTTGTATTTTTAACTGAGCATGGCTTGCTTTTTAAACATTGGCTCAAAGATATTTTAAACACTGTGCAGGTCAAACTGAACTTGTGTGTGGGATGGATGAAGCCCACGCCGCTCATTTGTAGCCTCTCACCCACACTCTCCTAGGTGAGCCCTGCTGCCCTGTGGCTTTAGGGATCATTGCCAAGCTGACAACCAACAGCTGTGCCTCTAAGTTGGGCCCAGACCCACACCTAGGCCAGACCCTCTCCTCCCGGGCTCCGGTCTTGTGAGTGCCAAGAGCCCAGCATGTCCACAGTGCAATGCAGCATCGTCCCCCTGGCCCGTGTCTCCCTTGGGACAGCCCCACCATCAGCCCTGCACACTGGAATCTGGACATCATCCTTGGGTCCTCTCCTCCCCTCAGCCTCCTTGGGCATCCAATCCAATCAGTCGCCCAGTCCTGCTGACTGTGCCTTCATGACAGTCTCTCCAACTCCATCATCTCTCGCCCTGATGATTGTGACAGCCACTCAGGCATCTCCCAGCTTCTGGCTCCTGCCTCCCAGTCCCTTCCCCACCCAGCAAGGTCCGTGAAACTCTGTGTCATCTGATCCCTGCCCATAACTCTAGCCTTGTCCTTTTCCTCTCACTGTTGGCACTTTAAGCTGCAGCAATACCAAACTGCTTTTATTTTATTGATTGCCTCTTGCCTTTGTACATACTGTTTTCTCTTTGTGTAATTCCTTCCCAGGGCCCTCCTCTTCCCCTAGCTAACTCCTCTTCATCCTTTGAGACCCCACAGGAGGTGCCCTTTGCAAAAGTGTGATAATAAATCTCACCTCACGGAACTGTTCTCAGGATTCCATGAAATAGTGCCTAGCACAAAACCTGGCACACAGGCGGTGCCTAGTTGATGTGAGTGCCTCCACGGGCTGCTGCTTCCTGTGGGAGGGGACAGTTTGGCCCCTGGACAGGTGCGCTCCCAGTCTTTGCCAGGCTTGGACCCTATATAACATCAGTCACAGAACTTCACCAGCACGTGGATTTTTCCAATCAGCCTTCTCCCATTAAATGGGCATTTTAATATTTTCATTGGACATACATTAGTCCCAGAGAATTCTGATTTTTACCACCCGTGTCTTAGAGTGTGGCGTTCTGGGCTGTAAAGATATAATCAGCTCTCATAAGAGACGGTTTCTTGAGTCCTAAGGGGGGGCCAGCATGGCAGCGGCGTGATTGGAACTCTAAGTGTCTCAAGTGACTGTCTCAAGTTCCCAGAGCCACAATTCAATCAACTGCTGCAAACGGGAATTCAACAACGAGGATTAAAAAGACGGGAGATGATGAAAATGAGAAAAAGGAAACATTCAAGAGGGAATGGAGTTTTGAAGTCATTTGATGGAAGTTTTTAAAATGAACAATATCAGCTCCCAAAGTACGTCTTTCCCACCCAGCTGAAGGGGAGAAGGGTTTCCTTTCTGGGATCCTGAAAAACCCTTTCAAGGCTTCTTCTTTTTTTCCCCTTACTCCCTCCTTCCCCTCCTCCTTTTTCTCCTTCCTTCTTTTCACAAATGTTTCCTGAGCACCTACTACATGCCAGGCACCACATTATGCACTGAGGGAATAACAACAGATCGGGCAGATGTTGTCCCTGCTCTTGTGGTATTTACAACCCTCCCCTACTGTTAGGCACTGGGGTTGTTTCCAGTTTTTTATAATTGCAGATAACAGCGCAGTGAATAATTTTGCACACGTACCAGTGTGAGGCGTGGAACACAGTTTCCTTCCTGTTGCCCCAACAATGGTGGCTGAGACCAAAGCTATAGGCAAAGGTATCAAGTATCTCACATTCTAAAGAGTGCAGTTAAAATTGAGACCAGACATACCCTTCAGGGCTTATGAAAGACAGTCCAGCAAGTTCTGTTATCCCAACTGCCCCGCCCACCCCACCAGCCCCTAACCCCTTGTCCTGTCTCTATAAGCAGAAAATCAGTGAGAGACAGAGAGAAGAGAACTATTGGATTGTAAGTTGTCGGCCCTGGGGGTGGGACGGGGGGTTAGCGGCTTCTCTCGGTGGAGGGGTGAGGGGATCTCCAAAGGGAGCCCTTGCAGAGATGGAGCCCATCAGAAGGGCAAACAGGCATCTCGTGCCACGTTGAGGTGTATGGGGGGTTTCTGCTTAGACGGTCACCTGGCTTCTCTGCCCCGGGCAAGATACAGGCGGCTAGGGAAGGGCTGCACAGAGGAGGCTGTGGTCGGGTTGTGGACCCCGAGGGGGTGGCTGGAGCTGTGTGCTGGGACAAGGACTCAGGGGCAGCGGCAGGTCTGGGATGGGCTGCCAGGGGTGGGAGCTGAGGGGTGGAAGGGCCAGAGCCACGTCCCACGTCAGTATCCCTGAGGATTGCAGACCTGCACCCACCCAGGGACCCAGGGCATGGCTGGGGAGCATTTTCACAAACACTCTTCCTCCCCCTGGCCCTCTTCCCCTTGAAGCTGTCTCTGCTTGCTCTCTCGCTCCCCTCATACCCTCCAGGCTGGGACCCCCCCAGGGTCCCACCACCTCAGCACCAGCCCCTCTGGCCTGTCCCTGCCTGGGGTGTGTCTCTCTCTGGCTGACAGCGAGGGCTTTGTCCCCTTGTTTGCCCCTCATTCACCGCTGCATCCCAGCACCTGGCACAGGGCTGGTAAACAGCGACCACTCACTGTGTACTTGAGGGAGGCACCTTGTTGGAGGAGCATCGAGTCGAGGGAAGCTGCTGGCTCAGGTCCGTGGGGCTGGAGGACGCCCATCCTCTGCCTGCGTCTTTATTATCCCTTCTCTCCTCTTTATGCCTAACCCTAGCCTGGCTTTCCCTTTACAACCGCATAAATAAATGTTCGTCTTCAGAGAGAGCTTTCCTCTGGATGGTGCTCCGAAGAATTGGAAACACTCCCAGCCCACGTTTACAGCAAAATGAGCCATGGTGTTGCAGGAAGGGGGCCCCTTCCAGGGCCCAAGAGTGGGCTCTTGTCTAACACTCAGAAATGAATTGTCCGAGGAGACACACGTGCTGACGAAGCAAGAGACTTTTTAGGGTAGGGGCGCCCGGGAGGAGAGCAGGAGGGTAAGGGAACCCAGGAGGACTGCTCTGCCACGTGGCTCACAGTCTCGGGTTTTATGGTGATGGGATTAGTTTCCGGGTTGTCTCTGGCCAATCATTCTGACTCAGGGTCCTTCCTAGTGGTGCACGCATCGCTCAGCCAAGATGGATTCCAGCGAGGAGGATTCTGGGAGGTTGATAGAACATATGGACTGGAGTCTCCTCTCTCCTTTTGACCTTTCCCGAATTCTTCTGGTAGGTGTTAGCTTGTTAGTTCCGTGTTCCTTGCCAGGACCTCCCGTTGTAAGATAACTCATGCAAATGGTTACTATCTTGCCCAGCCAGGGCGGGCGGTTTCGGTCAGTGGTTCCCCTAACACCAGCATCATCAAAACAGGATTTTAATCATCTGTATCTCTGTTTCTCTCACTAGACTGGACACTCGCTGAGGGCAGGGACAGTCTGACTCAGTGCTGGGTCCCCAGGACACATTAGGTGCTCACTCCGTGTTTTGTATGGAGTTGCTGAGTGGTCAAACCAGGTTGGAAGGTGTGACAGACGTGACAGAAGTGCAGAGGGTCTAGCGACGTGGTAGGTATGGGTCTTGAGGATGGGAACACAGGTAGAGAAATGGAGAGAGGGAAGGGTGACCAGAGAGTGGGCACAGCATGGGCAAAAGCATGGCGGCAGGAAATAGCTGAGGCAAGCAGGGCGCTTGCGCAGTTCGGTTGCTGCCACAGCCTAAAGCTCCAGGCTCGGAGTCGTGAGTGAGAAGGCTGGAGGGACCCAGGACCTCTGGGTCAAGGGTGTTGATGCCAAGTGAGGGTTGTGGATGTTGTCCTGAGGTCCTCGGAGCCAGTGAAGTGTTGCAGCAGCAGGAGGGAGGACAGGATCAGATGTTGTGTTTAGAAACCTCACTCTGGGTGCAGTGACCAGGGAGGGGATGAGCCATGACAGGGGTCTGAACTGGGACGGGGGGGGTGGCCAGCAGACCTGGAGAGCAGGGGACAGACTCAAGCGAGATTCCAGAGGTAGAACCGATGGGGTTGGACATTGGAGTAGGTGGGGAGGCCAGGGCGGCCCCCAGGACCCTGGCTTGCGCAGCTGGGGTTGCGGTTGAGGGATGGGAGCAGCTGTAGCCCCTGCACAGGAGGCGGGACGTCTGCGGGGTGCTCAGGAGGCCTCAGCACCCGTGGTCAGGAGGAAGGTCTGGGGGCCACTAAGGCAGACAGAACCCCCAGGAGGAGTGTGGCTTTACCCCAGGCTTACTGCTCCTCTCATAAATTAATCATCAACATTATGGAAAATATAAATATTTATTTTTATATTTAAATACAAGATAAATACATTTAAAAATTTTAAATTTGGGTTCAGAAACATTTCAAATAAAGAACAAGAACAGGCATGATATAGCAGCCAATTATAGCAGCTGCTTTTCCCCAAATATATTTAAATTAAAACAAACAAAAAACCTTCTCTGTGCTCCCCCTGCCACCTCCATCCCACTCCCCAGAGAGTAACTGGTGTTTGTCCGAAGGGGATTTTCAGTTGTTTGCTGTGGAGTGGGTGATATAAACCCTCCCTTCCCCACTGTGCAGAGATTTTAGTGTTCACGGTGATATTTTAGAGTAAACACTTTTGTGGAAACAAGAAGAGGCTCCTGGGCCTGTGTCACCTGGGTGTTCACCTGGTGGGGGGGGGTGGCCCAGAGCCAGAGAAGATGAGGCAGCCTGACATCTAGATTACACAGTCGCCCTGAGAGCCGTGTACTGTTGTTCCCATTGTATGGAGACGGAGACCGAGGCTCAGAGAGGTGACTTGCCTAAGGCCATGAAGCTAAGAAGTGTCTGAACTGGGATTCAAAGCCAGCACTACCTGGCTCCAGAGCCCAGGTTCTTACCCATATTTATAGGTGAAAACAAAGACCAAGTTTGTTTTATACATCAGGATCCAGAGGGATCCCAGAGCTCTTGTGGCCATTTCACAGATGGAGAAACTGAGCCCTGAGAGCAGCCATTCAGCAAGTCCACAGAACGGGGAGTAGAACTCAGGCCTGCTGCCCCTGAGTCTGACGTTCTCACCATCAGCCATCCCTCAGGGGGAAGGGAGGATTGAGCGGCGCAGAGGAAGTGGCTGGAAGGAAGGAAAGATGCCAGTTTGACAGGACCAGTGTTTGAATGTTGTGCTGTGAGGGTTTCAGAACCTTCCCTGTGGTGTTGCACATGATCCCCCCCGCCCCCCTCCCCCCACCAGGTCCTACATCACCCACTTGGTCCTCTGTGAGACTACAGCTTCTGCTGGGAGCCGGTGGCCAAACCAGCGTCTTTGTTGCAGATGAGGGAGTGAGCTCTTCCATGAAGAATCATGCCCTTCATCTTGTCCCCTGCATTTTATGCCACCACGTAAAATTTGCCATTAATTCCTCAGAATAAGACGTAGTGGCTGTTAATTTTTGATGCCTGGGAAGTAGCCAGCTGAATGCTTTTTTATGCCTGAAACTATTTTCCACCATTAGGAAAGTGTAATAAAAAGTTTTCTTTCTCTCTTTGATTTTATTTTTTAATTAGGCCAGAGGGTTTTGGCGGTTCTGCCGTCAGAGCTATGGCCAGTAGCTGGGAGCCTAGGAAGTAATAGAGAAAGGACACAAACATTCACTCCTCAAACTCCATCCCCACAGCCAAGCCTCGCCTCTCTGAAAACCCAAATCGTATTAAACCTCACATCTTCACCGTTTTTCCAGAAAGGGTGTTTGTGAGAGAAACTTGCAAAAAGTTTCTATTCTCTGCTTCTTAAATTTTCTTCTTTAAAGCTTCCCTTTGGATCGATCAAGTTTTCTTTATTTAGCTATTTTCATCTATTTGTTTGGAAGTTATATATGTTATTTTTATTCTGTTTCATGTATCTTTTGCAGCATAAGTCATCCCACATGAGTGGCTTAAAACAACAATTTATTATCAATTCTTTTGCTTCTCGTGACTGGGGCATTGAGACAGGTAAAGGGTCCAAAACAACCTCACTCACATGACTGGCAATTTGTGTTGGCTGCTGGCTGGGAGCTTGATTGAGGCTGTTGGTTGGGTGCCTTGGTTCTTCTCTACTGGTCCTTTCCACATTATTGCTTGAAATTCCTCACAGTATGGCGGCTGGATTTCAAGAAAGAATGTTCCAATAGCTGTAGATATCTTAAGGTCCAGCCTTGGAAGTTACCAGTATTACTTCTGTATTCTTTTGAACAAAACAAATTATAAAGCCAGCCCAGATTCAAAGGGTGGGAAAACAGACTGCATTTTGCAGTGGTAGGAGTTCAAAAGAATTTGTGTCCATCTTTAATTTTGGTCAATCTAAACATTATTTTAGAGGCTACACTTGAATTTCATACTTGTACTTAACATTACAGATTTCTAACAAAATCCAAAATTGGTAAAAAAAAAAAAAAAGTCTCAGAATGCATTGCCTTCCTTCCAAATACCCTCTTCCCAGCTCCTTTGTTATTGTTGTTTAGTATTCTGGTTCCATCTTATTTATAAAACCTGAGAGTTTAAGTATAATTTTTTTACAATAAAAACTTATTTAGAAAAAAAAAAAAACTTATTTAGATTTACCATCATGTTTTACCAAAAGCTTTGCTGACCATTTCACCTTGCATTCCACCTCTCCCTCATGGGTTCATCTTCCTTCTTGTCAAAGTGCACCTTTTAATAATTCTTTCCGTGAGAACCTGCGAGTAGTAAACTATTAATCTTGTATGTCTGAAAATATCTTTACTTTGGTCTCACTCTCTAATGGTGGTTTAGCTAGGTATAGAATTCTAGGGTAAGTATTTTTTCACTGTGTTTAGAGATATTATTCCACTCTTTTCAGGTTCCAATGGTTGCTGATTACAAGTCTGCTTGTTTAATTGTTGCTTCTTTGAAGGGGATCTGTCATTTTCCCTTCTCTCGCAGCTTTAAGGTTTTCCTTTTTATTCTTAATATTGTTCACTGCAGTAAAGGGTGGATTTGTTTTTAATTATCCCCCTTTGAACTCTATGAAGACTCAGATCTTTCTTCAATTCTGAAAAATACATATATATTATATTTTCATATATTGCCTTCCCCACGTTCTCTTTATTGTCTCTTATAGGAATTCCTAATAGTTGCATGATGTATTGTCTCATTTCATCCTCCATTTTATTTTATTTATTTTTGGCTGCGTTGGGTCTTTGTTGCTGCGTGTGGGCTTTCTCTCTAGTTGTGGTGAGTGGTGGCTACTCTTCATTGCGGTGCACGGGCTTCTCCTTGTGGTGGCTTCTCTTGTTGTGGAGCACGGGCTCTAGGCACACGGGCTTCAGTAGTTGCAGCACGCAGGCTCAGTAGTTGCAGTGCGCGGGCTCTAGGGCGCATGGGCTTCAGTAGTTGTGGTGCGTAGGCTCAGTAGTTGTGGCGCACAAGCTTAGTTGCTCTGTGACATGTGGGATCTTCCCAGACCAGGGATCGAACCTGTGTCCCCTGCATTGGCAGTTGGATTCTTAACCACTGTGCCACCAGGGAAGTCTCATCCTCCATTTTAACTTATCTTTTTTTTTTTTTGGCTGCCCCACGTGGCTTGCGGGATCTTAGTTCCCCAACCAGGGATCGAACCCGGTCCCATGGCAGTGAAAACACCGAGATCTAACCATTGGATGACCAAGGAACTCCCTAACTTATTTTTTATATTTCACATCTCTTTATTTCTCTCTGTGTTATATTCTGGGCGATGGTCTCAGAATACCTAGATCTTCTAGGTAACAGCTGTGCCCAGACTACTGTCAAACCCATCTATGGAGTTTATTTTAATTTCAGTTTATCTTAGATAACTGTTTTCCTTCCATGGCCCAGGGTAAGAAATTTACTTCTAGGCTGTAGTGCAGGGTTATTTGGCGGTTTTTATCCAGTCACCATTCAAGGAAGAAATAGCTCATTTCCAACTTCTACTTAATATAGGGAGCCTAGTTCCCACTCCTGGCCTCTCACAGAGTCTAGAGCTTCATCTTCCACCCTCACAGAGACGTTAAAACCCCAGCTCTTTTCAACTGGAAGTCCAGATACGGCAGCCCTGGGCTGATGTGGTGGTTCCATGAAACTGCCGGGAACTCATTCACCTTTTTTTTTTTTTTTAATTATTTTATTTTATTTTTTAAAAATTTATGGTTGTGTTGGGTCTTCGTTTCTGTGCGAGGGCTTTCTCTAGTTGCGGCAAGCGGGGGCCACTCTTCATCGCGGTGCACAGACCTCTCACTGTCGCGGCCCCTCCCGTTGCGGAGCACAGGCTCCAGACGCGCAGGCTCAGTAGTTGTGGCTCACGGGCCCAGCTGCTCCGCGGCATGTGGGATCTTCCCAGACCAGGGCTCGAACCCGTGTCCCCTGCATTAGCAGGCAGATTCTCAACCACTGCGCCACCAGGGAAGCCCTCATTCACCTTTGTTTTTCCCACCCCATCACCTCAGAGGATGGTGTTTACCCTCTTGTTCCACTTCCAGGCATCCCATCTTTGAAATGCCCACTATGGCTTCTGTCTCACCTCATTGTCCAGAACCGCATCACATGGTGGCCCCTACCTGCACGGGGAGCTGGAGGAGTGAGTGTTTTGGTGGTACTTTTTCCTTCCCACCATGAAACAATCGCGGTTCTCTTAGGACGGTAGTAGAGCAGGCGGGTGTGGAGCTGCTAGCTTGTAACGTCTGCCAGGCAGAACGTTATCCTCGTTTAGGTGAGGAAGCTCAGAGCGGTGTGGTGATTTACACAGCTCAGATTCAACTGTTCTGAGCCTGTGTTCTTTCTGCTGAGCCCTCCCCACTCTCACCCTGCTCTGACTCGGGGATCCTGGCCTGGATCTTGGCTGCTGGGCTTTCCCTGGTCACAGTGCACTGGCCGTGCATGATGGATGGGGAGGGAGCCTCATTAAACACAGGGTGTTTTTGGTTCCCAAAGCCCACAGGACCAGCAGGGCCTGGGGATCTGGGAGCAGGGAAGCTGAACAGGACTCCATCTGTCCTGTTCCCTCCCTCCCCCAGCTCTTGCTCAGACAGGCATTTGTCACATGGCAAGAGGGCAGCCTCAGTCACTTCATTTCTCAGCAATTAGGGGGCTGCACATGGGAAGAATAATGCTGGCCACTGGAGAGGGAGAGGGAGTGGGGGGTTATCAGGGGCCAGCAGGGCTGGGTGGAGCTCAGGGTTGGACATTCACATCTCTTCTGAGAGGAAAGGAGCTGGCTGACACCTCCCTGCCCCTCAGTGGAGGCCTCCTTATCTCCGCCTTCTGGTTTTTATACCACCTGTCCCTCCCCACCCAACCCAAACCTCTCTGATTGTCCCTCCCCTCCTCGAACTCCCCCCGCCTGCCCTGGGTCAGTAGCCATGCGCTTTGCTTGGATAATCACACCTGCTTCCTCAGTGCTGCTCTCCCAGTGCTGGTCTTGCCCCATAAACCACCCTCTGCACTGGCCCCTTACAAGTCTGGTCAGATTGCAGTCATCTCCTCCCCTTCTTTTACATCCTTCTATGGCTCCCTACTGCCTGCATAATAAGCAGTAAACTCAGCCCTGCCGACCTCAGCTCTCGTTCCTCATCCTCTGTACTCTTGCTATGTTTGCTATTCAATTTTTTGCAATGGGTTATTGTGACGCTGGAAATATATATTTGGTCTTCATCCGGTTCCTGGCACAGAGCTCCTAAAACTCTTAGGATTTTCTAAGTGATAAGCGCAATAAAGATGTCTTTTATTATTCATACCAAGCCCCTTTCAACCACACCTGAGTTTACTATATTAATGAGGTGACATTTTGGAAAGTCCCACAGGTCACCAGAAAGATCAAGTGATTAGAGAGCTGGAAGTTAAACTCTATGAAAACTCTTGAATAACAGGATTTGATGATCTTCCGGGTTGGTGAACACATTCACATGTCAGGAGGGAGGCCACTTTCGTGGGGACAGAAGCTCCTGCACTCAGGACCCCTCTGGACCTCTCTCTATGTACTTCTTCATCTTGACTCTTCATCTGTATCCTTTATAATATCCTTCATAATAAACTGGCAAACACAAGTAAATGTTTCTCTGAGCCACTCTAGCAAATTAATCAAACCTGAGGAGGGAGTCATGTGACCCTCCATTTTATGGCCAGTTGGTGAGAAGCACAGGTGACAACCTGAACTTGAGATTGGTGTCTAAAGTAGGGTCAGCCTTGTGGGACTGCGCCCTTAACCTGTGGGATCTGACACTGTCTCTAGGTAGATAGTGTCAGAGTTGAGCTAAATTGTAGGACACCGGCCAGTGTCCACTGAGAATTGCTAGGTGGTGTTGGAAAAACACTCCAGAGTTATACAATTACAGGTTTCACAAATCAAATTAAAAAGGCCACAGTGAAAAAAGTCTCACTGTCACATCTTTCTCAACTACCCAGTTCTCATCACCCATCATATTGTTTAGTTTCTTGTGTCTCTTTCCAGAGTTTCTTTGTGTAAACATAAAAAAACCCAAATAGGTAGTCCTATTTGTCTCCCCACCTCCCATCTTTTTACACAAATGGTAGCTTTGGGCAATGCATCATCAAGTCACAGATCCAGTGGCCCTGCAGAAGGCTGGAAACACCTGAGCCCACTGGAGACACCTGACTACCTCATGCAGAACTAGCACTTTGGGCTCCCAGGGACACAATCATATTGGATTAGGAGCCCACTCTACCCCAGTGCGACTTCATCTTAATTACATCTGCGAGGAACCTATTTCCAAATAAGGTCACATTTTGAGGAGCTGGGGATTGGGACTTCAACATGTCTTTTTTTGTAGGGGACACAGTGTAACCCGTAATATCAACTCTGTCTTGTCCCTGGGGAAGCTGTGTCTTTAAACAGAGTCATAATGGGGAATAAGGAGATTTCAAAGCAAATAAGAAAAAAGGACTTGAAAGTGAACCTTCTTGCCCCAGTTTTGCTTCTCCGTGTCTCTGTTTTACTGGAGAGTCTGAGCTCATCTGGGTACAGAGATGAGTGGCTTTATTCTTCTACAGCTGCTGTCAGTGGTGCTGTGTGGACTCTCCCTTCCCTGTCCCTTCACGATACCTCAGGCAGGTCCCGTGGGCTGCTGGTCACCTTGGAGTGTGAGGAAGTCCCAGCCAGTCTGGCCCGGTTTAACACTGCCCCCTGCCCCCCATCTCTGAGTTAATGCTCTTGTCCTCAAACTCAGGTTTGACCAGGGAGGGGTGTGGGGAGAGGATGCAGGTTTGGCAGGCGGAGGGAGAGGATAAAGTGTCTCTTATCTTACAGCTTCCTGTTGAGGTTCCCTCCTGGTAGCCCGTGCCCTTTCTCAGGCCATCCCTGACTGGCCCCCAGGGACTTCTGTGTCATTGGTGTGCAATGATGGCTCTCACATGGGATGCAGGTGGATGTCCTGTGATGTCCCTCAAGGCAAGCTCTGACTGCCTTCTTTTGTCTTCTGTCCTGGGTCCTATTGCCAATTCTGGGGTAACAGGAAAAGTCATACCTAACAACCTGTGACATCTGTCGTTCTGTCCATCCTCTATAATCTGAAGGCACCAGACAAGATGAAGGGCTAAGCATGTAGGACAAACTACTGAGAAATCCATGTTCATTGATGGCTCCTCTGTGTCACCTCTGTGCCAGGTGCTTGTCACCACAGATCCACTGGATCCTCTAGCTGTGAGTTCCATGAGGGTCCTGTATCCACGGGACTGGGCCTGGAAGCTGGCACATAGTAGGTGCTGAATAAATACCTGTTAAGAGGGTGACTGTGGTGGCTTCAGTGGTTGTCCTAGGGTTTACAATACACATCTTTAATTTGTCAGAGTCTGCCTTTAAATAATATTATACTTTACACGTGTAAAGACCTTATAGCAATGTATTCTTGCTTCCCTGCCTTCCTTTGTGTTACTCTTGTTACGTACTTTATTTTTATTTTTTTCAAAATTTATTTATTTATGGCTGTGTTGGGTCTTCATTTCTGACGCACTTTATTTTTACAAATACTACAAATGCATAATATATTTTTATTGTTTTGCTTTAGATGGTCAAATATCTTTTAGAATAATTAAAATTCTGAAACAATAAATTTTATATTTGCCTTCATTTATGCCATTTCTAACACTTCTCATTTCTTTGCGTAGATACAAGTTTCTTTCTGGTATCAAACTACTTCTGCCTGAAGAACTTCCTTTAATACATCTTATAGTGCAGGGCTGTTGGTAATTAATTCTCTGATTCTGTTTGACTGAAGAGGGCTTATATTTCTTTCTCACTTTAAAAAAAATAAATTTATTTATTTATTTTAGGCTGTGTTGGGTCTTTGTTGCTGCGTGCGGGCTCTCTCTTATTGTGGTGAGTGGGGGTTACTCTTCGTTGCAGTGTGCGGGCTTCTCATTGTCGTGGCTTCTCGTTGTGGAGCATGGGCTCTAGGCACACAAGCTTCAGTAGTTGTGGCACGTGGGCTCAGTAGTTGTGGCTTGTGGGCTCTAGGGCTCAGGCTCAGTAGTTGTGGCGCGCGGGCTTAGTTGCTCCACAGCATGTGGGATCTTCCCGGGCCAGGGCTTGAACACGTGTCTCTTGCACTGGCAGGCAGATTCTTAACCACTGTGCCACCAGGGAAGCCCTCTTTTTCACTTTTGAAAGATGTTTTTCCTGGGCATAGAATGTTGGGTGCACAGTTTTTTGTTTTTGTTTTTCTTGCAGCTCTTTAAAGATGTCACTCCACTCCAAACTTAAAAGATGAAAGTTTCTTCAGCACTTTAAAGATATCTGCTCTGCATAGTTTCTGATAAGAAATCTGCTGTAATTCTTATTTTTATTCCTCCGAATGTAATGTGCCTTATTTTTTTCCTTTGACTGCCTTCAGGATTTCAATATTTTCTCTTTATTTTGGTTTTCATTAGTTTGAATATAATGTGTCCAGGGTTGTATGTTCTTGTTTGTCTGTTTTCTCCCCCCTTCCTTCCTTCTTTCCTTCCTTCCTTCTTTTCTTTCTTCCTTTCTTTTTGGTTTTGTTTAATGTTCTCTGTACTTCTTGGATCTGTGATTTGGTGTCCACCATTAATTTTGGAAAATTCTCAGCCATTTATCTCTTCAAGTATTTCTTCTGACCCATTCTCTTTCTCTTCTCCTACTGGGATTCTGATTACATGTATGTTATATTGTCCCATATTCCATAATATCCCATGATATTGTCCCAAAGCTTTTGAATGCCTGCTTTGGTTTTTTCCCAACTCTTTTTTTCTTTTTGTGTTTTAATTTGGGTAATTTCTACTGGCCTGTCTTTAAGTCTGCTGATTCTTTCTTTGTCTGTGTTAAATCTACTAATATACCCATCTAAGATAATTTTTGTTTCTGTGCCTTTTATTTATAGCATTTCCATTAGATATTTTTCTTATAGTTTCCACCTCTCTGTGGAAATTTTCTATCTGTTCATGCATATTGTCTACTTTTTCCACTAGAGACTTGAACATAGTAATCATAGTTATTTAAGTCATAGTTGTTTATCCTTGTGTGATTAGTTCCAATATCTGTGCTGTATCTGAGTCTGGTTGTTGATTGCTTTGTCTCTCTTTTTTTGTGTGTGATATTTTAATAGTTTATTCAAGAAAGAACAGCTTTGTAGAAAAATAAACCTTATCTAAGGTCCCAGGATGGGGATTTAAGCAAAATTCATCCACATTATAACAGTTTTGTTAGCATCTCAGTCTCCAAAGACATTATTCACCAAATAACTTCCCTTTTAGTGAGATACAAAAAACTGAACATGCACATACAATCACACAAGTGCATGTACAAGAAAATTCAGTTACAGATTCAGAACACTGTAACCAGCTTTTCAGACCCTGTTATCTCTATTTTTGTTTCTTTCAGCTATTTGCTCCACTTTTCTCTTTCTGCATTTCCCCACATTACTTAAGAGAGTATACATTACATACATACATACACATGTATATATATGTACATACATATACATGTCAATATATACATATATGTATATACATACACACATTCATATATAATATATTTATATTTTCTTTTTTCTTCACAGTTGATGCTGTGATATTAGTTTTATATCAGGTAGTTGTAGATATATTCTTTTTATCATCAGAAAAAAGTTTATGTGCAAAATCTTCAAGTGTTGCCCATGTGAAAAACAGTAGCGGGAATTCCCTGGCGGTCCAGTGGTCGGGACCCTGTGCTTTCACTGTCGGCGGCACAGGTTTAATCTCTGGCTGGGGAACTAAGCTACCACAAGGTGTGGCCAAAAAATAAAAATAAAAACAAGAAAACTGATAGCATAGAGGAAGTAGGATCCACTTGACAATGCAAAGTAAAACTTTCAGCTCTCCAGATCCCCAAAGGGGTCTGAGATCCGTATGTCTCAGACCCCATCAGTCTGGGGCACATTGGAGGTAGTTCATGATTTCACTGGCTGTGCCTTCTACCCAATATTGTGGGGTTTCTGGCCCTTTCCAAACCCCTGGAGGGTCTCATGTGTTGCCCACACACAGTGCTTTCAGCTACCAGGGAATGACTGTTTATTAGTACTCCGCTCCCTAGGAGTACTAATAAACACACTTCACAGGCCTGCAGGTAGTTGGCAGTGTGGAGAAACATGGAGGAATGGAGGACGTGGGCCAGAGGGCAGTAAGAACAACAGTTTCTCAGAATGCCCCTTCTCTCATTCAGTCACTGCTCTCTTCAACCTTCTTTTTTTTTTTTTTTTAAATTACAGAAACATGTAATTTTTTATAGCTACTTTATTTATTTATTTCTTTATTTTTGGCTGTGTTGGGTCTTCGGTTCGTGCGAGGGCTTTCTCCAGCTACGGCAAGTGGGGGCCACTCTTCATCGCGGTGCAGGGACCGCTCTTCATCGCGGTGCGCGGGCCTCTCACTATCGCGGCCCCTCCCGTTGCGGGGCACAGGCTCCAGACGCGCAGGCTCAGTATTTGTGGCTCACGGGCCCAGCCGCTCCGCGGCATGTGGGATCTTCCCAGACCAGGGCTCGAACCCGTGTCCCCTGCATTAGCAGGCAGATTCTCAACCACTGCGCCACCAGGGAAGCCCTCTTCAACCTTCTTTTGTAGGTGCTCCTTTTCCTTTTTTTTTTTTTTTTTTTTGGGCTGCATTGGGTCTTCATTGGTGCACGTGGGCTTTCTCTAGTTGCGGTGAACAGGGCCTACTCTTCATTGTGGTGTGCGGGCTCTAGGCGCGTGGGCTTCAGTAGTTGTGGCATGTGGGCTCAGTAGTTGTGGCTCGCAGGCTCTAGAGCGCAGGCTCATTAGTTGTGGTGCATGGGCTTAGTTGCTCTGTGGCATGTGGGATCTTCCCGGACCAGCGCTATAATCCGTGTCCCCTGCATTGGCAGGTGGATTCTTAACCATTGCGCCACCAGGGAAGTCCCTCCCTTTTCTTTAAGTGAGTTTTCTTCTCCAGGAACCCTGGAGTCCTCTCCACGGGGCTTTCTTGTCATGATCACATAAGCTCTGAGCCCTGGGTCAGGCCCAGCTGGGGTTTAAGCTAAGGCTCCTATGACATTTTCTAATTGGTTGAGTTGCAAATAGTTAAACATGTATTCACTCCAAACTCCAGAACTCCACACTCTAGAGGCCCCCCTTTGGACATGCTGCCTCTCCCCTTCCACGCAGGTCCTCTGATTGCTTTGTCTCTTGACTGTATGTTACTTTCTCTTGCTTCCTGTGTGTCTTCTAATTTTTTGTTGAAAGCTGGACATCATGTGTAGGACAGTAGAGGTTGTAGGAAGTAGTATTTATGCCTAGAAATGCCTTTTCTTTTACCAGGTCTTTAGCATAGAGGGTTGAGTCAACATGGGCAGGAGTTGAGCTTCTCTTCAGTGCACTACAGGCTTCTAATTCCTCTAGCATTGCTTTGTGTTTAGGGTGGGAACTGGGTTGCTGGAGGGTTTTATTCCCAATGATCCTGCTCCACCCTCAGCTTTATTTTTTATTTTATTTTTTAAATAAACTTATTTATTTATTTTTGGGTGTGTTGGGTCTTCGTTGCTGCGTGTGGGCTTTCTCTAGTTGCGGTGAGAGGGAGCTACTCTTCGTTGCAGTGCGTGGGCTTCTCATTGCGGTGGCTTCTCTCGTTGTAGAGCGTGGGCTCTAGGCGCGCGGGCTTCAGTAGTTGTGGCACGCGGGCTGAGTAGTTGTGGCTCACGGGCTCTAGAGCACAGGCTCAGTAGTTGTGGCACACAGGCTTAGTTGCTCTGCGGCATGTGGGATCTTCCCGGACCAGGGATCGAACCCGTATCCCCTGCATTGGCAGGCGGATTCTCAACCGCTGCACCACTAGGGAAGCCCCCACCCTCAGCTTTAGACTTTGCCTACAATCCTGCGCCTCAAAGAGGCTCTCCTCTGTGCTCTTGCCCCCACCTTCCAGCTGTAACCCACTGCTGTCTGTTACTGGGTACTTGTTAGCCTGAGGGTAGAAGGTGCGTGTGGGAGACTGTCCTGATACTGCTTCAGTCTTAGGCAGGTACTGTGTCCCTGGGTCTCTGGGTGGGGCCTTGTTCATTATCCAGCCCCTTCCTCATATAAGGATTTTTCTATTTTTTTCCTCAGCTGCAACGGGCGATGAGGGCAACAGGATCTGCTGTCCTTCCCCCAGTGTCGCATGGCTTTTCCTCCAGCAGTGGCTGCTGCTCCCCTCCTCTAGGCCTGCACCACCAGGCAGGCTTTCTCTGACCTCTCACCCCACCCCCACCCTTCCTTACAGCACCCAGTGCAGTCTGCAGAGAAGAGCCTTCGAGTGGGTGCAAATTCCCTCATACCAGCCCACACTCAGCCTTAGCAGCTGGTTTAAAATTTTATTTGAATTCTCACCAGTTTGTATGACACCTGGCGTCTGCCCCCGGTAAGCAAGGGCTCGTGTCCCATCTTCCTTGGAGGTGCCTGTGTTTCTTTAGATTTCAGACGAGTTGATTGCTCTGTGATCTCAGCTCTCTGATAGGTTTGAGAAAAACTATAAAATGCAGATTATCTGGCTTTTTCTTGTTGTAAAGATGGAAGTGATACTCTTTCCAGCTTTCTATGTCCTAAGCGGAAGCTGAAAGAAAAACGGGGACAGTTTTAAACTGTGTCCGTACATTCTTTGAAGGCAATGGGAGTAACTCTGCATGGCTTCTGAGACTGTGATTAAAGGGCAGCACACTTCCACTCTGCTCACTGGAAGGCTTGCCCTGGAGTTCTGAACTGCCATGTGGAGATCACTGGGCTGTGAGGAAGCCCAGACCACAGGGATGGGCCACTTGTGAGCAGTCCAGTTGAAAGTCCCAGGGTTCGGCCAGCAGCCAACATGAATCTCCAGAGGTGTGAGCGATGACACCTCCAGTTCCCAGCCTCCTATCTTCCCAGCCGAACCATGGACATCCTGGAGCAGAGAAAAACCATGCCCACCGTGCCCTGTCTGAATTCCTGATCCATGAAATCTATGAGCCTAAGCAAGTAATTGTAGGCCAGTAAGTTTGGGGGTAGCTTGTTACACAGCAATAGTAACCAGAGCATAACTCATCATCACAGGCTTATTTATTCATTCACTGAGTGCCCTGGGCCTGATGCTGAGGATGTGGAGACAAAGGAGGCCCCAAGCCGCTATCCTTTCAGGGCTCACAGTCTAATGGGGAGGCAGACAAGAGGTGAGGGCTGTGACGGGAGTGCAGGGGACTCTGTGGGGTCCAGAGCCGAGGCCCTTGACACAGTCTGCAGTGGGAGGAGGGAGGGCAAAGAAAGCTTTCTGGACAAGGTGACTCCAAAGCTGAGACCCAAACGGTGAAGAATAAAGTGCAGGAAAGAGAGAATGAGGATGAGAATAGCTTGGGCTGGAAGGCCATCAGGCAAGAGATGTGGCACTTTGGAGGGACCTGCCACAAACTTGATAAGGCTGAATGAGAGGGTGAGGGTTTGCGAGGCAAAAGATGAGGTGAGATTTCTGCATCTGCAACCTAAAGAGGTGCCAATTAAACCCACGTATTTACAGATGGGGGAACTGAGGCTCAGAGCAGTGACTTGCTCAAGGTCCCACGGGATGCAGTAGAGCTAGGATTAGAACCCACGTCGGCCTGACTCCCAAGGCAGCATGAGCCACCTCTTCACACTTCTGAGAGAGACTGGGGGGATGGAGGCTCAGATATGGAGTTGTGGAGTGTCTAAGCCTTGGCAGTGCCTGCTATTTGCTACTTTATGACTCCCCGTCTGAGTTGGGGGGTGGTAAGCAGAGAAAGGATGGAGACAGATGACAGCTGGAAGGGGTACCTGAAGGGCAAGGTGGGCCTTGCTGTCACTCTGAATGTGCTCAATCAATTCTAACTAAAATTGGTGCCTGCATGTTTCTCAGCTGTTGTATTGACACGTCATGCCTTGGAGGCCAAATCAGCCCCTAATCTAACTGGATGCCTTATTTCTGGCCGTAAAGAAACCTAGGGAGATCAATAATAATAAGAGGGACATTCAGAGCAGTGCATTGCCTCTTTGGAAATGTGAAGGGAGTTTCTTCCAAATCTGCCAGGGAGCAGCCAAGGACAGGTGGGTGAGCAAATGGACATGATGGCTCTGTCTGTTTAACTGTCTTGGCATATCAAACAGCCATTCATAGTCCCCACTGCCAGTCTGAGGAACAGGGGAGAACAGAAATACACTCAGACTGCTCTGCGGGGCCCAGCTGTCATCATTAGAGATAGCAGCCATCTAGTGTATTAAGTTGGATCATTAACTAATTGTTGACAAAGGGCATCTGATGGGTACCAACTATTTTTGTGGCCTGGGAGGAAAACCAGTGACTTCGTGAAATCCTGGAATCTTTGTCACAAATCATTTGGTCATCTATTTACAAGGTCCTTGTAAAGCTTTGGTTCATTTTTTTAAAAAATTAATTTATTTTTGGCTGCGTTGGGTCTTTGTTGCTGCACGCGGGCTTTCTCTAGTTGCAGCGAACGGGGGCTACTCTTCGTTGTGGTGCGCGGCTTTCTCGCTGAGGTGGCTTCTCTTGTTGCGGAGCGTGGGCTCTAGGCGTGCGGGCTTCGGTAGTTGTGGCATGCAGGCTCAGTAGTTGTGGCGCACAGGCTTAGTTGCTCCATGGCATGTGGGATCTTCCCAGACCAGGGCTCGAACCCGTGTCCCCTGCATTGGCAGGTGGATTCTTAAGCACTGCGCCACCAGGGAAGTCCAGCTTTGGTTCTTTTGATGGATATAAAGTAGGTTGGAGCTAGGAGATCCCTCCCTATGATCTACTGATTTAGGGTCTAAAGTTTAGATTAATGGTTTTATTTCATGTGATAAATCTTATCCCGTGGTAGTGTTGTGTTGAGAAGGATTCTGAGGTTCTTTCCAGCCTTAGCAGGAAAGAACACTGCCATTGACAGATGTGTCTAGGCTGGGACCCAAGGGGCTTTGAGCCCAGGGCCCGAAGTTTGTAACTAGCAGGAGGCTTGGGCCCAGGGACCCCTAATTCAAAGATCTTTTAGAACAGAAATACCTGGCTCTCAATTTTAAGTTGCTTCCTGATTTGGATTTTAACATCTCCATTATCACAAAACCCCCTCAGTAAAGCCTGGTTACACATGACTATCTGTGTTCAAGGTGTTTTGGGGGGGGGGGATGAGGGGGCTGTGTCTGGTCATGGGGTGATGCTGAAAAGAGGGAAGTCTGCAGCCAGAGGGAGGGGCGCTTGGTCCCTCTGGATATTTTTGCAGGGTCCAGGCCATATTTTCAAGACTCCTATTAAAAAGCCCCACTTGATCTTGAAGAAGGTCCTTTAACAAGGTGCATTTCCCACTCCTAGAGTAAAGGGACTTCTTGTTTTCAAATGTTAAATCATTCTCAGGTGAGCTGTTGGAACTCATTATTAATTCAGAGGCTTCAGCTCTGGGTAAAAGTGTTGCTGGGAGTCATTCCAGCAGAAATCACCAGACGGGTGGACGTTTTACTATCTGAACTTTGCCCAGGGGCAGAGGTGGAGGGAAGAAAGAAGGAGGCTAACACATACTAAGCACCTACTGTGTGCAGCTTCTGTGCCAGGAGCTTTAGAACTCTACTCATCTTCACCCAAACCTTTGGAGAGAAGAAAGTTGAGGTTAAGAGAGGTTAAATGACTTGACCAAAGTACACAACTAGTATGTGGTGGAGCCAGAATTTCAACCTGGGACTGTCTGATATCAAGACCTGATGACACTAACTCTTAAGAGAAACGACAGATGACCTATAAGAAAGAAGTGGAAATAATTGTTTAATGTATATAGAGTTTCAGTTTTGCAAGATGAAAAACTTTCTGGAAATGGATGGTGATGATGGTTGCACAACAGTGCGAATGTACTTAATGCCACTAAATCGTACACCTCAAAGTGCTTAAAAAGGTAAATTTTATGCTATGTATATTATTATGGACTATTTGTGTTCCCCCCAAATTCATATGTTGAAGTCCCTAACCTTCAATGTGATGGTATTTGGAGGGGGTGAGACCTTTGGGAAGTAACTAAGTTTAGATAAGCTCATGAGGTTGGGGCCCTCATGATGGGATTAGTGTCCCTGTAAGACAAGATGCCAGAGAGCTTGCTTCCTCTCTCTTTCTCTGCCATGGGAGGATACAGCAAGAAGGCAACTGTCTGCAAGCCAGGGAGAAGGTCTTCATCAAGGAACCAAATCTGTCGGTACCTTGATGTTGGACTTCCAGACCTGAAGAACTGTGAGAAATAGATTTCGTTTTTTTTAAATTAATTAATTTAATTTTTGGCTGCATTGGGTCCTCCTTGCTGAACGCAGGCTTTCTCTAGTTGCGGTGAGTGGGGGCTACTCTTGATTGTGGTGCACGGGCTTCTCATTGAGGTGGCTTCTCTTGTTTTGGAGCACGGGCTCTAGGTGCGTGAGCTTCAGTAGATATGGCATGCAGGTTCTAGAGCGCAGGCTCAGTAGTTGTGGCTCATGGGCTTAGTTGCTCTGCGGTATGTGGGACCTTCCCGGACCAGGGCTGGAACCCATGTCCCCTGCACTGGCAGGCAGATTCTTAACCACTGCACCACCAAGGAAGCCCGAGAAATAGATTTCTGCTGTTTAAACCACACAGTCTATGATATTTTGTTATGTCAGCCCAAGCTGAATAATATATATATTTATTTTAATATGTATATTTTATCTTTAAAAAAAAGAGAGAGAGAGAGAGAGAAAGGAAGGAAGGGAGGAAGCAAGAAGGAATGTCACTAGGTTAGGAAGTAACAGCCCTAGATTTAAGTCTGAGCTCTGCCATGAACTGGCTGTGTGACCTCAGACAAATGGCCTGATTGCTCTGTTTCTTCAACTATGGCTGGTGATGCTGAAAGTTTGGCCTCTGTGCACTGGTGCCAAATCGAATCTCAGAGACAGAGTTTTGGGTGAAGTAGAAAAGAATAACTTTATTGTTTTGTCAGGCAAAGAGGGACACAGTGGGCTCGTGCCCCTCAAAAGCTGTGTGTCTCAACCCAGGGGCATTTGGTGAGGAATTTTATAGTAATGGTTCTAGGGTGGACTTGCTGATAAGGATCAGGGTGTGTGCAGGGCCTGCACTCCTTTAATCTGGTCTCAGGCGTCTCCTAATAAGCATTTCTTGTTCCTTTAATCTGGCCTCAGGTGGTTTCCTGATGAGCTTCTCTGGAATGAAGAATGCTGACATCTTCTATTTGTTGCAGGTTTTAGTTCTGTAAAGGAGCTCAAAGATATTGTTAGGCGTATCCCTTGAGGTGGAACCAGGACCCTGCCCCCAGGCTGCACTATTGTTTCTTGGCTGCTCCTCCCTTGTTTCTGCATCCCCTCCCTTCCCTGATTATCAACTGTTCGAATCTGGAGTCTATTGCCTATAAACAAGAAACGGGGCAGAAAGTCTTCCGTGCCCAGGAGCCCCACAGGGTCCTGCTTGGTTTCAATGGGAGGCAGGCCGACCTGTACTGGACGCTGACTCTTTGGATGTCCAGTATTCCTACTTCCTTCTGGAATCTGTACCTCCATTCTTCCAGGAATTCCCTTTCCTCTCTGGTCTAACTTTGTGGTTCTAGCTGGAACCCATGCTTTTATATAGTCTGTCTCCTTGGTCACAGCTGAGTAGCCCAATTACTGGTGGCATCGGATCCAAGCTGGGCCAGAGTCCTTTAATCAGTAATGGAATGAGTCCGCTCCTCTCTCTGGTGTGAGAAGAGAGGGAGGGGATCTTGGTGACCATGGTAGTATCTGAAGTGAGAGAGAAGGAATCTGATACATTGAGAAGCAGAGAGAAGAGGGTGGTTAAGGGAATCCTAGTGGCTTTCAGTCCCAGGTACCAGGTACTGGGAGGTACAGGTATGTCCCTCTTCAGCCTGAGATCTGGTTTGTTACTCCATCTTTGCATTCCATGAGCTGATCAGTCCCCCTTTCCCTTAAGGTGGTCCGGGTTCTTCAGAGGAACAGAACCAATAAGATATATAGATATAGATATAGATATAGATATAGATATAGATATATATGAGAGAGAGGGATTTATTATAGGAACTGGTTCCCACAGTTGTAGCTGAGAAGTTCCAGGAACCAGGAGAGCTGGTGGTGTAATTCAGTCCAAATCTGAAGGCCTGAGAACTGAGGAGGTGGGGTGGCTGATGGTATGAGTCCCAATGTTTCTGAATGCCTGAGAACCAGGAGTGCTGATGTGTTAGGGCAGAGAAAGGGTAAATGTACTCTACCTCCCTCTTTTTGTTCTATCCAGGCTCACCACGCTGGGAAGGGCCATCTGCTTTACTCAGTTCACCAGTTCAAATGCTAATCACTCCCAGAAACACCCTGACAGACACACCCAGAAACTGTTTTATTGGCTATCTGGGCATCCCCTAGTTCAGTAAAGTTGACACATAAAACTAACTGTCATAGCCAGTGTGGACTGGGCTTCTGTTACTTATCCTGGATGATACACTTACTGTTACCTGAAAAACTGGGTTTGCCTCTTGGTAGCTGTCAAGCCAAAAGACACAGCCAAGGCAGAGATCGGGAGAAGGAAGGACTTATTACTTGCAGCCAGTAAGGAGAACACCGGGGATCTTTCCCAAAGCAGTGTCTCCCTGAGCAGCAAAACCGGGGAAGTTTTAAGCAAAGGGTACATGCATGAAGGGGCTTGAGCAGAGAAGAACTCAGCACAGGTTCGGGGCCAAGGTCGACAGAGTCCAAGCTTTAGTTGATTGAAGTCACGAGGGTCAATATCATCATCCCATCCTCCACCTGGGTGGGGGCCTTAGTCCCTGCAGAGCACAAAGACTATGTCAGATTATTAGGTATATCCCAAGAGGAGGAACCAAGATTCTGTTTTATCACTGACCTATTGTTTCTTGACTGCTTTTCCTTTGTTCCTGCATTCCCTGACTTCCCTTGAAATCATTGATTACTGAGACTTGTTCAAGGGCAAGCATTGCGGCCAGCCTTAGATCACAAAATGGCTTAGGACAAAAATAGCTTCTGTTATGTCAAGAAAGCCATGCCTGTTTCTCTTTCTCTGGGGACCCCCTACCCTATCTACTTACATTACTGGCTATGGCTGAGGGGGAATGTGAGGGCCTGGGGAGGGGGTGAGGGGGAAGTTCTGGCTCACCTGTAGTGCACTGTGCCTATTTGCTGGGACCTTCTCTGTTCTTTTTTTTTTTTTTTTAATTAATTAATTAATTTATTTTTGGCTGTGTTGGGTCTTCATTTCTGTGCGAGGGCTTTCTCTAGTTGTGGCAAACGGGGACCACTCTTCATCGCGGTGCGCGGGCCTTTCACTGTCGTGGCCTCTCTTGTTGCGGAGCACAGGCTCCAGACGCGCAGGCTCAGTAGTTGTGGCTCACGGGCCTAGTAGCTCCGCGGCATGTGGGATCTTCCCAGACCAGGGCTCGAACCCGTGTCACCTGCATTGGCAGGGAGATTCTCAACCACTGCGCCACCAGGGAAGCCCCTTCTCTGTTCTTATGGAGCCATAGCCATACTGAAACCGTGCACCTCAGATTGGGACTTGAACCCATGTGGCCGGGACTCGAACTCGGCAAAACCCATATTGGGACCTGAGCCCACGCAGCTGGGACTCGAACCCGGCCAATGAGAGACAAAGTGATAGGTAAGAAGTGTATTTATTTAGAGAGAAACACACTCCACAGATAGAGTGTGGGTCATCTCAGAGGTGGGAAAGGCACCAGGGTAGGGGGTTGTCAGTTTTCATAGGAGTGGGTAATTTCATAGGCTAATGAGTGGGAGGAGTATTCCAGCTATTTCAGGAAGGGGTGGGGATTTCCAGGAATTGGGCCACCACCCACTTTTTGATCCTTATAGTCGGTCTTGGAACTGTCATGGCGCCTGTGGGTGTGTCATTTAGCTTTCTGATGTGAGCTTGCTGATACATGGGCTCAGGGCCTAGTGGAAAAAAATCAACTTGTCCGCCATCTTGGATCCATTTGGTTCTAATCAGTTTATGTCATGTCTTCAGGTTATGTCATTCTTTCAAAGGTTGTGCCTGCCTCCTTCCCTCCTGTTTTATTCCCCTCTCAGAGATTTTACTTCCATATTCTTATGGGAAGCAGAAGGGCAATGGTCCGTCTTCTGTAACTGCTTCAAGGCTGAGTAGGGGCGTCGACCCCTACTGTCAGGGAGTAAAAATCTCTGTATGCCTGATCTAGGGGCCCCAGGGGCAGGACAGCTCCTTGTTTTAAGTCAGTATGGGCTGGAATCCTTGCATAGCCATCATCTTGGCGTGGAACGGTTGTATCTGTTTCCATAACCTTTCTATGAATCTCCTTGATGATGAAGCACTTTTCGTAACAGCATCAGAGTACAAAAATATCTATAAATGACAAAAGACTTAAAGGCATGGTTAAACATCTGATTACAGTGTAATCGATAAAGAAACTTGGTTACAATAACCAGAATTACAGATGATTACATTTAACTTAACATACCAAATGATCCTAGTTAAATATTTCTCTTTAAGATACCTCAGGGGCCCTCTAAAGTACCCCAAAGTTAGCTGGAAATCAAAAGAAACTTAATTAAAATTTGATATTTGGGAAGTTTGTCAGAAAGTTTTAAAACACTTGGTTAAATAAGATCATATCACTGTGAGACAATAATTATTCCTCAACCAAAGTTACAAAAGATCTCAAAAGCAAATACAAGTCACTTAAAGGCAAAGAAACTCATGCAATCTGCTGTCAAAAGCAGCATTTCAAGAATACTTTAGAAGGAGAAAGCAAATCCAGTTCTAGCCCATTCCTAAGAAAATCCATTTGCCCAACTAAATTCAATCCAACCTTAGAAAATCCTGATCATGCATAACTCTTTTCATTCTTCATACCTTCTTTTACTAAAAACACATATCTTACTTTTCTTAAAACTTTTTTTCACATTGAGTTACTTTTCTTGTTGACAAATTTGTAACAGATAAAGTCTTTTTGACCTCTAATAAACCTAGGTGCAACAGAAGTATTATAGTTAACATGGACGACTCTAACTTGTCTGTATTAATCAAACCAACAAGCTAAATCCACCTTCAATACCAGATATCAGTTTAGTACTGAATATTTTCCAGATGACATGAACCTGAAATTCATTCTGACCAGATTATTTTCTATTTCTGAGTATTTTATAAGCACTTAATTTTTTTTTAAAGCCAATTAGGTAGAGCTCCTTTACGAATTCATTTTTGGCAATATCATACACCTACAACACACATATAGATACATATGAACACACAAACAAACACAGAGGCCTCATAGTTCCCATTCCAAAATTTCAGCCCTGAGTCAGGTACAGCATAAGAGCCATCAGTTACAGGGGGTTGGATTCAAACTGGGCTTCTAGCAGATGAAACAAATCAAGGTCACCTACCTGGATGGCTAAACCCTTTTTACTAGTGTTTATAGAAAAGACACTTAAGATTTCTATTTATCCTTGACAAGTTCTAAATTACTGTACCCTCCTTTTTTTTTTTTTTTATAAAGACCAATTTTTTTTTTTTTTAATTTTATTTATTTATTTATTTATTTTTGGCTGTGTTGGGTCTTCGTTTCTGTGCGAGGGCTTTCTCCAGTTGCGGTGAGCGGGGGCCACTCTTCATCGCGGTGCGCGGGCCTCTTCACTATCGCGGCCTCTCCCGTTGCGGAGCACAGGCTCCAGACGCGCAGGCTCAGTAGTTGTGGCTCACGGGCCCCGTTGCTCCGCGGCATGTGGGATCTTCCCAGACCAGGGCTCAAACCCGTGTCCCCTGCATTGGCAGGCAGATTCTCAACCACTGGGCCACCAGGGAAGCCCTGTACCCTCTTTTTAAAATTTAAAAAGATGGCAGAGATAAGGGTTCCTGCGAAGACCAGACAGGATATTTGCATCTCAAAGGTACAGGCACGTTCCTCCTAGGATGACTTTGTTTTCCCTTTGTTTATATTTACAAGCCTCTTAAGATAAATAGGGAAGGTTTGGGGAGTGGTAAAAGGATTGGTGGGTTTTGGATTATTTTTGGAACCACACCTCTGGTCCTGTAAAGACTACACTTGTAAAACAAGGACAGTTTTGTTTTCTCTTTCAAAGAATTGGGTGGTTGCCTCTATGATATTGAAGGACTGACATACCCATTTACCTATGTTGGAAAGTTTTACTTTTCCTCATTTAGCTTAGGGGAGAAGGCCTCTTCCAAAATTCCTATCAGGCTTTGAATATCAGCTATGGTCAGTTTGGTCAGAAAAGTGGCCTCCTATTTTGGTAATCTACTTACAAACATTTTTGAGGATCTTCCATAGGTTTAAGAAATTTGTACCTTATATTTAGACACTATATAACCCTTTTTACTTAATAATCACTGTCTGGATATCTTTGGCCAAGCCCAGAACCTCGATATTGCACATTCCAGGGTCTACTAAGGCTTCTATTTTAGCTTCAGATTTTATCTGTTCCTTTTTGCTTTTTGTTAGAACCGTTTGGTGATGAGGGTGGTTCCCTTGCCCCTTGAGAAACAGAGTAGCCCCTTATTTAGTTAACAAATCTCTTCCCTTTAAAGGGATGGGACAGTCAGGCACAAACAGAAAGGAATGTAAAAACAGCTGGCCATTGATCTTGCACAAAAGGAGTTCCAGGAAAGTGTACCCCTGTCTCTTTCCTGACAATCCCATTATGTATTCCTTATGATTGCTAAGGTTTCCAATCCTTTGGGTTAAGACCAAGAAGGTTGTACCAGTGTCTATAAGAAATTCTATCAAGCGGCCTGCCACATCAAAGACCACCCGAGGCTCGACGTTAGTTATGTAGATGGTACCTCTAGGCAGAACCACATTTGGCCTTGGGCTCCTTCAGTCTTCCGATTGCAAAACCATCAATGGCCGAGGGACCCCTCTCGCCCTCTGGCATCTGGGGCATTCCCTCTTCCAGTGCCCTGGCTGTCTGGAAAGGGCACATTGATCACAATCCTCCCTCCAATGCCCCTTTTGTCCACACAGGGTACACTGGCCTTGTATGGGTACCCATGGGCCTTATGGTCTGCCAGGGCCAGATGGGCCCAGAAAAGCCGGCTTCCCCTTTGGTGGTCTGTGAGCGGACAAAGCCACTGCAATCATTTGGGCCTTTTTCATATTTCTCTGGGTGCGTTCAGCCTTTTTGGCCGTATCCTTATTACCGAAAACCAAATAAGCCAATTGGAACAAATCATTCATTGGAGTCTGAGGACCAGCAGTTGCTTTCTGAATTTTTCACCTGAAGTCTGCGGCAGACTGGGCTATGAAATGCATAGCCAAAAGGGGCCTGTACCTCGGGGGAGGAGGGATCCACGTTCGTGCAGGATCCATGGCCCTGTAGGATGGGTCAGTTAAAATGTCCTCTGTGTCTTTCCTAGAGTTATCCCTCTGAGCTACACATGCCTTAAATTCCTTTTGGGTTCCATTGCCTAGATACAAGGCCATGAAAATTTGAACATAGGGTACTTCACTCCATTTTAAATTTCCTAACTCATATTGTGGCCAAACCTGATTATATAGCCTACTAAGTTTTTTCCTTTTAATTCCTGTTGTCCAAATCTTTCCCAGTCCTGGAGTATATAACGCAGGGGGTACTGGTTGGGATTGATGCAGCCTGACCCATTTCAGACAAGACTGAGGTGATGTCTCTAACTCCCGAGCTATCCAAAATTCCACTCTTAAGTCAAAATCCACCAGGCAATTTAGTCAAGATTTGCACTTACAATTTTAGATGATATCCCTTCCAAGGTAGTCTCCCAACCAGGTGTTAGTGCCCAAAAAGTCTTAAAGAAACGGCACAGAAGACGTCCCCAATGGTGTTGACTATGAGCGGGAGTTGGTCTAGCTATAAGTTGGGAATAAAGGGTCAGCATTTGTAAGGGTCAGAGGGAGGGGAGTAAAAGCATTAAAAGTACACCTTGGTGGTCACACAGATCTTCTGGGATTAACAGAAGAAAGAAAGAAAGAAATAGAGCAGGAATGAACAAGAATGCAAGACTGTAGGAGAAAAACCTCAGAGTCAAGGAGAAGAGTATAGAGATTAACAGTTCTGTCCAGGACCTGCTGTTGGATGTGCTTAAGTATACAGGGTTGACCCGCCAGTCAAAAATGAGCAGACATCAGCAGCGCGTCCTCCCCAGTATGCCTGGCTTGCGGCGTCCCACAGGCCTCTTTAGGACCAAGACCTAACTCTCAACGTCTTCTTATCTTATCACCGAGCCTTCGTGGTCCCCAGCTGAAACCGTGCACCTCAGATTGGGACTTGAGTCCAAGTGCCGCAACTCGAACCCAGCCAAAACTCACAGTCTTCCAACTGAGATCACACACCTGGTTTCAGGACTTAATGAAGCTCAGGTTTTTGATGTCTCATCGTAGAAAGAATTCAGTGAGAGACAAAGTGATGGGTAAGGAGTGGATTTATTTAGAGAGAAACACACTCCACAGAGTGTGGGCCATCTCAGAAGGTGAGAAATGCACCAGGGTAGGGGGTTGTCAGTTTTTATAGGAGTGGGTAATTTCATAGGCTAATGAGTGGGAGGAGCATTCCAGCTATTTTAGGAAGGGGTGGGAATTTCCAGGAATTGGGCCACCACCCACTTTTTGATACTTATAGTCGGTCTTGGAACTGTCATGGCGCCTGTGGGTGTGTCATTTAGTTTGCTGATTGAGCGTATACTGAGGCCCAATGTCTAGTGGAAAAGGTCGACGACTTGTCTGCCATCTTGGACCCATTTGTTTCTAATCAGTTTATGTCATGTCCTCGGGTTATGTCATTCTTTCTAAGGTTGTGCCCTGCCCCCTTCCCACCTGTTTCAATACCCACCCTGCCCCTGAGGCCCAGGCTTCAAATGAACACACCCTCTGCACAGGGGGAAGTTGAGGCAGGGCAGAGTAATACTGCTCACCCTCAAAAATACCTGCTGCTGAAACCTGCCCAGCAAGTTTAAGAGTCCGCACTCAGAGCCCCTCTCTAGCCAGCTGAGACTCCAGGATGGAAAGCCTAAAGCACAAATGGGCATCCCAGGTCATTGCTGCTCCCAGGCTGGGACCTGCGAGGACCCTGCTCCTCCAATCAAGTTTCCCTGTCTGAGCAAAAACACCTCCTTGGCCACCTTGCCCCACTGACTGAGATTCTGCCACTGTCACCCACACTTCCCCAGCTTCTAGGCTGGAACGTTCCTCATCTATTCTAATCCTCCTTCAGACACTTGAATCTCTTCTATGACACTGTTGACAAGGAATCATCCTGTCTCTGCTTGAATACCCCTGGCCACGAGGCGCTTCCTGTCTCCTGGAACAGCCTGCTCCACCAGAGGACAGCTCTGTCTCTCTGAGGTTCTCCTTACATTCATAGCTGTCGTCTGTCTCTCTAAGGCCACCTCCTGCCCCCAGTCCTGGGTCTGCCCCCAGGGATCATCCAGAAGTCATCTGTTCCTCCCACATCTCTACTCCCACAAGGGTAAATTGTTCCTTATAGGACAAGGTATCTGTCATTTCTTTTTTTTAAATTCCCTTTTTAGAATATGCCCCCCACCTTTTTTTTTAAGTAGAAAAGTAATCCATGTGCATTACGGAAGGTTTGGGAAATTTATAGCAAAGTAGAAAGAAGATAAAAATTAACTATAATTTCACTTCCAAGAAACAACCACTATTACCTTTTACTTCTGTTTTTCCTATTCATTTTTTTCCCATAATTGAGTGCATAGTGAATATACAATATCCTCACACTATTGAAAAAGCTCCTGGACTTCCCTTGTGGTGCAGTGGTTGAGAATCCGCCTGCCAATGCAGGGGACATGGGTTCGATCCCTGGTCCAGGAAGATACCACATGCTGCGGAGCAACTAAGCCCGTGCACCACAACTACTGAGCCTGTGCTCTAGAGCCCGCGAGCCACAGCTACTGAGCCTGCGTGCTGTAATTACTGAAGCCGGTGCACCTAGAGCCGTGCTCCACAACAAGAGAAGCCACTGCAATGAGAAGCCCGCGCACCCCAGCAAAGAGTAGCCACCGCTCGCCGCAACTAGAGAAAACCCACGTGCAGCAACAAAGACCCAACGCAGCCAAAAATAAATAAATAAAATAAATTTATTAAAAAAAAAAAAAAGAAAAAGCTCCTTACAAACATGGTTTTTACTTTTTTTTTCCCCCAGTGTTTGGTTGTTTTTTTTTTTTTTAAACATCTTTATTGGAGTATAATTGCTTTACAATGGTGTGTTAGTTTCTGCTTTATAACAAAGTGAATCAGCTATACATATACATATAGCCCCATATCTCCTCCCTCTTGCATCTCCCTCCCACCCTCCCTATCCCACCCCTCTAGGTGGTCACAAAGCACTGCTGATCTCCCTGTGCTATGCAGCTGCTTCCCACTAGCTATCTATTTTACATTTGGTAGTATACGTAAGTCCATGCCACTCTCACTTTGTCCCAGCTTACCCTTCCCCCTCCCCACATCCTCAAGTCCATTCTCTACGTCTGAGTCTTTATTCCTGTCCTGCCCCTAAGTGCTTCGGAACCATTTTTTTAGATTCCATATATATGTGTTAGCATACGGTATTTTTCTCTTTCTGACTTACTTCACTCTCTATGAGAGACTCTAGGTCCATCCACCTCACTACATGATTTTTACTTTTAATTATTGAGTAATACACCATTGTCTAAGCAATTTACTGATCATTCCCAATTAGACATTTGGGTTGTTTTACAGTTTTTACTATTACATCACAATGCTGTGATTAAACAAACCTTGTGTGTAAAGTCTTTTTACTGTATTTCAAATTATTTCCTTAGACTCACATCCTAGAAGTGTAACTACTGGGTCCGGGGGTTGTAAACGTTTTAGAGATGAATACTCCCATTTTTGGGGACATTAAAATTTTTGATGAAATGATTAATGCAGATTAATAAACATATTGACCTCAATATGTCAAACTGATAGCCAGACTATAAAAATGTACTCAGTGTCCTTTTGTAAATTTTTTTTTTTTTTGCCTCCTAGCTTATGGGATCCTAGTTCCCCGACCAGGGATTGAAACCTGGGTGTTCAGCCGTGAAAGCTCGGAGTCCTAACCATTGGACCGCCACGGAATTCCCTCCTTTTATAAATTTTTATCATTTGTTTTCAATTTTTTACAAAGAGCCCTTACCGTAATGTCACTTGTGTCCTACCATTCACGTAACAGCGGTAGAGATCCCAAGGGTAGCATCTAGGACTGAGATGCCCCGAGAAGGACAGAAGGGGAAGGCAGAAAAATCTTCTCAAAAAGACCTGTAAGAACAATCCATTTTTTTAAAACCAATTTTTACTCCTGCTAACATTGTATGAGAGTGTCCATTATATGTACCCTTTCCAACATTGTGTTACTTATTTAAAATATTTGCAAACTTGATGGGTGAAAATGAATACTATATTTTTTTATTTTCTTCAAATTTCTTATGTTTTAGTAGGACTGAATTTTTTTTTTTTTTTTGGCTGCGCTGGGTCTTCGTAGCTGCGTGGTCTTTCTCTAGCTGCGGCAAGTGGGGGCTACTCTTCGTTGCAGTGCGCGGGCTTCTCATTGCGGTGGCTTCTCTTGTTGCAGAGCATGTGCTCTAGGCTTCAGTACTCGGGCTTAGTAGTTGTGGCACACGGGCTTAGTTGCTCCGTGGCATGTGGGATCTTCCCGGACCAACGCTCTAACCTGTGTCCCCTGCATTGGCAGGCGGATTCTTAACCACTGAGCCACCAAGGAAGCCCAGGACTGAACATTTTTAATCTAATATTTATTGACCATTGTATTTTTTTCTTGGATACACTGTGAATGCTCTTTGTCCATGTATCTATTGGGGTCTTGGTGTTTCACTTGTTGATTTGTAAGAACTCTCTCTATACGAGGGATGTTTCTGCTGCCAACATCCCAATTTGTTGTTTGCCTATATGTTTCATTTGTGAGTTGTTTCTGTGGAGGTGGTTTAACTTTCATGAATCAAATCGATCAAAAAATCACCTTTGTGATTTTTTTTCCCCACTGCTTTTGAATTTAGGACATCTTTCCCCATTTGATGAATATTCATTTCTATTTTCTCCTAAGTTTTAAATGTTTGATTGCTGAGTAAATGTATTCTACCTGGAATTTATTTTTGTATACATTTTGAGGAGAGGATCTAAGTGGATGTTTTTTAAAATTTTCCAAATATTAAGCCAATTACACACAAAATGGTTTGGGATACTCACACCAGCTTCATCACCCATGGAACAAGTCCAGGTGATTTCTTCTGTCTCTGAAAGTGTGGGGACCAGCACAGGAACAAGTAATTTAAAAATTATTTATTTATTTATTTATTTATTTATTTGGCTGTGCCGGGTCTTAGTTGCAGCACATGGGATCTTCGTTGCGGCACGTGGGATCTAGTTCCCTGACCAGGGATTGAACCCGGGCCCCCTGCATTGGGAGCGTGGAGCCTTAACCTCTGGACCACCAGGGAAGTCCCAATAATTTTTGAAAAATAGAATGAAAGCCCAAGCTAAATACTTTTCAAAGCTTCTTAAAACAACTCTGAGGAGATTTATTGTCATCCCCATGTTACAGATGAGAAAACTGAGGCTCAGCTTGCCTAAGGTGACACAGCTAGTCTGATCCAGCATTCGAACCCAGATTGTTTGGCTACTATTACAGGTCTATGCTCTCAGGTTTGACATTTTCTAGACTTTGGAGTGAATATCTGGTGGATGCTGCCCATGGAGTGGACATTGTTGGTGTCCCACCAAACCCCCTCAGGTCTGCCTTTCCCATTTCTGCGTGTCCATCCCCAGCTTCTGGGTGCTTTCTTCTGGTAGGACTCCTGTGAGACTTTCATCAACGGATTGCCCTTGGGCTACTAGAGCCATTCACCAGCAAGTGCAGGGACCTAGAAGTGTCTGGGAGCTTTTCCCCTGGGTGGCCCTTGGCCTTAGACCACCTGGTGCAGGAGTGTGAAAGCCCAGCTCCCATGCCTCCAGGTGCAAACTCTGAGGTGTCACTTACATTCCTCAGCTCCTGGTGGGATCAGGCTGACACTGAGACTCTCCTGAAATCCCACTCTTGCTTGCCCTTCTCTCCTCCCTGCCTTCCTTCCTCATACCCTGTCCAGTTCCTGTACGAACACTTCCTTAACAAGCCACTTGCATGTGAATCCTTGTCTTTGGAGCTGCTTCTAAGACAGTCCTCTATGAAGTGGATAAGTAGCTCTAGAAACATTTAACGTCCAGAGGCAAAGCAGAATGTGAGTGTGTGACACTTTCTCCAGTTCATGCTTGGGGAGGCCTGGACCCCCACTCTTGGATGGATGCCCTAAATCAATATGGCTTCAACTTCTCAGATAGTCTTTATGTTTTAATAGGAAAGTATAACCCAATGTATTTACTTTTTACATTTAAAACTTATGTTAAAACTTATGTACAGTTGGATTCACTCTTTTTTTTTGGTGTTTAGTCTAAGAGTTTAAAAAAATGCACAGAACTGGCAATCACCACCACAGCCGAGATAGAGAACAGTTCCATCATCCCCACCAGATTCCCTCAGTAGCCCCTTGTAGTCAAACCCTTCCCTCCGCCTCAACCACCGGCAACCACTAATTTGTTCTCCATCACCATAGGCTTGCCTTTTCCAGAATGTCTGATAAATGGGATCACACCATAGGTAACTATTTGTGTCTGTTCTTTCACTTAACACAGTGCATTTGAGATTCATCCAAGTTGTTGCAGGTATGAATCTCTTGTTGCTTCTTTGTGCTGCATCCATTGTGTGTCTGTACTACAGTTGGTTTATCCAGTCCTCAACTGCGGACATTTGGGTTGTTTCCAATTTTCCATGATTATAAATAAAACTGATAGAAACCTTTGCATATGGGTCTTTGGTTTAATGTAGGCTTTCATTTCACTTGGGTAAATACCAGGGAGTGGGATTTCTGGGTAGTTTGATAAATGTATGTTTAACTTTGTAAGAAACAGTCTAAGTGTTTTCCAGAGCGGCTGCACCGTTTTACATCACCACCAGCGTGTGAGAGTTCCTATTGCTCAACGTCCTCATCAACTTGGTATTATCAGGGTTTGTTTTGTTTTGTTTATTTTTTCCCATTCGACTAGGTGTGTGGCCTTGATTTTTAAAATCAGGTCAATTGGGTCATGTCATTCCTCTACTTAAACCCTCCAATGGCTCGTATCACACTTAGAATAAAATCCAAACCCTTCCTTGGCCTCCAGGGCCCTTCTTCTTCTTCTTCTTTTTTTTTTTTTTAAATTTTTTTTGGAGTATAGTTGCTTTACAATGTTGTGTTAGTTTCTACTGCACAGCAAAGTGAATCAGCTATATGCATACATATATCCTCTGTTTTTTGGATTTCTTTCCCATTTAGGTCAACACAGAGCATTGAGTAGAGTTCCCTGTGCTATACAGTAGGTTCTCCAGAACCCTTCTTGACCAGCTCCTGACAGCCCCTCTGGCCCTTCTTCCACTGCTCTCTCTCTCCAGCCATTCCGGGCCCTGTGCTGTTCCTGAGACATGCCACGATGCCCCCACCTCAGAGTCTTGGCTCTTGCTGGTTCCCTTCTGGAATGTTCTTTCCTCAGATTTTCACAAGGGCAGCCTCCTTCCTGACATTCTGGTACCAGATCTAAGCCCCCTCTGCAGAGGGCCTTTTCTGGTCCCCCCCCACCTATTATTGCCCACACCTTACTCCCACCTTCAAGAAACTCTCCATGTTACCTGGTTTTATTTTTTTCATGTCTCTCATGTGAAATTAATTCAAGCTATTTATTATTTTAATTTTTTTCTCTTCTCTCTCTCTTTTAAAAGTTTGTTTTAATCGAGGTATAATATGCATATGGTAAAGTACACACATTTCAAGCGTACAGCTCAGTGAATTTTTATAGATGTATACAAATAACCACTTCCCATATCAGGACATAGAATGTTACCCACACTCTAGAAATCTCCCTCTGCCTCTTCTCCCTAAAAGTAATCACTATCCTAATTTCTATCTGATTTATCATAGGTGCATTTTGCCTGCTTTTGAACTTCCTATTAATGGAATCAGATGGTTTGCACTCTTTTTGTCCAAATTCTTTCATCTATCTCTGTCTGTGAGATTCATCCATGTTTTTGCATGTGGATGCACGCAACAGCAGTTTGTTCTTCTTTATTGTAATAAAGTATTCCATTATATAAATAGACCACAATTTATTTACCCATTCTGCTGATGACGAACCTGATGGCTGTTCCTGATTTGGAGCTATTGAGTAACAAACACTGCTATGAACATTTTAATGCATATCTTTTGGCAGATATGCACTCATGTCTCTTGGGTTATGCCTGGGAGTGGAATTGCTAGATCATAGGGTAAGCGTATGCTTATCAGCTCTTTATTCTTTTACTTGTTTATATTATTTTTCTCCCATTAGACTCTAAATTTCGTGAAGGTAGGAAACAAGCCTGTCTTGTTCATCATTGTATTCCCAACATGTAGCACAGTGCCTAGCACATCGTAGGTGCTCAATAAAAATTTGTTAAATAAATGAAAGAAAAAAACATAAGCTACTATCAGCTCAGAGTAAGTATGGTGGAGCCAGGACCAGATCCAAATGCTCCTGACTTCCGCCTTCCACAAGCTGACTCGGAAGGAGACACAGAGGCAGGTGCTGGGTTAATTTCAGCATCCCATTATTCTTTGAAGAAAAAGCAGCTCCCTCTCCCTCTCTTGGCCTCCATTGTCACAGCTTGAAATATTCTTTTGATTATGAGAACATTTCCCATTAAGTGTGTGTCTCCAGCTTCCCCCCCCCCCCCGCCCCCCGCCCCAGTATTTATGAGCTCATAACTCAGGATCTGTCACAATCAGTGTTGCAAAAGTGTATCTGAATGTAATGAAATAATTCGATGAGAAAAGTGGCAAGGAGACAGTTGGAATTTTCTCTTGCCTTACAAACCATCCCCAGGGGATGGGTGTATATAACTCAGCTCCTCCCTTAATTAAGTAAAACATTTTAAGGAAAAAACAAATTAATTACCACTTCATGGCACCACCCCAGCCGATTACCCAAACGGTTCACGTTCCATAAACCTCGCCTGAATTTAGAACTAATTATTGCTCTTTTGGTTTGTTTATACTTCCCAGTATGGCAAAGGTCTGCATTAAAAATGGGTGGTGTGGGATAGTTTTTTCCTCCACTTTCAAGATGATGTAAATTGTCATAAGGATCAGGAAGTAAGTCTTTTCTTTTTTTTTTTTAAGCTGAAAACACAGGGGATGTAGAATGTAGAGCACCCAGAGGGGGAAATAGAAATGATCTTGGGGTATCACTGGGGTGGTGGGGCGAAGTCCATAGGGCACAGAATATGTGGGGTCTTAGCCTGGATCAGTCCCTGACTTGCCATGTAACGTTGGGCAGGAACTGGACATCTCTGGTCTCTATCTGGGCTGGTTGAGCATCTTCCATCCAGCCACCTGCCTCCCTCGCCTCCTGGCAAGTGGTCCCAATAGGAGAGGAGAATCCTATTATCTCTGAGCTATGGTTCAACCTGACCTGATGTCCTTCCTAACTCTCCTGCCTGCTGGCTCTGGCCTCACCATTGCCCACTGGGCCTGACCCATTCTTGTCTTTGATCCAGACAGGTCCCTGTGGCCAGAGCATCTGTTGACTAACTCTTCACCTATTCGCATTTAAAAGTGACCCTGCCTCATTCTGGCCTCCTGCATCTGGCTACCTTCTGATTGGTCCAGTCGCCTGATGGAACAGGCTGCCCAGGCCTGGTCCTGGCTCTTTAGGGGTGTGTGTGGGAGTGGGGTTCTCAATGGCATCAAGCACAATTGGTCCTGGGTAGCCCCCTCTAGCTGTGAGTCTTGTTCTAAGTCCAGAGCCATGTGCCAGCTCCTTGTGGATAGAAAGCCAAGCCCTAACATTCCTTTGCTTCTGCCACTTTTCTCAGATGTGTGGCTGTGTACACTGTAGGCACTCAATCAGTGCCGAGCCACCATCTGAATTTTAGTGAAAGACATGGATAACCAGAAAGAAACAACAATCTAACGCTTCAAAACATTTTTATTAAGGTATGAGTTATGCACAATAAAGTGCATACATTATAAATGTACAACCCAATGAATCTTTACTTTGTGTACATTCATGTAATTCTCATCTAGGTCAAAAAACAGGATATTTCCAGCCCCCCAGACATTTCCCTCTCAGTCAATACCCTTCAAAGGTAACCATTATCCTGACTTCTATCACCACAGATTAATTTTGTCTGTTCTTAAATTTCACATAAATGCAGTCACCTGGTATCTAGATTTTTTTTGTGTCTGGCCTCTTTCACTCATCTGCTTTGTCTATGAGATTCATCCTTTGTGCATAGAGCAGTATTCTTTTTTTAAATAAATTTATTTATTTATTTTTGGCTGTGTTGAGTCTTCCGTGCTGCACGCGGGATCTCTCCAGTTGCAGCGAGCGGGGGCTACTCTTTTTTGCGGTGCGCGGGCTTCTCATTGCAGTGGCTTCTCTTGTTGCGGAGCACGGGCTCTAGGCGCGTGGGCTTCAGTAGTTGTGGCATGTGGGCTCAGTAGTTGTGGCGCACAGGCTTAGCTGCTCCGTGGCATGTGGGATCTTCTAAAACCAGGGAATGAACCCTTGTCCCCTGCACTGGCAGGAGGATTCTTAACCACTGTGCCACCAGGGAAGTCCCTATAGCAGTATTCTTGAGCTCTTTTTTAGATTAAAAATTTAAAAGACGACTACTCTAGTGATTGATTACTGGTTGTTGGTATCTAGTTTGACAGTATGCTGTCCTTTTAAAAAATAACCAAATGCCAAGATATTTGTGGATCTGATACTGATATGATAGTATGCACTCCCACCCCCTCAAAAAAAAGAGGAATAATTTAGTTCTTGAGAGTACTCAAGTACATTCAAGTTCCAAATGGAGCAGGGATGAGTTTGATTGGAGGTGTCTGACCACATCTATCCCCTCTTGAGAACCTTCCAAGGCATCTTCTTGTTGTTTTCATTCTCATATCCTGGGTTATTAGAGAGGTTGAGAATCTTTTCTTAGAATCATTTGTCACCAATGTTCCCTTACATCCTGTAAGGACCCTCTCTGGAGAACTGGGGGAGTTGGGAGGCTGGAGGCTGCTCCCTCCAGGTCATGTGTGAGGGGGTGGGAATGACCTGGATGTCCCTTTGGGGTAGCCCCCAAAAGGGCCACTCACCCCCTGAGTCAAGGAAAATCCGTGGGGAGAGTCAGCCTCCTTTCAGGCCAGACTCAGGCATTGTCTGTCCCCACGGAACCCTCAGTTTTAACCCCCACTTTTAGCCCCAAGAGCACGTTAGCAATCGATGCCTGGGGCCGCACTGGAGGCTCTGATTCAGCAAGTCTGGGGTGGGTCAGGAATCTGATATTTTAAAGCTCCCCAAGTGATTCCAAGAATAGGGTGGTGCTGGACTGCCTGAATTTGAATTCCAGCTCTGTCTGTTATCACTGTGACCTCAGGCAGATGACTTCCCTTAATATCCTCATCTGTACAATGAGGATAATAGCAGTGTTGGGGAAAAAATGCATTAACGCACTAATGTTTGTAAAGTACTTAGAAGAGTACTCAAAAAAGAGTTGGCCACCGCCGCTGCCACCACCATCATCATCATGTATGGCAGCACTAATGCTTTACCAACTCTTTCACTTTACACATGGGGAAACTGAGGACCAGAGAGGGGCACGGGCTTCTCTAAGGTCACACAGTGAGTCACAGGTGGTGCAGGGACCAGAAGGTCACTACTTTCTCCCCTTGGGGCTGTGTTCCTTCGCCTGCCCACGTAGCCATAGCCGGAGTGCCATCCTGCCCAAAGTCCCAACAACACACTGCACACTGGGGGCGGGTGTGGCAGCTATAGTCTGCAGGGTAGGAGCTTTCTGAAGGTTTACAGAGCTGGGAGAGGGCATCTGCCTTCCACCCACCACGGCATTCCCCTTTCCTCCTCTTCACCCTTCAAGGGAACCAGCTTTTCCTCCTCTTTTTGGGATGAGAGGGCTGGTAAGACCTGAGCCACCTCTGGATTTCTAAAGAAACGACACATATCTTGCCACCATTATTAAACCACTTTGTCCCCGCCACGCCATTCTAGAACCACACTGTCCCCCCTCCCCCCACCAAGCTACTGTACTAAATCACAGACCAAATTGGGTCACATCCTTGCTTAAAACCCTCCAAGGTATGTATGAATAAAGAAAATGCAGTATATACACACAGTGGAATATTATTCAGCCTTCAAAAGGAAGAAAAACCTGGCTCACATGATAGAATACAGATGAAGCTTGCGGACATGATACTGAGTGAAATAAGTCTGTCACAAAAGGACAAAGACTGTGTGATTCCACTTACATGAGATCTCTCAGGTAGTCAGGCTCATAGAAACAGAGTAGAGTTGGGGTTGCCCGGTGGTTGGGGGAGGGGAAAATGGGGTTTTGTTGTTTGATGGGTATAGAGTTTCAGTTTTGCAAGATGAAAACGTTTTAGAGATTTGTTTGCACAACAGTGTGAATATATAACACCACTAAACTGTATACTTAAAAGTGGTTAAGATGGTAATTTTATGTTTCATGGGTTTTTTTTTCTGCCACAATTAAAACAACAACAGCCCTTCAAGGCTCCCCCATAGCCTTTAGGGTGAACCTAGACCCCTTTGCCTGGCCTCCTGGGCCCTCTGCACCATCATCAGACCCTCCTTTGTAGCCACCTTCCACCTGTCCCCACTGTACTCTCTGCCCCACCAAGCTCTTCAGCTTTCCCCAAAGCTCACACTCGCTCACCAACCAGCTTTTCCCTGGTTGTTTTCTCTGCCTGGAATGTCCTTCCCCTCAGCTTGTCAGCCTTTTGAAATTCTAATCATCCTTCAAGAACCAGCTCAAGGGAATTCCGTGGTTGGCCAGTGGTTAGGACTTGCACTTTCATTGCTGAGGGCGAGGGTTCAATCCCCGGTCGGGGAACTAAGATCCCGCAAGCCATGTGGTGAGGCCAAAAAAAAAAAAAAGAACCAGCTCAAATGTATCCTCTTCTGTGAAAGTTTCCCTTAACCCCTCTCCTCCAGGGAGAATGATGCCCAGAGTGTGTGTCCCCGTCACTTTTAATATCACCACCACCATCACCACCACCTAGCTACTATTGAACGATTGCTTAATGTCTGCTGAGCACTGGGTCAAATAAGCTATATGCATCAGTATCTCAGTTAATTTTCTGATAACCCTCTATCATTCCATTTTACAGATGAGGAAACTAAGGCTCAGAGAGGGAGAGTAACATGCCCAAGATCACACAGCTCATAATTTATGGCACTGAGATTTAAACCTTCCTAAATCCAGAGAAAAGCTTTTAACCACTCAAATCTACTCCCCATATACAACCAAATTATTGCCTTGTCAATATATTGTTTATTTTTCTGTTTTTCCAATTAGGGGAGGGTTGTGCCTTTGTCATCTTGCCTCCCCTGCACCATGTCTGGCCCAGGGCCTGGCACAGAGCGGGAGCTCATTTCATGGGAGTTTCACCCTATAACCTCCTGTAAGTCAGTGTTGATGCTAGTTCCCTTAATTCTACCACTTCTATTTCCCCTCCAGGAATTGGCAGATGGGCGATGGCAAAAGAAGCATCCCCACCGATCAATAAATAATAATGTTGGTGAATTTAAAATAAGAATCTGGATTATTAAACTTACAAATCTTTGGTCTTTATACCTTTAATAAAACATGCATCTATTAATAATGGATACTGATTCTGGCCTGCTTATGCTGAAAAGGGGAAAAAAAATGACCAGTCAAAAGATGCTAATATTTTTTTCTCCTTACCCAGCTTAGCTGCCAACTGCTTCCCTGACAAATTGCTCATCATTTAAAAAGGTTTAAAATCTTTAACAGCACGAAAGGGAAACTAAAGATGGGATGTTCAGCCTTGTGGGCCCTCAGTGAGAGATCATTCCTTCTGGAGACATCTCTCTCCTGGGGTGTAGTGGACCCACCTCTGCTGGCTCCTCGTTTGTCCTCTGGCTGCCCTTTCTCAGGCTCACTTTTTTTCTCCAACCTCTTCCCTGGGCCCCTCCCTTCCGCTCCCCATCCCTCCCCTCCCCTCCCCTGCCTTCCCTTCTTCTCTCTTAACTCCCTTACCCTGAGTGACCTCACACACTCCTGTGACCACTAGTCATTTTGCATGAAAGGTAGTCACTCAATAGGAGAGAAAGTCAAAGAAGTAACAAGGGGACTGATCATGTGGGGCCTTTGTAAGACCATGTCGGCCACGTGAGTACTTTGGCTTTTACTCCAAGCATGATGGTGCCGCTGCAGGAGCAGAGGAAGACACCATGGGGCCTATGGCTTGAAAGAAATATCTGTGGAGGTTGTAATTAAAATAGACTGGAGGGTGATCAGGGCAGAAGCAGGAAAACCATTTAGGAGAGATGATGTCATAATCCAGGCAAGAGATGATGACAGTTTGGAATAGAGTAGAAGCAGTGAGGAGGTGAGAAGTGGTTGGGTACAGGATATATTTTAAAGATAGAGGTGATAGGATCTGCTGATGGATTGGAGGGGGCTGTGAAAAAAGAGGAAGGATTCAAGGATGTCCCCAAGGTTTTTGGCTTGAGCAAATAAAAGGTGGGAGTTTTCATTTTCTGAGATAAAGAAGGCTGTGGGTGGAGCAGGCTTGGGGACAACAGATTTAGTCTCGAATGTGTTTAGTTTGAGATGCCCGTTCGACATAATGTTATGGATTGAATTGTGTCACCTTAAAATCCATATGTTGGGGATTCCGTGGTGGCGCAGTGGTTGAGAATCTGCCTGCCAATGCAGGGGACACGGGTTCGAGACCTGGTCTGGGAAGATCCCACATGCCACGGAGCAACTAGGCCCGTGAGCCACAACTACTGAGCCTGCGCGTCTGGAGCCTGTGCCCTGCAACAAGAGAGGCCGCAATAGTGAGAGGCCTGCGCACCGCGATGAAGAGTGGCCCCCGCTCGCCGCAACTAGAGAAAGCCCTCGCACAGAAACGAAGACCCAACACAGCCAAAAATAAATAAATTAATTAATTAATTTAAAAAAAATCCATATGTTGAAGCCCTCACCCCCAATTGGAGTTAGGGTCTTTAAGGAGGTAATTAAGGTTAAATGAGGTATAAAAGGTAGGGCCCTAATCTGGTAGACTGGTGTCCTTATAGGAAGAGACACCTAGCGGTCTCTCCCTCTCTAGGTACACACAGATGAAAGGCCATGTGAGGACACAGTGTGGAGGTAACTATCTGCAACCAAGAAGAGAGGTCTCACCAGAAACCAACCCTGCTGGCACCTTGATCTTGGATTTCCAGCCTCCAGAACTGTAAGAAAATAAATGTCTGTTGTTTTAACCACCCAGTCTGTGGCATCTTGTTATGGCAGCCTGAGCTGACTAATACAGATGTCTAAAAAGAAATGTGAAATTGGCAGTTGGACATATGGGTCCAAGTTCAAGGAGAAAGGTCCAGGCTACAGGTATAAATTTGGACGTTATTATCAGAAAGATGGTATTTAAAGTCATGAGACTATATGAGATTGCTGGTGGAGATAGTATGACAGAGATGAGAACATGACAAAGGACCAGGCCCTCTGACCTTCCTCTGTTTAGAGGTTGGGGAGATGAGGAGGAATCAGCGAAAGAAGACTGAGGAGCGGCCAGTGGTATAGGAGAAAATCAAGAAAGTAAAAAAGGTCCTGGGAGCCAAATGAAGAAAGGATTTTAAAGAGAAGAGAGTGTCCATCTATGTCCAGTGCTGCTGACGGGATAAATAAAGGGAGAACTGAGGACTGACCATTTGATTTAGCAACATGGAGGTCACTGGTGACCTTGATAAAAGCATTTGATTTAGCTTTGGGTGGGTGCCCTGGAGGTGAAAGCAAAAAGGAAACCCAATGTACTCAATAACTCTCATTATCTTCCAGAAAGAAATCTACCAGTTGTTTAAGACACCCCAAATTTTTCTGGGAATTTTTCATGCGAGTTCTTACAAAAGGGGCATTGGATAATATAATGAATCTTGTCAACAATAGTTGAAGGTATTTTCTTCTCTCGCTTCTGACAATTTGACCCAGGTGCAAGTGGTAACCTTATGTATCCATCCCAGTCCAATTATGAAGGGTCTCAGAGTGAAATGTGTATGGAGAAACTTCACATGTCAACGCACCAAAGGGGCACAGGGGAGGAAGTGACTAACTCTGCCTTGGGACTTGGGAAAGAGGAGATGCTATTGAGATGGGCTTTGAGAAGATAAATAGAAATTCCTAAAGGGAAAAAGAGGACAAATGACATTTTATGCACATGAAACAGCTTGTGCTAATTCTAGCATGTACTTTCACTGAAAAATTATTTCTTTTTGGGCTTCCCTGGTGGCGCAGTGGTTGAGAATCTGCCTGCTAATGCAGGAGACACGGGTTCGAGCCCTGGTCTGGGAGGATCCCACATGCCGCGGAGCGGCTGGGCCCGTGAGCCACGGCTGCTGAGCCTGCGCTTCTGGAGCCTGTGCCCCGCGACGGGAGGGGCCGCGATGGTGAGAGGCCCGCGCACCGCGATGAAGAGCGGTCCCCGCACCGCGATGAAGAGTGGCCCCCACTTGCCGCAACTGGAGAAAGCCCTCGCACGAACCAAAGACCCAGCACAGCCAAAAATAAATAAATAAATAAATAAATAAATAAATAAATAAAATTAAAAAAAAAAATTATTTCTTTTTTTCTCTGTTTTTATGACTGTTTCTCTCCCTCTCTCTTTCTGTCACACCTCTGTATTCACAAACACAGCATGCAACTGTTAGAACTCTTGTTTGCAAATGACAGAAAACTCACCTCTGAGTGGCTTAAACTAATAAAGGAAACATTTTGGTTCATGTAAATGAAAAGTCCAAGGGTAAATTTAAGATGTCGCTAAACTCAGGGGCCCAAACAATGGTACTCATGCTTCATCTCTCTCCATCATCTGGCTCAGCCTTGCTCTGTGCTGGATAACCATTCACACCGAACATAGTGCCAAGTTAGCTGCCAACAATCCCAGGCCTAAATCATCCCAATGGAACTGAATGGAGAACCTCTCTCTCTCCGTTGTGACTCATTGGCTCTAATGGTGTCAGGTGACCATCCCTGAACAAATCATTGTGGTCAGAAGATTGAGATGCTCTGATTGCTATAGCTGAGACCCAGGCCCACACCTAGCGCCAAGGAATCAACTCTGCCTAAAGCACAGGGACTGAGAACTGGGAGGGAGAGCTCTCCTAAAGGAAAAACTTGTTGCCAAAGCAAGTTGAATGGACCTTTAGCCATGAAAGCTTTGTATGTCCACTTCCATGGAGTGGGCTGCTGAGGGTCTCGCTGAGATACTAGAATCCTACCTATCGTGGGAATCCTTAGAACTTGGCGGTTGAATAGCCCTCAGAGCAGTAGAGCTGCAGGAAGACTGAGCTCTGAGGCACAAGAAAAGGAGAAGCTGAGAAATGTAGCTGGTCCAGGGCCTACAGGTTATCCACGCTTCTCACTGGGCAGATGAGAATAGGAGATCAGAGAGGGTGAGGAACTTGTCTGAGGCCACAGCAAATTGAAGCAGAGCTGGGATTCAAAGCCAGCTGGTGTGAAGGCCAGAACCAGGCTCTGTCTGTGTGTCTGGCAGCTGTCACATTCATTAGTTCCCTGACATCTCTTTGTTTCCTTGTATATTTTTACAAGGTTGTTAATTACCAGCCATAAAGCTCAGCAAACATTTTGATAGGCTTTAAAAGCTCATGAAAACAACATTACATTTTAAGGCATGGTTTCCTAATTAATCTAATTAACTGTCAGCCTCACATCCTGCTGGTTTCCAGACAAGGCGAACTGTGCCTCTTAGCTTCCGATTCAGCCCACAGGGATGGGGCTGTGGGCTTTCACAGCCACAATCTCCATGCCAGGAAACTAGTCAACCTGTTGTCTGAAGCAGTGTCTAGATGCTCAGCATTGTGTTGATTTATTTTCCCCGATGATCTATTTCTAGGACATACGCACAGTGGTTTGGAGATGCCCCAGATTAAAGCAAGTATGTGGATGACTGGCCACCTCAGCTTAGCACCATCCTAGAAGGGCAAAATACAGACACATTTGGTGCCTTCCCCAGTGATGTTCCCTTTCTCATTCACAGTCCTGGCCATGCAGCCCTGCTTCCCCCCAACAGCTGGATGGACTGAGATGGACACCTGACCCAAAGATGGTTCAGTCACTTCTGACCTGTGGCCTGGTACGAAAAGATGAGCTGGGCCAACTAAAGGCAACACTGGGGATGGAGAAACAGAACCAGGGAAGGGTGTATTACTTTACTACGGCTGCCATAACAAAGTACCACAGGCTGGGTGGCTTAAACAACAGAAATTTATGTCTCAAGGTTCTGGTGGCTAAAAGTTTAAGAACCAAGGTGCTGGCAGGGTTGATTCCTCCGGAGGTTCTTGCTTCTTGGTTTGTAGACAGTTGCCTCCTCTCTGTGTTCTCACATGGTCTTTTCTGTGTGTGTCTGCATCCCTGGAGACTCTCTGTGTGTCCAATTTCCTCTTCTAATAAGGACACCAGTCAGATTGGATTAGGGCTCACCCTAACAGCCTCATTTTAACTTAATTACCTCTTTAAAGACCCTTTCTCCAAATACAGTCACTTTTGGAAGTTCTGGGGGTTAGGCTTCAACATATGAATTTTGGAAGGACATTATTCAGCCCATAACAAAGGGCAAGAACTAGTTAGTGATGAAAATTCACATAGCATCTGGGCTGGGGCAAGGGGGCAGCCACTGCCAGTGTACTGCCCATAACTGTGAGGCCCCCTGCTGGACACTCTGAACACTGCTTACTACAAACACTTGGGACCTGCCACCTTCCGCCTGAGGGCTTTTGTCTGGCTGCTTTCTGCTGAGGGCACAGTCACCTGTATGCATGGAAAGCTGAGGTGCCAGAGGGTTAATGCCAATGGAGCAGCCCTCCATCAACGACTAATGGAAGTCACGGGGAGGGGGGATGAATACCTCAGCTCCCTAGCCCTTTGGGTGGGATAACTCTGACCCATGTTCTACACCATTTCCAGAGCTCTCTGGAAGGATCAGCGGTAACTGGCACCTTTCCTTTCCTTTCCTTGGCCTGTCCCACTCCCCAACCAGTATTTCCCAGGATAAACTCCCAAATAAACTACTTGTATTTGAATCTTTGTCTCAAGGTCTACTTCTGAGGGAACCCAAACAAAGTTACGTGGCATGCAGACATAATGTGGGAAAAGAAGCAGAGGAAGCTGGCCAGAGGGCAGGGAAGAGAGAAAGATTGGACCCCAAGAGAGGGAAAGGGTTCCTGTGTTCTCGAGGCTCTAGTTCTCTCCCTGTGAGCACTGCCCTGAATTTCTCCTCCTTGGCTTTCCAGGTAGCCTTATAAATTAGGATGTTAGGTATTCTGGAACATAAAATGATTTAGCACCATCCAGGTGCAGCAGATTCTCTTGGACTCCTCCAGAAACTTCCCCCTAAAATATGCAATTACATTGCGAGTCGATACCTCTTGCTCTGGGGAAAGGTGCCACAAAGGACGTTCTGTGGTTCTATAAATATGCCCCTCAAAGTAGACCTTTGATTTTCAGAGCTGAAGCTGGGGATGAATTGGGCAAATTTGCGTATGGGTCAGAAGCTACATGGGAGAGTCAGGAATCAAGACTCTTACACCCTTTCCTTTTGAGATTAAACATGATCACAACTTTTCTGGTTGATTGGGATGAGTCCAGTTGAGATTCCTGAAAGAAACAACATAAAGACCCACAGGGAAAATGACTATAAATGTAAAGGGAGTCTGCACTGGTGACCAGTGTTCAACACCAGTGCTTGTTCCAGCAAGTTTTGAAGCTGATGCTAGGGAAGATACCTAGTTTCTGATCTTTTAAGTGAAAAAACCAGGTCTTGTTAATTATAGTCTCCCATATTTTCCCCTCTGCTTAGGACCTTCCTGTAGAAATTCGCTAGACTTCTCAACATTGGGTGGGAGAGTATGTGGGGTTTATACTACATTGCCTGTAGGGGAGAGAGGAAGGAATAGAAGCCAGTAGGGGCAGGGTCTAGAATCAGAAAGAAGTGGATGGGAGCAGTTGGCTTCTGTGCTAGAGGGGTTCTCAACGTAGGGTGCCACAGTCACAGAGGAAGTGTGCCCCAGGTGATAAGGGAAGTCTCAGAAGCAGGATCAAGCCCTTGGGTCAGGGATAGCATGATAAATATAATGACATTGATGGTGAACAGGATAATTGTCATAACATCTCCTGTTAATAGGTGAGAAAACTTCACCATTCTCAGCGGGGCTGAGTGTCAGGTCCAAAGAGTAAAATCAGACACTGAAAAATATGATTCAATGGGCAGAAAGTAGGATGACCGAGAACAGACTGGGAAATGGAGTCCTATTTGGGTCAAGATGAGCCGTTTGGGACCAAGCCTGTGAACAGTTTGAGGGTGTCAGAAGCCAGCTTGGGAGTGGGGTAGCTCTGAGAAAGGGCTAGTTCTGGTGGCCTGAGGCCAACAGGGTTGAACAGGATTGTCCTCGTGGCTTCTATCCTTCACCATCCAGCACTCCCTGGCCCCCATCCTGCTTCACACTCCCCAGATGGATTTTTTTTTTACATCAATAAAAATTAGTTTTTATTGAAAAAGTGCAAATACAGAGAAATAAGCAGAGGAAAAATTAGTCTTGCCACTTTTACTCTTCTGTTTTGACCTTGCTATTTTGTCCCAGCCATTTAACCTGAGACTTTGATGAAACATAATATTCTAGTTCTGAGCCTATTAAATCCTTGAAATCAGAATTATACAAAAGAGTAACAATATTTGTTGAAAATTTATTTTATTAAGACATTTTAATTCCTTGGTCAATTTTTTAAAAAGACAGCACAGTAAAAAAAAATCTAGTTTTTCCACTTTTTAAAAAATATTTATTTAGTTATTTATTTGGCTGCATCGGGTCTCAGTTGCGGCACATGGGATCTTTGGTGCGGCGCGCGGGCTTCTCTCTAGTTGTGGTGTGTGGGCTCAGGCATGTGGGATCTTAGTTCCCTGACCAGGGATCAAACCTGCGTCCTCTGCATTGGAAGGTGGATTCTTAACCACTGGACCACTAGGGAAGTCCCTAGTTTATCCACTTTTGTTTTTAATTCACTGAACTTATTTCCAACAAAATCAATTATTTTATGCAAATGATACTTTTATTCATATCATGTCATATTGACTATAGATTCTAGTATTTTAAGTTTTGTTTGAGTGTCATTATTTTTACAATCAACTTTCCTGACACATTATGTATTTCAAAAAAATTTTCCCGGTTTTCTAGAGATATAATTCATATAAGGCACTGTATAATTTTAAGGTATAGAGCATAATGATTTAATTTACATATATTGTGAAATGATGACCACAATAAGTTTAGTGCACATTCGTCAGCTCATGGAGATTTTTTTTAATGGAAATGAAAAACAAAAGGTTTTTTTTGTGTGATGAAAACTCAGGATTTACCTTCCTCCCCAGATGGATTTAAATTGATACACTCAAAACTGCAAAACTAGGGCGGGTTTTCCCTCCCTTCTGTCTACTCACCTTCAAGAATTTAATGAGCTTGTCTAGGTTAAAATGTTTTATTCAAGCGCAATGCCAGCGGTATCACTGAGGAAGTAAATCCTAAACTAATAGAAGTTGAGTGTAATGTAAAATAGCAGTTAATCTCTGTCGCAGAGAGAGTAAGAAAAATTAACAAACTGCTGTTCAAATATTTATTAGCAGGAGAGACTGGACAGATATCATTATTCTGTGACTGGGGGCGATTGAAACTTAAGGAATTATCTTGTCCTTACATGGGGAGGGTTAGAGGACCAGAGCCATCCCTGGGGAGTGGGGAAGGGTGACGCCTGTGGTAGGTCAGAATGGGAGGCAATGTCTCCAGAGGCTTCTTCTCCCCTTTCCTCACTAAAATCGGATTGTGGATGTTGATCCTGACATGACAGGCACCAGCTCACCTCTGACACAGGTAGGGAGGTTCCCCTCTGCCATCCAGGGGGCTCAGTCCTGAACCTCAGCCTTGACCCTCCTCCTGTTGCCGTGCCTCTGTATTCCCTTCAATCACACCCTCTTTTTGACAGCCTTGGCATTTCTTGACCACTCTGGATTTTTCCCCACAAGTGCTGGGCCTCTCTCCCACGGGAGTCACAAATCACCTGTCCTCTCCCATTAGTCCCGCACCTAAGACCTAGATAAAGTGACTATAAAGGCTGGCACCTGGAAGAAGAGCTCCAGACTTTCCAGCTGCTGGAGATTGCCTCCAAAGATGGCCACCAACAATGCCTCCCAGCCTTGGACTCACATGTTGCTCCTCCCCGTCAAGAGGTGGTACCGTTCCTCCCCCCTGGAATCTGGGCTGGCCTTGTGACTTGGCTTTGACTTGCTGCTGCCATTTCCACACCTAGCCCTTAAGGGACCTGGCAACTTCTGCTCTCTTGGAGCCCTGAGCCACTGAGAAAGAAGTCTAACTAACCTGCTGAAAAGTGAAGCCCAGCCACCTCAGCTGCCATCTTGAATGTTCGAGTCCCAGCTGAATTCATGAGTGACCCCAGCAAACATGTCATGGAAGAACTGCCCGGGTGTGTCTGGCCAACCCTTGGAATCATAAGAAATAGTAAATCGTTGTTTTAAGCCACTAAGGCTTGCAATGGCTGTGAAATAGTGATAGATATTTGAGACACCAGTCCTTCTAGGAATGAAGTCTGGCTTCCCCCTGACATTTTGCATGATGCAAACTATACTTTGCCAACTTCAGGACCCCTGTTGACACACATGTTGGACACCCTGAAGCTGGCCACCTGCCAGGGCTATTGTGTTGCCCTGCCCATCAAACTCCAAGCCCAAGCTCATTGGTTATTCAATAAACACTGATTATACCTAAAGCTTGATTCGAGCCTTGTTTGGCCACTGAGAATTCAGAGACACACTCCCAGCATTCAAAGAGTTCGCAGGCCAAAGGGGAGATAGGCAGGAAGATAACATGCTAAAATTCAGGGTGCAGGGACTTCCCTGGTGGTCCAGTGGGTGAGACTCTGTGTTCCCAATGCAGGGGGTCCGGGTTTGATCCCTGGTCAGGGAACTAGATCCCGCATGCATACCGCAACTAAGAGTTCTCATGCTGCAACTAAGAAGCCCGCATGCCGCAACTAAGAAGCCCGCATGCCACAACTAAGACTTGGCACAGCCTAAATATATAAATAAATAAATATAAAATAAAATAAAATAAAATTCAGGGTGCAAAGTGCTGAAATAGTAGCAGGACATAGTACCGTGAGAGTATGAGAGGTGGGGGGTGGAGGAGGAGCAGTCACGCCCAGGTAGACTTCACAGGGAGGAGTTTTTGAGTGATCAGTGGGGAGTTCTCCAGGAGGGTCATTTCCAGGTCACTGTGTTTCTGAGCTGTCCCCTGTGGCCCTTCTCAATGCCACTGCCTGTCCTACCACCCCTGGGCCTTCCACATCTCACCCGTGCAAGCTCTGCTCTCACCAGGGCTGGGCTCTACAGCTGGTGGAGGATTTTAAGTAGGAGAATGACATGACGGCTGATGTTAGGAGTGGACTGGGAGGAACCAGAGACTGGGCCAGAGACAGAAGCTCAGTGACAGGGCAGCTGGAGTGGTTAAGGTGAGAGAATCATGGTGGAAAGGGGAGAGAGACCTTGCCTAGGATGGAGAGCCTAGGACTCAGAGGTCCAAAGTCCCAAAGTCCAATGACTCCCAATCCAGAGCTCATTCCACTGGTGAGCAAATGAAGAGTAATTTGTAAAGTGAAGAGTAATTTGTAAAGTGAAAAGTACACATGAGTATGTGGAGATAGGTACAAGAATGTCCTTGGTAGCTTTGTTTGTGATGACAAGAAGTTGGAAAGAATTTAAATGTTTATCAATAGCAAAATAGCTATATAAATTATGGTACATTTTTACAAAGGAATATTACAGAGGAGCTAAAAGGAATGAACTTAGCTCTATGTAACAACATGGGTAAGTCTTGCAAACATGTTGTTGCATAAAAAAGTCCCATAATCACATATACATTAAAAAAAGAAACACTTATTTACTAAAAACACAAGCAACATTGCATATTTTCTATGGGTTTCTATAAAATACGTAAGTGTATTTTTAAAAGGTCTGGAAGCCACCTGCCAAATTCAATATTAGGAAAGGGGACATGGACCAGGAATCTGGGAGGTGTACAAAGAAAGCTTGTGCTTTACTTATAATGTTCTGTTAAAAAAACGGGAATTCCCTGGTGGTCCAGTGGTTAGGACTGTGTGCTAGGACTCTGGGCTTTCACTGCCAAGGGCCTGGTTGGACCCCTGGTCAGGGAATGAAGATCCTGCAAGTCTCGTGGGGTGGGCACAAAAAAAAAAAAAAAAAAGAAGAGCAAGAGAGCAATGGTTCAATTAAAACTGATATTATTAAATATTAATTAAAAATTGAAAATAATGAATTAAGAATTTGATTCATGAGCATTGTTCCTCCCCCTGAATTATCAGCTCAAACCTGTACTCTCCGATCCCTCACAGAAGCTGAGGCTACTGGGTGCCCTTTATTCTGTGTCAGGCTCCAAGTGGTGGGAGTGTCACTGAAGAAAGGAGGGGACAAGGATGTACTGAACCCCCTCTGCCCGGCATGCTCTGTGACCGATCTTGCATCACTGCATCATCACAGCAACCCTACGGGGTGGGTATGACTAGTCTCATGTACAGATGAGGCATGAGAGGCTCCAAAAGGTCAAATAAGCAGCTCAGTTCACACAGCATTCAAGTGGAAGGTTTGAACCCAGGTCTGTCTTATTCCAAAAGCCATACCCTCTCCTCTGTACCCAGGAACAAGGTGATGGACAGGCACAGAATCACTTGGGAGCTTTCAAAGCACACAGGTACCCAGATCCCACCCTCAGAGATTCTCAAGTAATTGATCTGGGCTTTTTTTTTTTTTTTTTTTTTTAAAAGAGGTGATTCTATGTTCTGCCAGACTTGAGGACACTGCTTTAACTGGAGGCCAGCTCATTCCCCCTGGATCAGTCATCATGGGTGACCCTCCAACTGTGCCCTGTGTTACTAAAGTGCTGTCCTTCTGGACAATGACTTTGTGAGAAGCAAATGTTTATTAAACGCTGGGATGCATCTTTGAAAGGTAGCTTGCAAAGCCAGTGTCAAATTTTGGTTCTAAATCTCTCACTGTCTTTTGTTAGGGAATGTGAGATGTATTCTTCGAGAAAAAAATTACCCTATGAAATAAATAAACCACCAGTAATAATTTAATAAATTTTAAAGTCAGCGTTTCCCAGACTCAGGCATTTGGGAGCTGCCTTCATATTTGCTATATGTGTGTATCGCCACTGCGAATTTACTTGCTGTTTTACTTTAAATCAACTCCCATTTTATAAAACTGAAAACTTTTATTATAAACGATAACTGTATATCATCACTAAAAATGAAAACCAAAAATACTTGTGATAAACACATAACTATTAAAAATAAAACATGATTACTTTTTGTCCTTCCTAAAATGATCTCATATACCACCATTGATATATGTCCTGTATTTTGGGAAACAGTTATAAATATTAAATTTAAAAGATTGGGAATTCTCTGGCAGTCCAGTGGTTAGGACTCTGCGTTTCCACTTCAGGGGGCCCGGGTTCAATCCCTGGTTGGGGAACTAAGATCCCGCAAGCAACACAGCACAGCCAAAAATCATTCAATCAATCAATCAATCAATCAATCAATCAATCAAAGATTAAAACTTTTGCATGAACTCTTAATGAATCTCTCAACTGGATTATTGCATCTCTCACTTGGGTTATTGCAATATCCTCTTATCCTTCCTGTTTCTACCCTCACCACCCCCTACCCGTCCCCCCCCCCATCTATTTTCCTCCCAGCAGCCAGAGCGATCCTTTAAAAGTGTATATCAGATCTTGTCATCTGTCCACCCAAACCCCTCCAGTGGCTCTCAACTCATTCAGAGTAAAAGCAATAGAACTTTCTATGGCCTATATCTTTACAACTTAAAGTGTGGTCCGTGGACCAGCAACATCAGTATCACCTTGGAGCTGTTTAGAAATGCAGACTCTCAGATCCCATCCTAGATCTGCTGAATCTGCATTTTAACAAGATCCTCAGGTGATTCATATACACTTTGAAGTTTGAGAAGGACTGACCTAAGAGATCCTACAAGATTTCCCTTCCTCTAGAACTGGATGGAGCCCTTAGAAGTCGTTGAGTTTACTAGTCTTTAAACTTATTTCAAATGAAATCTGACAAAAAGTCCTGTATTGAAACAGATAAAAGGGAACAACATCTGAGGTCTCTATGCAGATGTCCTGGGGGTCCCCCCTCCTTGTGTTAGTCTTGTGTGTGTGTTTTTTTCTTTTAATGAATCTATTTATTTATTTATTTTTGGCTGGGTTGGGGTCTTTGTTGCTGCGCACAGGCTTTCTCTTGTTGCGCTGAGCAGGGGCTATTCTTCGTTGCGGTGCGCGGGCTTCTTATTGCGGTGGCTTCTCTTGTCGCGGAACACAGGCTTTAGGTGCGCGGGCTTCAGTAGTTGTGGCACTCAGGCTCGGTAGTTGTGGCTCTCGGGGTCTAGAGCTCAGGCTCAGTAGTTATGGCGCACGGGCTTAGTTGCTCCGCGGCATGTGGGATCTTCCCAGACCAGGGCTCGAACCCGTGTCCCCTGCATTGGTAGGCAGATTCTTAACCCCTGCGCCACCAGGGAAATCCTCTTGTGTGTTTTTCCAACACCACCAAGCAATTCTCCAATTCTCAGTGGACACTGACTGATGTCCTACAAATTTAGCTCAATTCTGACACTATCTTCCTGGAGACAGGGAAAGATGGCACAGGTTAAGGGCTCAGTCTCCCAAGACTGTCCTCCTACCCCCAATTCAGATGCTGATCAAAAGTCCAGGTTGTCACCTGGTACTTTTGACTGACCAGCTATAAATCGAAGTTCCCATGACCCCTCCTCAGGTTCGATTAATTTGCTAGTGTAGCTCACAGAACTCAGGCAACCAGTTTACTTACTAGATTACTGGTTTATTACAAAGGATATTAATGGATACGAATGAGCATCCAAATGCAAGAGATGCATAGGGCAATGTTTGTGGGGAAGGGGCTTGGAGCTTCCGTGCTCTCTCTGAGCGAGCACCTCACGTGTTCTCTCGCAGCACCTCCACGTGTTCACCAACCCAGAACCTTATTGAACCCTGTCCTTTTGGGTTTTTATGGAGGCTTCAGTACATGGGTGCAATTGATTAAATCATTGTTAATTGGTGATTTAACTCAAAGCTCCAACTCATCTCCCTTCCCTGGAGGTCATGGGAGGTGGGACTGAAAATATCAATCCTCTATTTCAGGTTGGTTCCCCTGGCTACAAGCCGTCATCCTTAAGGGCTTTCTAAAAGTCACCTCATTCATTAACATAAACTCAGGTGTAGTTGAAAGGGGCTTGTTATGAATATCAAAAGATGCTCCTTTTGGGAGTTCCCTGGTGGCCTAGTGGTTATGATTCCCGGCTTTTACTGCCGGGGGCCAAGTTCAATCCCTGGCTTGGGGAACAGAGATCCCGCAAGCCGCGCGGCGGGGCCAAAAAAAAAAAAGACGCTCCTTTCACCTTATAGCTCTTGTCACTTAGGAAATTCCAAAGGTTTAGGAGCTCTGTGCCAGAAAGAGGGATGAAGACCAAATATATATTTCTTACTATAAAGCACAATATCACAGTTAGTGACAGAAAAAGTGAACCCAGAGAGGGGATGTCCCTTCCCCATATAACCCAACACTCAAAAATAACTGACATAAATATGCTAGGGTTGGGCTTCCCTGGTGGTACAGTGGTTAAGAATCTGCCGGCCAATGCAGGGGACATGGGTTCGAGCCCTGGTCCGGGAAGATCCCACATGCCGCAGAGCAGCTAAGCCTGTGCACCACAACTACTGAGCCTGCGCTCTAGAGCCTGCGAGCCACAACTATTTAGCCCGCATGCCACAGCTACAGAAGCCAGTGCATCTAGAGCCCGTGCTCCGCCACAAGAGGAGTCACCGCAATGAGAAGTCCATGCACCACAGTGAAGAGTAGCCCCTGCTCGCGGCAACTAGAGAAAGCCCAGACACAGCAAAAAAGACCCAACCCAGCCAAAAATAAATGAATAAATAAATAAATTTATATAAAAAAAATGCTAGGGTTGCTTTTCTCTTTGGAACAACTTGAAGGCCTAAAGAGAAAACATGGATGGCCACGGCCTAACTGAATGTTCCGTGGAGGGAGAACTCTCCTGGTCTCTGCAAAATCCCTTCCAGAACAAGGAGCCAGGGAAGCCCAAGTTCTCTGTCTGATCAGATTCACGGGAAACCAGAGGGGCCAGTTTCAAGGCTTTCAGGTGCTGGGAGAAAGCTTGTTATTTTATAAGCAGTCTGTGCTTACTGCTCTCTACCGACAGACGTTAGAGCTCTTCCTTGAGAGAGAATTGCTCTTCTGTTTGGGAAAGTATTTCAAGAGACCTATTGATTATGCAGATGGTACCTGCTGAGGGTCCAGCCTTGCTGTTCTGCTGTCAGTGATTAAGCATCAGGGATTTGCACTTTTATCTAAGTATTGTCTTTTGTATTTGTCTCATATCTTTGCCTATTATCAACCCTTATTTAGCACTTTGTTTTAACGGATTTTTGTACATCACATACAGAGGGGAGACGGAGAAGAGAGAATTTGGCAACAGGCCAGGGCGAAAGGAGTCAGGTACCCAAGAAGATGTGCCCAGGAGGGGGACATTGGCCACAGCCATGTCTCATGCTCGATTTAAACACATTGTTCATTCTGTGATGACACCTCCTTTTCTTTGTTCTGTTAAACACAAGACAACAGGCCCCAAATGGAGTTGCTTATGCTAAGCCCCAGGTCTCCAAACCTAGAATTAACCTAATTACAGTTTTGACTCTCCCAGGAATGGAATCTTAACTCAGTCAATCAGGAATCACCTGATCAGCACTAGTTAGCTAACCTGCCTGACAGACGCCTGCCATCCCCTAAAGGAAAGTGACCTTGCCATAACCAACCCACTTTTTGCCTAGTATAAGTTTCTTGTTCCTGCTCCCTTCTGCCTATAAAATTCTTTCATTTCATACAGCTCCTCGGAGCTCCTTTCTGTCTGCTAGATGGGATGCTGCCAGATCCATGAATCATTGAATAAAGCCAATAAGATCTTTAAAATTTACTCAGTTGAATTTTGTTTTTTGTTTTTTTTTAATTATTTATTTATTTGTTTGTTTGTTTTAATTTTTGGCTGTGTTGGGTCTTGCTGTGCACAGGCATTCTCTAGTTGCGGTGAGCGGGGGCTAGTCTTCGTTGTGGTGCGCGGATTTCTCATTGCGGTGGCTTTTCTTGTTGCGGAGCACAGACTGTAGGTGCGTGGGCTTCAGTAGTTGTGGCACGTGGGCTCAGTAGCTGTGGCTCGCGGGCTGTAGACCACAGGCTCAGGAGTTTTGGCATACCGGCTCAGTGGCTCCGCTGCGTGTGGGATCTTCCGGGACCAGCGATTGAACCCATGTCCGCTGCATTGGCAGGCGGATTCTTAACCACTGCACCACCAGGGAAGCCCCGAATTTTGTTTTTTAACAGTTCCCAAATCTTCAGTATCAGTTGTTACCTCAGCAATGAGTTGAATTGTGGCTCCCCTAAAAAGACATGTTCACATCCTAATCCACAGAACCTGTGAAGGTGACCTAATGGGAAAAAGGTTTTTTTGTGGGTTTTTTTTCTGTTTTTTATTTTATTTTATTTTATTTTCTTAACATCTTTATTGGAGTATAATTGCTTTACAATGGTGTGTTAGTTTCTGCTTTATAACAAAGTGAATCAGTTATACATATACATATGTTCCCGGAAAAAGGTTTTTGCAGGTGTAATTAAGGATTTTGAGATGAGATTATCCTGGATCATTGGAGTGAGCCCTAAATCCAATGATCAGTATCTTTATAAGACACAGAAGAGGACATAACAGAGGAGAAGGCAAGAAGATGGAGATGGAGATGGAGGCAGAGGCTGGAGTGACGTGGCCACAAGCCAGGAATTCCTGGGGCTGCCAGAAGCTGGAAGAGCCTAAAGCCTTTGGAAAGAGTAAGGTCCTGATAACACCTTGATTTTGGACTTCTGGCCTCTAGAACTGTGAGAGTAAATTTCTGTTGTTTTAAGGCACCAAGTTGATGGTGATTTTCTAAGGCAACCCTAGGGAAGAAATACAATCTCCAATGGCTTTGCGTTGGTGGAGCTTTGGGCATGAAGGAGCTTTGGGAATACACAGGACATTAATGAGAAAGATGTTTCACTGAAGTTTTCATGGGAGACAGAGAAGAGGGTTTGCCTCTCACGTCACAGAGCAGGCACTCATTAGAATTCCTGGTCTGTACCCTCCCACACTGCATCTTTCCTTCTCTTCTCCTTCAATAATTGTCTGAAATCCCCCTATTTTTCAAGCTATTCAGCCCTCTTCTCAGCTGAACATAAGTGCCACAGTTATCTGCCTAGAGATTATATCTGCCTCCTCACGTGAGCCCTCAGAAGTCTCATTTTCTGAGTCATTTTCTCCTTCTTACAACCAATGGGGTCTTTCCTAAGGCATGAGGTATGAAAGGAACCCAAGAGGAAGGAGGCTAGAAAGAGAATTGTCTTCACTGACAATCCCCAGTCTTGGGATGGGCTTCTCCTGATGCACCTCTTTGGGCTTCTCACTGTCTCCACACTCCCCACTCCCCACCCAGTAGCTCTATCTAGAAACTAATGAGGTATAAACAAACACCTGGAATACACAGAATAAACCTCAGTGTTTCCTGTTATTTAATATTTATGGAATGGAATAAAACAGTGGATGCAGTGAGGTGTAAACAGGCCCTTGGATGCATGGGGCTGCTCTCCATTTCAGGCAATCTGGAAAGGAGTGAAGCAATGCCATGCAACCAGGGGGTAATTGCTCTAGCAACACCTCAGCATGCAATGCACTGTAGCCCCACAGCTTTCAAATTTGTCTCCACCCTGTGTCTGGCTCTTAGCAGGGGCTCAGTGAATGTGTCAAGCTGAATTGTGAATCTGGTTTCCACACACAGCTAGCTCCCACTCAGTACTGCCCTGAGACCCAGGCAAGCATGGGCTCCTGCTCCAGCCTCACACCTCAGGGGCCCTGCACTTTGGAATGCCTTTCTCAAAGGAAGCCCCCTTTTGGTGTCTGAGACGGGATGGGGCTAACAGTAGTATTCAGGTCTGGTGCCCTAAGCCCAGACCTGGTTCTATGTTAAGTCCTAATTGCCAGAAACACCCTGAAATTTTTCTAAGAATACCTCTGGGGGCTAGGACTGGCTAGGGTGGGCAGTACCATCTGCATGGGTCTCCCTGAGCCTGAACTGGGGTCCACGTGGGTTTCTGTCCTACTTCGCCCCTTCAAAGTGGTCTGTAACCCTCTACCCTACTTGTGGAGTTGACCAGATGACCTGAGGAGCTCCAGGATCGTGCCTGTGGGGTGGTCCTGGGGCCTCGCAGCGGGACCTGCTTCAGGAGGGTGGCATAGGAGCAGAAAACTCTCTCTGGCTGGTGTGGTATTTCTTTTGTGGTAGCACATGAGATTGAGTTTCTAGAATGATGCTGACACACAGAGTTTGAGTGACTCACAAGAGATGCAGGGGGGGTTTGGAGCTCTGGGCTATTAATAGCCTACCACTGACCCTCAGGCCTGACCCATATACATGGGCCTGGGCAGTGGCTCTCACACATCTGTGTTCAGACCATAGTGCCACCTCTGGTCTGCAGCACCCATGGCTGCAGGGTGGCAACAGGTGTCCTTACCCTGTGCACTTTCTGCTCTTGGACTCCAACCTTTCCGCAGGCCTTGAGTCAGGTGTCAGACAGTCCTCTGGGTGTGGCTGTGCCTACTCATTGTTCTGCAGTGTCCACGGGCCTATCAGTGTCCTTTCTTGCCTCTGAGTGATAAAGCAAGTCCTGCTCTTCTGGGGTGGCCTTAGGCTATGCTGGATGAGGACAAACAGTCTCTGCATGTATGGAACTGTTCTTGCTCCACCCATGGGCTCCTCATCTATGCTCCCCACTGGTAGTGGGGTGTAGTAGGCAGGAGTGAGGTCAACACTGAAACAGATCCCATTTTAGGAATGCAGTGATTGGGGCCCAAAGTGTTCAAGAGAAGACATGGTTACAAGACGTGTTGTTCTATACGAACAACTAAAAATTCCAAGTTGTAAATTTAACATGACCAGAAAATGAATGATCATTCACAGATTCTCCATACTCTGGGTAAGACTTCTGTCGGTGGTCATCATCAAGGAAGCACGACCTTTGAGAGTCAATGGAAGTCAGTATTCACTGGCAGCACAAGGGATGATGCAGCCCCATGAGTAATGGTGTAACCATCATTAAATAAAAGGTATTAGGGAAATGCAGAGGCAAGAAGATCTGTATTGTTTCAATGTAAACAGAGACTGAAGAACACGGCATTGTAAACAATAATAGTGTTACTGCCTTTTTCTCAGAGTGGGAGATAGGACATTAGCCCAGAACAGCACATTTGACAGTAAAGTACAGAAAGCGATGGGTACCACAAAGAATCTTCATGTGCACATACGTATCTCTTCTGTACCCATAAATAAATCTCAATAAATCACCATACCTCACACAGGCCCAGGAATTTTATAATTCTAATCAAATTATTTACATAAGCAGGGGGCTCCCCAAAACATATTTGTCCAGGGTCCCATGCACCCTAGGGACAGTGCTGTTCCCACTTTCAGATACAGTGTCTTCCTTGAGCTCACGGATGGACCCCACATCCATTCATCCTTCTCCTAGTATTCACACCCCAATTTTCCTCGGAGAAAACACTCTGCCCCATAATCAGTCTATAGGGAATCTGATGAAACTGAAATCACTCTCCACTCTGAGGATGAGATTCCTCACTCATCACATCTAATTATTCTGGCCCCAACAATGGTTCCTGGGTGGGCATGTGGCCCAGTCAAAGCCAATGAGATACAGTGAGATTTTTATTTGGGATTCTGGAAAAGAGACTCTCTCTTTTCTGCAGTACATGCAACCTAAAAACGCATAAGAGCTGCATCTGCTGCTGCCATCTTTTTAGCACATGAGGCCTGGAACTTAAACCAGCAACTGAAGAGGCACAGGGAAGGGGTGGAGGGAACTAGGAGCTGGTGAGTTCACCTGATCTTCTGATCAAGCTGCACCTGAAGCCAGACACCCTTGGATTATGAGCCAATAACATCCCCTTTTGCATAAGTAGTTTTAGTTGGATTTCCTATTATTTGCAGCCAGATTAAAACCGACTAGATTATTGCAACCAGATTATCACATCTGAGGACAGTTGCCTTTATTGCCCTTAAGCCAATGCCGTTTCAATTCCATTTTTTTTTTTTTTTTTTGGCTACCTAACAAAGAATGGCTCATGAGATATCCACCAACCTCTGCCCAGTTCCTATTCTTGCCTTCTCTCTGCCCTATAACTGAGGCCTCTTGACATCTACTGCAGGCTCAGCCCTTCTCCAATTACCAAGGAAAATCCTGCTCTGAGTTGGAGGGGCCAATAACTCTAGCCCCATTACTGGCTCGAATGAGCCATTCTCTCCCATCCCATAGCCTGCCCAGTTTTTTCAGTTTATAACCAGATTCGCTACTTACCAAGCTCTAGGGTCTCAGTACAAGTCATGTGCTTGGGATTTTTAAACTGGAATAATCAGAATGACCCACTTTGCCAGCTTGCAGGCATAAATATGGCCATTTTTTCTTGATTTTTCACTCATTTGAGTCCTCACATGTCCACATTTGTAAAAAGGCCCAAAATCTTCCTTTTCAGGCCTCCTCTGATCCCTGGATTTTCAAAGCCTAGGGGACAATTTGAGCTTAGGGCATCAGTAAAGTTCTGTAGGGAACTAGGAGGAAGTCTGATCAGTTCACCATAGCCATTGCTCCTCACTGCCACACGGTGTGGCTGAAGACAGGTTCTGTGTAGTCCCCTGGATGCTTCTCTGTAACTAATGGATGTCCTTGCTGGGCTCCTGCACAGGTCACAGTAGCGCCCCCTTTGGCCTTCTTCATAGCATTTATCACATTTTAATTACATATTTGTTTACCTACTCATTGTCCGACTCCCCCATAGTGTATGGACATTCCAGGGGTGCAGTTTCCATATCTGCTTTATTCATCACTACTGCACTACTGAATTTAGAGCAGAATAGGTGCTTATTAAATATTGCTTAAGTCAATGTAAGAATGAAGAAATGCATGCATGCATGCATGAATGAATAAATGAAATGAAGTTTCTGAAGCAATGGAGAGACAAGACAGAGAAAGGTAGTTTCCAGAGACAGAATCTGGACCTACCCCTTGGGAGATAAACAGCAAACACTTGGCACATATGCTTCCACTCCCCACCCTTTTGTCCTTGGAGTCACTAATCAATCACGTCTTCTTTCTTTCTACTGAAGCTAAAGACAGTTTCTGAATCCTCAGTACAATAGTCCAGCCATCTCCCATAATGAATGGAGGAGGCAGACAAAAATGAAACTTTTTGCCATGCTTTCCCTGTGGTAATAGGATACAAGAGAAAGTTCTCATGCTGGCAGTTTTAAAATATAGCCCCCAAATTCTTTGATACTCCCCCTAGTGAATGATGGGATCTATGTCCCCTTCCCTTGTGTCTGGGCTCTGTGAATGCTTGATTAATGAATATGGTAGAAACGATGTTGTATCAGTTTCCAGGCACAGGCCTTAAGAAACTGGCAGCCTCCACTTTCTGTCTCTTGGAAATCTCTTTCTTGAAACACTGCCACCATGCTGTGAGGAAGCCCAAGCAGCTTTGAGAAGAGTCCTACATGGAGAAGAACCGGCAGCCAGCACCAACATGCCAATCACATGGGTGAGCCACCTTGGAAAGGGACCCACCAGCCTCAGGGAGCTGTCTCAGCTGACATTGCATAAGCAAAGATGAGCTCTCCCTCCTGAACCTTGCCCAAACTGTATGCTCATGAGAAAAATAAATGGTTTCTGTCTAAAGCCACTAAGTTTGGAGTGTTATGTTATTCAGCAGTTGTAACTGGGACACTTAATGAAACTTCAGCCTCAATTCTTCTCCTATGCTTCAGTCCCTACAATCAAGTTTGACTCAGTGACCCTGCTTCACATGCCAAGTCCCCTTCTAGACTGACATTGTTTTTTTATTTTATTTTACTTTTTATTTTAATTAAAACATAGTTGATTTATAATGTTGTGTTAGTTTCAGGTGTACAGCAAAGTGATTCATATATATATGAATATATATATTTATGTATACTCTTTTTCAGATACTTTTCCCTTGTAGGTTATTACAAAATATTGAGTATAGTTCCCTGTGCTATACAGTAGTAACTACTATATATGTTACTACTATAGTAACATATATAGTAGTATGTATATGTTAATCCCAAACTCCTAATTTATCCCTCCCCCACTTTCCTTTTTGGTAACCATAAGTTTGTTTTCTATGTCTGTGGGTCTATTTCTGTTTTGCACATAAGTTCATTTGTATCTTTTTTTTTTTTTTTAGATTCCACATATAAGTGATAGCATATGATATTTGTCTTTCTCTGTCTGGCTTACTTCACTTAGTATGATAATCTCTAAGTCCACCCATGTTGCTGCAAATGGCATTATTTCATTCTTTATGGCTGAGTAGTATTCCATTATATATATGTATATATGTGTGTGTGTGTATATATCTATATCTATAACTCTCTATCTGTCTATCTATCTATCTGTCTATCTATCTATCTATCTATCATCTATCTATATCTTCCATGTCTTGGTTATCGTAAATAGTGCTCCAATGAACATAGGGGTGCATTTATCTTTTCGAATTATGGTTTTCTCCAAATATATGCCCAGTAGTGGGATTGTTGGGTCGTATGGTAGTTCTATTTTTAGTTTTTTAAGGAACCTCCATACTGTTCTCCACAGTGGCTGTATCAATTTACATTCCCACCAACAGTGCATGATGTTTCCCTTTTCTCCATACCCTCTCCAGCATTTATTGTTTGTAGATTTTTTGATGATGGCCATTCTGTCTGGTGCGAGGAGACACCTCATTGTAGTTTTGATTTGCATTTCTCTAATAATTAGCGATGTTGAGCATCTTTTCATGTGCCTGTTGGCCGTCTGTATTGGACCTGCATTCTGGAGAGGCAGCTTCATCCTATCCCAGCCATGGAGGGGGTGGGGGACTTATTCTGCTCCTTATGTCTCCCGTCCTGTAGGAGGATTGCTTAGCCTGTGGCCCACCTGGCCTCTCTGGCAGCCCATGCTGAGACCTTGGATGTTTCATGATAGACTGTGGCTTTTGAACTTGCGAATGAAATGTGTGTGTTATTTCAAGCCAGTTTCCAGCCCTTTCATTCCCATGGCTGTATTTGTCAACACCTGAGCAGAGAACTTAGAAGAACTTAGCAGAGGTTGTTTGTCGGTTGGGGAAGCTGTGTGCCATGTCCAATTCACTGCTTCCCTGTCATGCCCTGTCACTCTTCCTGGATGCAGACTCCTGACTTGGAGGAACCATCTCTGAAGCCTCTGCTAAGTGCTTCTGAAACATGTTTAGATGCCGTTTAGCCGCTTGGATGAGCCAGTGACTGCCTCACTAATCTGACAAACTGTTGCCAACAACTTGCTTGCTTCCCTCCTCCTGGCACTGGGCACCAGCAGCCTCCTCGCCTTGAAGATACTTTGAATTTTAGGAGGCTAAGGGAGCCTGGCTTTGGAGCTAGACAGATGTTAATTCAAATTCCAGCTTCATGATGTGAATGTCTCACATTCCTGTGAACTTGGGCAGGGAATGTCACCTCCTTCATCCTGGGTTTTCATATCTGTTCATGGATATAATGCCAGCCTCACAAAGTGGCTATGAGGAGTCAGTAAGCTAAGGCACACAACCCATATTTTAACTGTGTATTAACCAGCCTCTTGAGATTGACCCAAGATGGGTTCAAATCTCCCACTTGCCCTTCTATGCAGGTTAATGCTTGTTCAGGACTTAGAACAGTACCTGTTCGAAAGTGCTAAAGAAAGTCCTGTGAACTTTATGGGCCACTTTTGTGCACCTCTGACTCCAGGCTTCTGGTACATCTGCCTAGAAAGGTGGTGAGGTTCAGTGTTGAGTGTGGACTCTGGGCACAAACTTCCTGGGTCTGAATCTTGGCTCCAATTCTTACTCTAAGTGTGATCTTGGGCTAGTTAACCTCTCTGGGCCTCAGTTTCCTCATCTGTAAAATGGAGATGATAAGAACACCTACCTTTCAAGGTTGTTATAAAGATGGAGTAAATCACTGTATATAAAGCGCCCAGAACAGACACCGTGCTGTATAAGCGATTATGATTCTGCACTATGTTTATCAGATGTAAGGTCTCACCCCTTCCTTAATTCCCATACATAAACTCCAACTCAAAAATTTTTGTGTGAGTATTGCAGAGCTTACAAAAAACATTTGGGTGCGACGGGCAAAGGAGGAATCTATTGCTTGTTACAAAACAACTTCAAGTTGTCTTTAGACATGGCAGTTCCTAAGCTTCAGCCACGCCGTCTGTGACAACCCCTCACCATGTCACCCCATATGGTCTCCATCCTCTCACCTTCTCTCTGGCTCCTCGTTTCTCTCCCTCCAACTACCTCCATTTCTTCTTCTCAGCCTTCTACCTGGGATTGCCTTCCTCACCCCTGTTCAAATTCTTCTCCCTCTTGTACACAAAATGACTCTTCTCTCCTTAGCCTTTACTTCTTGTACAAGAAACATCCGGGCTTCCCTGGTGGCGCAGTGGTTGAGAGTCTGCCTGCCAATGCAGGGCACACGGGTTCGAACCCTGGTCTGGGAAGATCCCACATGCCGCGGAGCAACTAAGCCCGTGCGCCACAACTACTGAGCCTGCGCGTCTGGAGCCTGTGCTCGGCAACGAGAGGCAGCGATAGTGAGAGGCCCGCGCACCGCGATGAAGAGTGGCCCCCGCTTGCCACAACTAGAGAAAGCCCTCGCACAGAAACGAAGACCCAACACAGCCATACATACATACATACATACATACATAAAAAGAATGTAAGCAGACAAGAATAGCATTAAAAAAAAAAAAAATTAAAAATTAAAAAAAAAAAAAAAAAGAAACATCCAACACCCTCTAAAGTGCTCAGCAGAACACAAATGGGGACTTCCATTCAACTGGTCCCCTTCTTGGAAGACGGTTTGATTCATAAAAAGAAATGCTATCTCATGATGTAAGGATGTAAAGACTATGATAGATTCAGTATAAATTATACAGGTTCAATTATTAGATAAAATTTATATGTATTATTTTACATTTACCCTATTATCCTTCTTACTTCCTTTCTCAGTAGACTTGGGCTCTCACTGCACCAGGGAAAAAGAGCCACAGCTGAATGGGAAGAAAAACCAAAGAAGTTAATTCCTAAAGATCCAAGTCCTGGTGATTAAAAGGTAATTTATACAGAATTTTCAAGGGTAATTTTGGCAACAGGTAATTTTCTCCTTGTAGTGTTGAAGTTAGGACACGACCCCCACACGAGACAGAAATCTACAGCATAGTAAGTGTTGGTGGCCTTTCCTTAGAAGAAAGAGAATCAGGCTTTTAGTAGAGCAAAAGAATAAAAGTGAACGTGAAATCTTTGCACAATTATTTGAAAGAGAGAACTCTGATTTGGCAATATGGCAAGTTTATGTGGACCCTTGTTCCAGCTGCAAACACAGAGAAATGCTGGATAGAAATCTTAAAACATATCTTTTTTTTAAAAAAAAATTTATTTATTTATTTGGCTGCACCAGATCTTCGTTGCGGCATGCGGGATCTTTTTTAGTCGCAGGATCTTTTAGTTGTGGGATCTTTTAGTTGCGGAATGCGGGATCTAGTTCCCTGACCAGGGATCAAACCCGGGCCCCCTACAGTGGGAGCACAGAGTCTTAACCACTGGACCACTAGGGAAGTCCCAAAACGTATCTCTTTAATATACACCTGAGTTTAGAAGGAGAAAAGGGAAATCCTTAAGTGCCCGAAAATAAGTGTGATCTTAAAGCAAGCACAGTCAACTCTCAGCTGATATTGCAGCAGCCCCCAGGGGACATCCATGGACTTCAAGGACTAGGGACAGAGGTTTTAATATCCATGCAGGTCAGGAGATGTGGCCTTGGGGCCCTGTGAAACAGTGATCTGGAGCTAAGACCCTTTCCATTCAAAGCTGGAGCCTGGAAGGACTGTCCTCCCTGTGAAAAGGAGATCAGAGGTCCTCCAGCTCAGAACCAGAAATAGGCCTGGGGACAGGACAGGTGACTAGGGTGGGAATACAGACACAATGGGGCAGGACACAACCCCATTTGTCAGTGTGTGAGCATGGATAGGGGAAAATTGACGCTGAGTCTCAGAGTACAAGATTGAATAATAATAATGAGAGTAACAGTGGCCATTTACTGTGCACCTACTATGTTCTGCATACCTCATATTTAATTCTCGCAACAACTTGATGAGTTAGGTGCTACTGATGTTGCTACCGGAAGGCTGAGTTTTTGGATTTGGACAACTTCGAGGTGAGAAGGTGGTTGCCTACTGTTCCAGCTTGGGGAGGGCTTTTGCAGGATAGTAGAGGCACATTCTGGAGATAATTTCTCAACCCAGTGGTTTTTAAACTGTGCCTGATGGAAGTTCAGGGGCTGCCTTAGGCAGCAAGGGGAGGGTTTATTCTGGGAGGCTTTGCTGTACCCATCCCCCCTTCAACCAGAGCAGTTCCCACTGATGTCTCTTTTACATATTGTGCTTCTTCCTCATGAGATTTGCTTCACCGAAAGAGTTCTGTAGCAAAAAACAATAAAAAGAAACTACAACAAAATAAAAGAAAAAAGATTAAAAAGGGACAATCAGGTGAGGTATCTAATTGCTATCACACAGCTGTCCCTCACCCTCACAGAATCCCATGATGCTCATATGTTGTTAGCCCTTGTTTTGCTGCCGCTGGACTGTAAGCTTGCAGGGGCTTTGTTCTCTGTGGTTTCCCCAGTGTCTGGCCAGAGGAGATCCTCCATAAATGTGGAAAAAGAAATTATGCCAGGATTTCCACTTCCTTGGCTGACCCAGGAAACCTGCCTGGTAGAGACTTGGAAGTGGGGCTCTGTCCACAGGGTGTAGGCTGCTTTTTGCCCCTGGGAGCCCCTCCCATAGCAAAAGAAGAATAAAGGTCCATTTCCTGTTCATTATATTTACCTAAAAGGGAAGACATTCTCTGCCTCTGGAAAATCCTTAATTGCGGCTTTATAAAGAGCCTCCACATGCAGAAAAGGGGGAGAAATTAATTGGTCTTCCAGGGAGCAGCTGAACTGAGGTCTGGTAATTGAATTTCACAATGGATGCCTCCCTCTGGGTGGCCTGTGTGTGATCTGAAATGGATATTTGAAGTTTTCCTCAAATAGGAGCTCTGGGCTCCTCAAGGTTTACATTTTTCAGTGGGTATTACTCATTTACACTTTCATCTCAAACAAGATGAAGGGAAATTTACATCATCTTACAAATTCTAAAATGATAGAAGGGAAAGACAAAGGGGTAGGGGAAACTGTCTTCATCTTGAGATGCATTTGGCAAATCCTTTGCAAAGGCTGGAAGAGCCAGTTCAGAGAATAAATTATTACTCAAATGCAGGCTGCCTCAGAGTGAAGCTGCAACCCAGCTAGCAGGTACCAGAGCTTGGGGACTTTGTTCCGAAATGAAAGGTGATAGGTGAGATCGGGAGAGGCAAGGAACACACGAGGGCATGATGATAATTGATACCTTGAACTTGTAGATATATACTGAGATGCCCCACTGAAGATTTAACTAGCACAGTGACCTGATAAGGACTTGATTTGTGTGTTTTCTGTCTCAACAAAACAGTTACCAGCAAATCACCGTGTCCTTGGTAAGGATATATAAGGCAACCCACCAACCACTGCCACCACCAGGGTGGGTATCAGATATTTTGGGTTTCTAAAGTCTAGGTCAGCACTAGAAATATAAAGTATATTTCTAGAAATATATAGAATAAATAGAAATATAATATGAACCACAAATGCAAGCCACATACGTAATTTAAAATACAATTTATATTTAAAATATACATTTAAAATCTTTTATTTATTTTTATTTACTTTTTTATTGAAGTATAGTTGATTTACAATATTGTGTTAGTTTCAGGTGTACAGCATAGTGATTCAGTTTTTTTGCAGATTATATTCCATTATAGGTTATTATAAGATATTGGGTATACAGTAAATCCTTGTTGCTTATCTATTGTATGTATAGTAGTTTGTGTTGGTTAATCTCCTACCCTTAATTTTTCCCTCCTCCCCATCTTTTTTTTTTTTTAAAGATTTATTTATTGATTGATTGATTGATTGTTATGTTGGGTCTTCGTTTCTGTGCTAGGGCTTTCTCTAGTTGCGGCAAGTGGGGGCCACTCTTCATCGCGGTGCGCGGGCCTCTCACTATGGTGGCCTCTCTTGTTGCGGAGCACAGGCTCCAGACGCGCAGGCTCAGTAGTTGTGGCTCACGGGCCTAGTCGCTCCGCGGCATGTGGGATCTTCCCAGACCAGGGCTCGAACCCGTGTCCCCTGCATTGGCAGGCAGATTCTCAACCACTGCGCCACCAGGGAAGCCCTCCTCCCCATCTTTTATTTTTCATTTATATGATTTCTTATTTTATACTAAGTCTTTTAATCAATGTGTGTTTTAGCTTAGAGTACATCTCAATTCACACT